>NW_024412411.1:16321928-16418627 GCF_014898765.1 Herpailurus yagouaroundi | reverse complement strand
CCAGACTCGGGGGCTCTGCTTGGCCGGCGAGCCGCCCCTCCGCCCCGACTCCCTCCCGCCAGTCCGTGGAGCGCGCACAGCCTCGCTGCCCTTCCTACCCTCTTCCGTGGGCCTCTCGTCTGCGCTTGGCTCCGGCGACTCCGTTCTGCTAATCCTCTGGCGGTTTTCTGGGTTATTTAGGCAGGTGTAGGTGGAATCTAAGTGATCAGCAGGACGCGCGGTGAGCCCAGCGTCCTCCTATGCCGCCATCTTCCGGTACACCTATATTTTAAAACCTTGTTAGCTGCATCCTGAAGATTTGGGAAGACTGTGTATTCCTTTTCATTTGTCTCCATGTATATATATTTTTTAATTTCCTCGTTGATTTTTTCATTAACCCATTGGTTGTACAGTGGCATGCTATTTAGCCTCCATGTATTTGTGCTGTTTTTTTTCTCATATTTGATTTCTGGTTTCTTACTCTTGTGACTGAAAATTATTTCAGTCGTCTTAAATTTATTGAGACTTGTTTTGTGTCTTAACATGTTATCTGTTTTGAAAAATGTTCCATGTGTTGTTGAAAAGAATGGGTATTCTGCTATTTTGGGAGGGAATGTTATATATATATGTATATATATATGTGTGTGTGTGTGCGTGTGTGTTAAGTCCATCTAGTCTAATGTATCATTCAAAGCCACTGTTTACCTATTGATTTTCTGTCTGGATCTACCCATTCATGTAAGTGAGGTGTTAAGTTCCACTAATATTATTGTTTTGTTGTCAGTTATGTCTGTTATAGTTGCTTTGCATATTTAGGTGTGTCTCTCTTGAATGCACAGATATTTAAAATTGTTATGTCCTCTTGTTGAATTGATCTCTTTATCATTATATAATGCCCTTCTCTGTTTCTTATTACGTTCTTTGTTTCAAAGTCTATTTTGATGTACGTATTGCTATCCAGCTTTTTTTTTTTTTTCACTTTTATTTGCATGGAATATCTTTTTCCTCCCTTTACTTTCAGACTATTGGCCTTTAGGTCTCAAGTAAGTTTCCCACGGGCAACATTTAGAAGGGTCTTTCCTTTTTTTTAATACATCTGGTCACCCTATGTCTTTTGATCAGAGTATTTAGTCCATTACATTTAAAGTAATTACTGATACTGTTGAAGGAGTGTTTTTTGCCATTTTGTTAATTGTTTTCTGGTTGCTTTTGTTCTTCTCCGTTCTTCTTTTGTTCTCTTCACTTGAGGTTTGATAGCTTTCTCTGTGTTATGCTTGAATTCCTTTCTCTTTATATTTTGTGTATCTATTGTAAGTTTTTTACTTTTGGTTATCATATGGATCATATATAACATCCTGTGTATATAGGAGTCTGTGTCAAGTTAATGGTTGAATTTGAGCATGTTCTAGAAGTATTAATTTTTTACTCCCCCCTCTACATTTTATGTATATTATGGCATATTTTACCTCTTTATTTTGTGTACTGTTAACTAATTTCTGTGGATATAACCAATTTTACTACTTTTGTGTTGTAACCACCACACTGGCTTTATAGCTATTAATCTACACATTTACTGTATGTTTTCTTTTACCAGTGGAATCTTTTTCTTTAGTAATTTTCTTCAGTTTATGATCTTTTCTTTTCAATTTAAGAAGTTCCCTTACCATTTCCTATAAGGCTGGTTTATTGATGATCAATTCCTTCAACATCTGTTTGTCTAGGAATCTTTCTCCTTCAATTCTGAATAACATTGCTAGCTAAAGTATTCTTGGTTGTAGTTTTTTGTGGGTTTTTGGTTTATTTTTGTGTATTTTCTGGGTTTTAGGCTTTTGGGTTTTTTGGTTTTATTTTCCCTTTCAGCACATTGAATATATAATGCCATTGAATATAATGCTTTCTCTGTGGCAGAAAAGTTTCTGCTGAAGAAACAGCTAAGAGCCTTATGGAGTTCCCCTTGCATGTAATTGTTTTCTTTTCTCTTGCTGCTCTTAAAATTCCCTCTTTATTTTTCATTTTTTCTACTTTCATTAATATGTGTCTTGGTATGGACCTCCTTAGGTTTATCTTGTTTGGAGCTTTCTATTTATTCAAATATGTTTTATGCCCTCTTGTAGTGAATATATTATTATTCTTGATGATGTCATTGACATCCCTTAGCCTATTCTCATTTTTATCATTCTGTTTTCTTTTTCCTATTCAGCTTGGTTGCTTACTATTACACTATCTTCCAGATCACTGATCTATTCTTCTGTATCTTCTAATCTCCTGTTGATTCCACCCAGTATATTTTTCATTTCAATTATTGTATTCTTCAGCTCTGACTGGTTCTTTTTTATATTTTCTATTTCTTTGTTGAAGTTCTTACTATGTTAATTCACTCTTAAAGTTGAATGAGTATCTTTATGACCATTGCTTTAAACTCATGAGGCACCTGGGTGGTTCAGCCAGTTGGGCATTTGACTTTTGCTCAGGTCATGATCTCATGGCTCATGGGTTCAAGCCCTGTGTCGGGCTCTGAGCTGACAGCTTGGAGCCTAGAGCCTACTTCAGATTCTGTGCCTCCTTCTCTCTCTGTCAAAAATAAACAAACATTTAAGAAATTAAAAAAAAAAAAACCTCTATCAGGCATATTGCTTATATCTGCTTTGTTTAGTTCCTTTTCTGTGATTGTTGTCTTGTTCATTTATCTGGGACATGTTCCTCTGTCTCATTTTGTCTCACTCTCTAGATTTGTTTCTGTATATTAGATAGGTCACCTACATTGCCTGGTCTTGAAAGTAGTGGTGTTGTAGAGGTCCTGTTGCAGCCTGTAGAGCAATACTCCCTGATAACCAGCGGTATCCTTGGTGTGGGCTCTGTGTACCCTCTCGCTATGGCTAAGCCATGCTTGCTATGGGCACACTGGTAGATGGGCCTGGCCCTCAGCTCAGCTGGCTGCAAGACCCACTTTGCCCACATTCGGTGGGCTTTGGTCCCTGTGTGGCAAAAGAACTAGGTGGGCTCAACACTCAGTGAGCTATCTGCATTTAGCCTTTTTGATAGCTTCAGGCTCATTGAAGGGCAGGGCATGCTCCCTATGCAGGCAGCTAAGAGATCTGGCTGTAGGAACTGTGAGTATAATGATATGTGGTGTTATCTATCCCCCAACACATAAAGGGTAGGTTTCACTTTGGAGGGGTGCTGGTTTCAGCAGGGGTTGCTTTCCAGGTGTGGCAGGGAAGGAGCTGCTTTGAAGGGGGTACCTGCTGCAGCAAGCAGATTAGGTGAGACATTTCTGTGGGGAAACACTGACTCCCACAAGCACACAGCTATCTAGGCTCATGGAGGGGAAGGAAAATTGTCTGCCAGAGCTTATGTTCCTGGAGAAATCTCTTATGGATCCCTGCCCCTCAGACACATGTCTTAAAATTAGTAAATCTCTGCCAATCATACCTCAGGAGCTTTTCAAACTGCTGCTTCTATGCTATCTCTGAGGCTGAGTTATTTAGCATGCTAGCCCTTTAATGGTGGGTACTTGGTTTTTTGTCTTTCCAGTGCAGGTCCCCAGGGCTGAGGGTGCCTGGTGTGGTGTCTATCTTCTTAATTCTCTGTGCCCGTGAGGTTCCTAGTGGGTAGTTGTACTTGGGGGGGGGGGGCCCCGCCGGTTGGTGCCTGACAGTGTCTCTATGCCTCCTGTCATTTTTTAAAAAAATGTTTATTATTTTTTTAGAGAGAGAGTATGGGGAGGGAGGGGTAGAGGGAGAGGGAAAGAGAATCCCAAGTAGGCTCTCTCTGTCAGCACAGAGCCCAATCCAGGGCTCCATCTCACAAACCATGAGGTGAAATCAAGATTCAGACACTTAACAGACCGAAACACCCAGATGCCCCACTTTCTGCCATTTTTTATGTGTCCTTCTCTTGACTAGCTGTGGAAGATTTATTCTGACTCCTGAGGTCTTTTTCATAGTTGTAACACATGCAATTATTGCTTTGGTGTATCCATGGGATGAGGTGAGCTTAGGAACCTCCTCCACATTCCCCAAACTCTAAACTTACTTTCTTATAAAATACTGCTGATGGATTTTCGCTGTCTTCAGGATAAAGTCAAGGCTTTCCAGGTGTGTGAGACTCTAGTTACAAGTTGTCTTCCCCTTGTCATCCATACTCCCTCTACCTTCCCATGACTACAACAGTAAGGGCTGCCACTGTAGAGAAAGTGGTAGGGGCAAGCAGTATGCTCTAACCTTTTCTGTACTCCTGATTAAACTCTCAAATAGCCTCATGGAGGAGACACTTAGAGCAGGGCATAGAACCAAGCCTTCTGACTCTGAAGGCCTTACTCTTTACCACTGCACCACTCTGTCTCTTTTAGGGCATATGGTTTCTCCCCGATTTTTCCAAGTACCCCACACATCACCATCTCTGTGGCTTGGCGCTTGTCCAAGTTCTTATCTGGAATTCTTTCCCCCTTTCAACCTGTTAAAATCCCACCCATATTTCAAACCTGTATTATTGTTATATTCACTTAAGAAACAGGGTTTCTTTTTTTTTTTTTTTTTTTCAACGTTTATTTATTTTTGGGACAGAGAGAGACAGAGCATGAACGGGGGAGGGGCAGAGAGAGAGGGAGACACAGAATGGGAAACAGGCTCCAGGCTCCGAGCCATCAGCCCAGAGCCTGACGCGGGGCTTGAACTCACGGACCGCGAGATCGTGACCTGGCTGAAGTCGGACGCTTAACCGACTGCGCCACCCAGGCGCCCCCAGGGTTTCTTTTTTAACCTTAACATTTATTGTGAAATATATCAATACAACAGTTGTATTTGTTTGAGACATTTTTATTAAAAACAAATTTTGTTAAGGCCCTCTGAGTTTATTCTCCTCTTCTATCCCAGAAAATATCCTGAAATTTGTTTTTATTATTGCCATGCGTGTATATTATTGCCAGGCTGCAATAAATATTCTTATACAGGTACCCATGTATACATGTGTGAGTGTTTCTAACCTACAATCTAGTCACAGAGGAATCACTTTGTTGTAGGGTATGCACTACTGTTAACCTCTAGCTCTTGCTAAGTCCAAAGTGGTTGTACATATTTATACTCCCACCAGCAAAGGATAAGAGTTTCCATCCCTCATATCCTTGCCAACACTTGGTATTTTCAACCTTTCAGTATTTGCCAATTTGTTGAAGTAACATGGCATATTTTCATTGTGTTGTTTCCCCCTCATAATTAATGAATTTGATCTGTTTTTTGTGCATTTATAAGATCTGGGTTTTTCCTCTTTTCAGGAATTTTCAATCCCCTTTTCCAGTTTTCTTTTGGTCGTTTATAAAATTTTACTCATAGCTATTACATATGCACACTAAATACTAATTCTTGGCTACATATATTATAAATAGCTTCTCCAAGTCTGTGGTTTATCTTCCCCTTTGTTTAGAGGTCTTGGACACATAAAAGATTTAAATTTTAATGCAGTCAAATCTATTTTTTAAATGTTCTGTTTATCAAAAAATTATTCTTGGGGGTACCTGGGTGTCTCAGTTGGTTGAGTGTCTGACTTTTTAAAAAAAATTTGGGTTTTTTTAAGTTGTTTTTTTTTATTTTGAGAGGGAGAGCAGGGGAGGGGTAGAAAGAGAGGGAGAGAGAGAATCCCAAGCAGGCTCTGCACTGCCAGCTCAGAGCCCTATAAGGGGCTCAATGCGGGGCTCAAGGTGCCTCGAGTGTCTGACTTGGCTCAGATCATGATCTCACTTTGTGGGATTGAGCCCCATGTGGGGCTGCATACTGACAGCATGGAACCTGCTGGGGATTCTCTCTCTCCCACTCTCTCAAAATAGATAATAAAAATAAAAAAAATTATTCTTCTGTGCACAGTGTATTTTATGTTATGCATTCAAGGTTTGGCTCTTCATAATTATGTATTTAGTCCACTTGGAAGTCATTGTACACAGTGCTAGAATAGAAATCTCATTTATCTACAGTTTACTTCTTTCCAAGACCACTTGTTGAATAATATATTCTCTTTCTACTGGTTTTTATGCAACCTATATATAATTTTTTATATATAGTGGATCTGTTTCTGTGTTTTTTCTGATAAAGTCATCTATTTATCTTGCATCAAAGTCACATTGTCTTACTGACTAAATTATGTCAGCAAGACTTATCATGCTTGCCCTGACCTTTACATCTGTTCGTTCTTACAGTTAGTTTCAAACAAATTAATCGTCTTGTATACTTTTACTGAATTTTTAATGTTCCAATTTCATTTTCAGAACAATCACTGGACTTTTAATATTGTCTCTCTACCCATGAATATGATTTATCTTTGAATTTAATGTGACTTATTTTTATCTATTTCAGTAGTTTTATACTTTCTTTACAAAGACCTTTCATATTTTTTATCCATTCATCAGTTGATAGACCTTTAGGCTCTTTCCATAATTTGGCTATTGTTGAAAGCACTGCTATGAACATTGGGGGGAAAGTGCCCCTATGCGTCAGCACTCCTGTATCCCTTGAGTAAATTCCTAGCAGTGCTATTGCTCAGTCATAGGGAAGTTCTATTTTTAATTTTTTGAGGAAACTCCACACTGTTTTCCAGAGCAGCTGCACCAGTTTGCATTCCCACAAGAAACCAATTTGACAATAAATTATATTTTTTAAAAAAGACAAAACATGATAATCATCAACAACAACAAAAAAAGACCAGACCTTGCATAGTTTTTAGATCAACTCCTAGGTCTTTTTAGAATCATTATGGTTATTTTATGAATTTATAATTTTATAAATATGGTATAAATTTATATTTTATAAATTATATTTTTGAATTATTTATTCTTGTGTGTTTAAGAATCCAATTAAAATTGACCCTTGATCAACATGGGGATTAGAGCTGCCAGTTCCCCCAAAGTTGAAAATCTTTGTATAACTTCTAACTCCTCCAAAACTTAGCTACTAATAGTCTACTATGGACTGGAAGTCTTACTAATAACATAATCAACTGGCATATTTTGTGTGTTGTATGTATCCTATATTTTTACAGTAAACTAGAGAAAAGAAAATGTTGTTAAAGTCATAACAAAGAGACTGTTAGCACTGTAGCACTGTTTTGTTTTTATAAAAAAAAATTCCATATGTAAGTGGACCCATACAGTTCAAATCTGAGTTAAGGGTCAACTATAATTTCATATAATTGTGTTTATCAAACTTCCTAAACTCTGTTCTAAATTTTTTTTTCGTAGGATTTCTTGGATATTTTATAGGTAGAATTATATCACCAATAATAGCAATTGCTTTGTTTTTACTTTCTAATTGCTACAGTTTTCATTCCTTGTTCTTCTCTCTGAGATGGCTAGGACTTCCAATGTACTTAATCTGAAGCAGTACGAGAAATTGTCCTTAACTGTTTCTGATTTAAAGGAATCTATTCTGTCATTTTATAATTATATAAGCTTTAGAGTTTGAAACATACTCCTTATCAAGTTAAGAAAATTTCACGCAATTTTGACTTTGTTAAAACTTTTCATCATAAATGAATTTTGGATTTTATTAAAGTCTTTTTTTTGCATCTGTTATACTCTACATAATTTAATATGCTAATAAGATGAATCACATTGGATATTCAGAAAACAAAACATGGTCAAGATTCTTTTATTAACATTGCTAAATTTACTTTGGTAATACTTTAGCAATTTTGTTCTGACCTATAATTGGTCTGTATAGTTTATTTTTTTTTTTATTTTTTTTTATTTTTAATTTTTTTTTCCAACGTTTATTTATTTTTGGGACAGAGAGAGACAGAGCATGAACGGGGGACGGGCAGAGAGAGAGGGAGACACAGAACAGGCTCCAGGCTCTGATCGGCCCAGAGCCTGACGCGGGGCTCGAACTCACGGACCGCGAGATCGTGACCTGGCTGAAGTCGGACGCTTAACCGACTGCGCCACCCAGGCGCCCCTGTATAGTTTATTTTTATTATGATGCCCTTGATTGATCTTCATATAAGATATAATGTAAGACCAACTGCATTTATCAATCAGAATAATCTAAGCTGAAAAAAAATCAGTGGTTAAATGCAACTTTTTTTCTCCTACACCATGCACAACTATCTTAGCAGGGGCCAGTTCTTCTTCTAAGTCATACCAGAACCCAAACTGGCAGGTACTTTGCCTCCACCAGTGATCTGTGAGCATTCCAGTAGATGAAGAAAACACAATGAATTACACATTTTCACCTAAAAGAGGAACCTGTTAATTTCACACTTATTCCACTGGCCAAAATAAGTCACAATGCCATGCCTGTCTGGGTAAGTGCAACCCCCATGTTCCCAGAAGGAAGAGAATCAAAATATTAATGACTATATTGCTTCACAAATAAGTTAGGAGTGTTTCTTCTATGTTATCTGGGGAAAAAACTGTATAATTTGAGATTGAGATTGAATCTTCAGGAAAACTCCTGGAAACACATGCAGATCTGATGCATTTTGAAAGGAATGTGGTTGGAAAATTTTAACCATTCATTTTTGTTAATTAACAGAGGCCTATTGGAGTTTTCTGTTTTTCATTATGTCTACTTGAGCTTAGAATTTTCTATGACATTGCCCATTACATCCAAATTTCCAAATCATTGCCCTCAACTGTTCATGCCATTTCTAATGATTTTTAGAAATATCTAACAGTCTTCACTTTTTTTCATGATAATCTTAACAGAATTTTAACAATTTTATTAGTCTTGTAAGAAGCTAGGTTTTGGATTTTTTGATATGCTTTACTATTTCTTTTATGTCATTAATTCTTTACTTTTTAATTTTTAGCTTTTTAATCTTTGGTTTTTCTTTTATATGAAAGCTTTTATTGATTCTTAGAATGTTTTACTATAATTTGGTTTGATACTTTATATATATATACATATATTTACATATATATATATTTTATAAATAGTATATGTAGTCATATACATTTTGATATTTTCATTTTGACCTAAATATTTTCCAAATTCTATAATGATTCCTTCTTTAATCAACACATTATTTAGCAATATGTATTTTTGGGAAAAAATTGTACTGGGGATAGTTTTTAATTATCTACTTCCTTTTCTGTTTTAAATTGATGTACAGTAGGGGCACCTGGGTGGCTCAGTCAGTTGAGCATCTGACTTTGGCTTGGGTCATGATCTCTCAGTTGACAAGTTCAAGCCCCGCGTAGGGCTCTGTGCTGACAGCTCAGAGCCTGGAGCCTGCTTCTGATTCTCCCTCTCTCCCACTCATGCTCTGTGTCTCAAAAAAAGATAAACATTAAAAAAAATTTAATTGATGTACAGTTGACATGATACTATATTAGTTTCTGGTATGCCACACAATGATTCATCAATTATCATGACAAGCATATCATAATGTATACAAATATCGTCACCATCTGTCACCAAAGTTACTAGAATATTGTTGACTATATTCCCTATGCTGTACTTTTCATTCCCATAACTTCTTTTATTTTTTAAAAAATTTTTTTTTCAACGTTTATTTATTTTTGGGACAGAGAGAGACAGAGCATGAACGGGGGAGGGTCAGAGAGAGAGGGAGACACAGAATCGGAAACAGGCTCCAGGCTCTGAGCCATCAGCCCAGAGCCTGACGCGGGGCTCGAACTCACGGACCGCGAGATCATGACCTGGCTGAAGTCGGACGCTTAACCGACTGTGCCACCCAGGCGCCCCTCCCATAACTTCTTTTATAATGGGATGTTTGTACCTCTTAATCACCTTCACCTATTTTGCCTACCACTCTACTTTCCTCCCCTCTGACAACTACAAGTTTGTTTTCTATATTTAGGAGTCATTTTTTTTGTTGATGTTTTGTTTGCTCATTTCTGTTTTTTAAATATATTTCACACATATATTTGTCTTTCTCTGACTTATTTCACTTAGAATAATATCCTCTAAGTCCATACATGTTGTTTCAAATGGCATGGATAAAGAATATGTAGTATATATATATATATACAATGGGATACTCACCATAAAAGTGACTCTTAATGTAATTATAATGTCATAAAACATGGTCTGTAAAATTCTGATTTTGGGTTTTAAGTTATATTTTGTACCTGAAAATATGATCAATATTCATAAATGAATCATGCATAATTTGAAAGGAATATATATTTTTTAAATGTATATATTTGTTTTGGGAGACAGAGAGTATGAGCAGGGGAGAAGCAGATAGAGAGGGATAGACTGTCAGTGAAGAGCCTGACATGGGACTCAAACTCATGAACCGTGAGATCATGACCTGCGCTGAAATCAAGAGTTGGACACTTAACCAAGTCACCCAGGCACGAATATCCATTAGATCAAGCTATTGATTATGTTATTCAAATTTTCTATAACCTTGGTATTTCTTTTTGTTTGCTTTAATTTACTGAGAAGTACCATTCTTTAGTAGCTAGTAATGCAAACTGGCTGGATTCCAAAGCTGTCTCTACTATTTACAAGCTGAGATCTTGGGCAATTTCTTTAACCCCTACATGCTTCAAATTCCTGATCTACAAAGTTAATTGAATAACAGTTGGCATATAAAGTAGTTGATATATAATTAAAAATTATGTCAGCCCTAGAAAGTTATTACAGATTAAATGTCTCACTAAATCAAGATTCAGAGTTTCTTAGTTCTCCTGAAGACTCTTAAGAACATATCTGATCTCCCATGTTTTAGTGCCTCTCTCATTTTCTTTCATTTCTCACAGTTGTTTTCTCATTATATCTGTTAAATTCTTTTCATGCAATGGTATATAATTTATCTGTCTCAAGGAATGGCACTACCATAACTCAGGATATCAGGATGTTGTCCCTGTCACCTGTTTCTCCCTCACTTCGTATGTCTAATAAATAACCAGATCCTGCATTACTTTCCCATCTCTTAAATCCATAGAGTTTGTTTTCAGTTCCAATATTACTTCCCTAATCCAGATCACCTTCATTTTTCCAAAAGAATTGTACTTAGGATACTTGTTTCTCCCACCTATCCAACAAATATTTATTAAATATATACTGTGGGACAAGCACTTTTCAGGGTGCACTGGATACAAAGATGAATGAAAAAGAGATGTGTCTCTGCCCTGATAGAATTTATAATATAGTGTGGGAAATAGACATCAATCAAACACTTTCACAGACTAATGGAAAACTGTCTAAATAACAAGAGCATTGAAGGAGAAGTTTCATAGTGCTGTGATTGAGGCCCTTTGAAAAGTTTTTTCTTTCTTCCTCTAGACTGGAAGTCAAGGAAAATGTCTGTGAGAAATGAAAAGGGTGTTAAAAAGGGATGCTTGAATTTATGAGTCATTAACTTTATAATGTAGCTCCAGTGGTTTTCCAGGTTTACATTATATTCCATAATAAGCTTTGTTTTTTATATTAAAAAAAACACAATAAATGAGATATCTGAAATAGCCTTGGATACACCACTTTGTTTCACTTGAGGTGTGTTGAGGTGACAACAGCCCTGTGGCCTACCTGTTATTTCAGTCATGATTCTACATGGTAATGCCCATTTATATGTTGATCTCTTCCAATAGGCTGGAACCCTCTGGAAGACAGAGGTATGCCTTAACTACTGTGCTTCAGACACCAAAACCCTGCTAAGCACTTGGTGGGCCCTACATAAATGTGTTTGAATAAGCTCAAAATAACAGACATTTGGACTCCTTTCTAAATAGCTCATTGCATGTGAATGTCCTCAGAATGCTGAAGGGGACTTGGATCCCCCACCAAAGATATGTTTTTAAGTAGAGAGGTTTTTTTAACCTTCAGCATTGTTTAATTTCATTCATGAATGAACAAGAGAACGATAAACTTCAGACCTCACTTACTCCCCCTCCAAAGTGTACCTGGTTATCCATTTGTCCAAATGATTCTTTAATGTGAAACCCTCCATGTGACTTCCAAACAGTGCCAATTATTTTCTGAACAGCAACGAGTCAATGAGCCAAATTATGTGTGTTTTCTTATCATACTCTAATTAAAATTCTTCCCAGTAGGTAAAGTTTCTTAGTGCAACATTAAAATATTACTCTATAATTCAAGGTCATGTTTGCACTGAACAAATTAGCTTAATTCAAGTGTCACATTGATTAGGAATATTGAGTCTATGCACAAATTCTTTTAGTGCTTGGAATGCTCATGGAATGGCTGAGTAATCTTTGGATATTGGCGTTAAAAAAAAACCTCTGTAGAGGAAGAAAGATGTTGCTTACCTTTCCTTGGGTTACAGAGTGAAATCCAGAGCATGTCTTTTTTTTTTTTTTTTATAGCCATCAATGAGGATTTGAAACATGCAGTACTTCTTACTGAAAATAGGTAAATAGGAAGACGCTCCAGGCATTCTAGAGAGTGAAGTTGCTTAGCATTTAAAATATTATAGGACTAAACAAACTGGTTGCAGACATTAATCTAATATGTAAAGGATAATCTTCATTAGACATATAGTTTGGATATGTGTCCCTTATTTTGTAGTAGTTTATCCTTAAAATGGAGTGTTCAACTCTGTTACGTCATAAGAAAATATATGCAAGTCCCATATATTAATGATTGGGAATATTAATTTATAATTTTTAAGACAACCAATCTCTGGAAAAATAAAAGTCAGAAAACAAGGGTTCGTTTGGCTTCATCCTTCATTGAGGTCATAGAATGTTGCCTCTGCTTCTTTGCCTAGGTCCATCACTCCCTCAGATCCCTCTAAGACATCTGCAAAAAGGAACAATGATTCTTTTAAAAGCCAGCCAGTCTTCCCGCTGAGCATGCAAGTTCTGCCACTTATGGCTGGAGGTTACTTCCTGTGTGCCATCCTTACCCAACTGAAGGTGTCTGACTGATGCTCTGTGTTGGTAAGTACTGCCACTTATTTTTGACGTCCATTGTAAGGAGTGTATAAGTGCCAAATATTTGCATAACTGTTCAGACCTATAAATAAATGTAGCTTTGTGATTATATCCCACTCAGCCTTGTTGCTCAGGTTGTTGGTTTACTTTTTTAAAGTTGTCCATCAAGTCTCCAGAGAAAGACCCAGTAAGTTACAAGTACACTCATTCTTTGCTCCCTGTCTACAATGCTGATACCCATGTCTTAAAGTTAGGATTGATTCCAGAAATTGAAAGTATTTCTAGCATCCTGCTGTTTGGGGTGGGTGAGTGTTTTAGGCTCCATGAGAAAAGATAAGGTTGGTCTAATTTAAAATCAGCCTGAGTTGTTGCATTAGATTCACAATAGGTTTGGCTATATCAGAGTCTCACAACCAATGTTTCAACTATTTAATTTTATGTTTTATTTCCTCCAGGCCAAAAGGTACCCTCAGAGAAAAAGAAAGAGGGATTCACATGATAGTAGGTCTGTCCAGAAGTTTCTAGGGCAGCTTAGCCACATTTCGTGAAGTTTTCTTGGGCACTACTGAACCAAGGAATAAAAGTTCACCGGTGCAGAAGAACACACATATTTTGGTAACATTTTTAGAAGCTACTGGGGAAATGCTTGGATATAGGCTATTTAAACAAATTGTAGAATTAAGCTTATTGAATCTTACTGAATTCTTTCCCAAGTATGAGCTTCTGCAATATCAGTTGTCCTAGAACTTACCTGACATGAAATGCAATCAAGAAGACAAGAAGACTATGACCTCAAGCAATTTAAAATAGCTTTCAAATACAATTCCACAAGAAATCAGAAAAAAAAAAAAATACAAGTCTGTCCAGACATGGTTAAATTGTTTCTAAAAAGAATTTTTTTTTTCTTTATGTTTTGCATACATTGGAAAGGGGAAGCAAAAAGTATGCATGGTATTTAGTCAGGGAAATAGAGGCTAATCCATGATCTTCTCAAGCCTTCTAGGATGACCTCTGCATATGTTAGCACATAGCCTTAGGTTTCTTGCCTTTGTAGATTCTTGAGACCACAGAGCTGCATCCCTGGGTTGTCTTTATCACAGAGTTCCTGGTGAGTCTACAATGTAGGATACACCTTGGCCGTGGGCTACCACAAGCAGCCATCCTGAATGGATATTTACATGGCTGGATTTGTAGAACTCCCATAAGAAAATAACATTCATTTTGTGTACTGATCTGGAATTTAAAGCAGTATTCATCTCCTAAGAATAAGAGAAGAAGGAATTTTGATTTAATGCTCCAACTCAGAAAAGCTTAGAAGTAAACATTTCAACATTGTCACAGACTTGAATTTGGTAAGAAGAATTAATGTAAGAGAAAAATTCAACATCACGATGAGCAAGCAGCACTGAAACAAATTAATCCAAAGAAATGCATGAGACATAAAGAACTGCAGCATACAAAATGCAGTATTTTGCTGGATGAATTACTTTATGACATTCATGAAATAGAAATGAAGTAATAAAAATGTTTCCTCAAAATATTTTGATTTTGAGGCTTCTTCACTCAAATTTTGGCTAAAAATCTATATTTACCTCAATTTACTGATATCTACAAACTCAAGCTCAATCTGCTATAACATACCTTTATGTCTTCTGGAACTCCTAACATGTATAAACTCTGAATCAGGTCCTATAGGATATATGACATATTGAGTAATAATACTAATAACTGAGTATTGAGTATTGAGTAATAATACTAATAATACTGAGAACTTTCCAGGTGCTAACACTGTTTTAAGCACCTGACATGTAATAACTCAATCTTCATAACAATTCTATTAGATGGTCACTATTATCATTTGTTAAAGAAGATGCCAAAGTAAGCATTGCTGAGAGAATCATTCAAAATAGGGCCAGGAAGATACTGAGGAAGCAGGACCTATGCACATCTCCTGTTTGAATTTTAAGAACACCATGAACTCTTGACTTTTGTCAATTTCAACTTGTCAGTTGCACCTGGACCAGCTCCTCCAACACATCTTTCCTCTTTGGACTGGAATAGAGATATAATGGAGCAACTTCTAGCTAAACAGCCAATACTGTGTCAGTCAATTTAACTCTGGCAGTAGGAACCATAATTCTTTCAAAACAATTTATGTAACCTTTTGAGTGTTGCCTTTACAAGTCTGCACTCCCTGTTTGCAATTCAGAGCACATTTTTGATTTCAATGGACTTTATAGACTGCTTCTTCTGGGTTGCAATTCCTAAGACCTTAAAGAAATATTTTTGGTTGCTTTCCTGCCTCTTGATCTTCTTGGGCAACATTACATGGCCTAATCTGCAGGATGTAAAGTGCCTGACCGCCATCTGTAGCACTGTTGCCATTTGGGTAAGGTCAGAACAATGGCCCATTGCGCTCTGTGCACTCAGGCAGTTAACTCCAAATTTTTGAAAGCTAATCTGAACCTTTCCAAGTGAAGGTTCTCAACCTTAGTTGAAGCTTCTCAACCCTTTCTCTACCTCCACCTCCTCCACCTGTGTAACCTAGTTTAGCTGAACTTCCATTCAATATTGACAACTCAGAGGTTTCTCTAGACCCCTAGTCATCCAGGTTCCTTTTAAAGTTAAATGTAATGAAGGATGCTGAAAGGACTTCATCAGTTACCTGTACTTCTTGGACTAAGGCAGAATTAGAAGCCATTACTAAGGACTTCTCTGTGGCCTTGAGGACCCTTTAGGATTTGCTAAAGAAATTATACTCTGACCTATGAACCTGGGTATTCTGACCTTTATCAATTTATCCATATACTTGGACATGCAAGGGAATAGATGGAAAAAGTAAGGTAGACAAAGCCTTTTGAAGACTTTTCTAAGCAAGAAGCTACAGATAAAACAGGAGCTTTTAAGCTAGCTAAAGATTTATGTAAAACTATCCTAAGATTTTTTTCCCAAAGACTGCATATTGGTGAAAAATTTAACAATGTACTCAATGGCCAAATGAATTTTATTATTATTATTATGACAAATGGGAAAATACTTTTAAAGAATACTCTTGAGATTCATCAGGCACATCAGGGACATGCAAATCAAAACCACAATGAGATATCACCTCACACCTGTCAGAAAGGCTAAATCAATAACATAAGAAACAAGTGTAGGCAAGGATGTGGAGAAAAAGGAACCCTCCTGCACTGTTGGTGGGAATGCAAACTGGTGCAGCCACTGTGGAAAACAATATGGCAACTCCTCAAAAAAATTAGAAACAGAACTACCCTATGATCCAGGTATTCTACTACTGGATATTTATCCAAAGAAAACAAACACTAATTCAAAAAGATATATGTACCCTTATGGTTTTACAGTATTATTTACACTAGCCAAGACATGGAAACAGCCCAAGTGTTCATCCACAGATGAATGGGTAAAGAAGTGGTATATATATACACAATGGAATATTACTCAGCCATAAAAGAAATGCAATTTTTCCATTCACAATGGCAATGATGGACCTAAAGGGTATAATGCTAAGTTGAATAAGTCAGAGAAAGACAAATACCATATTATTTCACTCATATGTGGAATTTAGGAAACAAAACAAATGAACAAAGAAAAAAAGAAACCAACATAAAAACAGACTATCATATACAGAGAACAAACTGATGGTTGCCAGAGGGGAAGTGCGGGGGGGGGGGGAATGAATGAGATTAAGAATACACTTATCTTGATAACCCCTGAGAAGTATATAAATTGTTGAATCCTATTGTATACCTGAAAGTAATACACAATCTAAACAGATCTATAATCTAAGAAAATTTGATGTTTATTAAGTAATTTTAAACAAGTTTTCCTTACTAAGTGTATTTGTTTATTTTGAAAGAGAGGGAGCGAGAATGAGTGGGGGAGGGGTAGAAAGAGAATCCTAAGCAGGCTGCACTCTGTCAGCCTGGGACCTCATGTGGGGCTCGATCTCACAAACCATGGGATCATGACTAGAGTCCCATGCTTAACTGAGCCACCCAGATGCCCCGTGGTTTCTTTACTACTAATATAATCTGCCTGGGTAACAAAAATTCTATGTTTTGTCTGCATCACATCTTCGATTAGTTAAAAGGAAACAAAACAAAACAAAAAAAATGAACTGAGTTTTCGCTATTCAAAAAGAGCTAAGGCTTTTGCAGCTATATCTGTCCTTGAAATCTTTTTGTCACTTCAGTGAAGTAGATAATTAAGTAGCCATGCATCTAATGAAACTTTTGACATTTTTTGACAAGCTTTCCCAAATCAAGTTTGAAATGAAGTCTTTTTGACCTGAAAGAAACTTTGGGACTTTTTTCTAGAGGGTCCCTGGAATATTTAAAAGTTCTATTAAACTAAGTTTATTTGATATGTTAAATTACATGGGAAGCATTGTCAAATAAGAATACTAAACCCTCTTTATGTTGTATTTGTGTAAGTGTATGGTAAGTGTTCCAAAAATTATATGGAGGTTCTAAACTTCTGACGTAAGTTTAATGAGAATCTTCTCCTTATAGCAGTATGCCCAATACTCCTACCCCTATTTCCTTTGATCCACAACTGATAAAAAGGGATACACTTCAATTTTACAAAAGCCTGATCAAATCCATAGGGACCAATCATACTACCAAAGTATGTTCTACCAAAGAACAGTCTTTCCACAGCATGCTCTAGAAATAAAAAGACATTGAACATTACGACCATCAACCTGGAGACATGATTTATTGGAAAAAACACTTGCACAAAGGTTCTCTCCAGTCTCACTGGAAGGGACCATACAAGATATTGCTAATCAACCTTTACACCATTAAATTAGAAGGCACCGATTCATGTTTCTTATTTTTTAAAAAGGCTCTCATATCCAGCTGGACTACTAAATCAACTGGAGACCTCAAATTGACTATATTCTGAAAGAAGAAGCAGACAACATCTGAATACACTGCTTTCCTGAAAGTCAGGACCAGGTCAGTACAATAACTCTTTAATATTTGCCAAAAGTATAATGAAAACTTTTAAATTCATTGAGAGCTTTGTTCTACTGTTTACCTGGGTAGGAATTCTTATGAATTTTGCTGTTTGATACTCAGTAGGACTTCTTCCCCTGTGGTAGCCAAATCTCAAAGCTTTCTGTATACCTATTGTTGTTCCCTCCCTGATTTTATATGTATATATATCCAAATGATGAACTTTTTAATCTTTCTAGTTTTTCTTCCAGCTTTCATCTCCTTTGGTACCTAGAATGGTTAATGTTATTATTCAAATGTATCAATCACTAGTGGATTGGCCATAATTCCTCTACTAAAAGTGTGCAAAGTAAATAAATAACAACTAGTAGTATGCTAATCTCTGAACTTCTCAGATGTTCCCAACTTTACCATAATTTTTGATAAGGAGCCTTCTGGTATAATCTACAGAGTCCAAGCTTTCATCCCCAAACTCCTATTCCATGCTTTCTCTTGATATCCTATCTAGCTTTTCCTCCCTGCCCCCCCCAACCAAATAATGACTATTAAACTCCTAGAAGACAGATTCTAGGCCCTTGTATCTGCAACACAAATGCACAGACCCATATTTGTCTGATAATAATTCATCACTTGCTTACCTGACCCATTCACTTGACTACCCCTTCCCAAGCTTGCCAGCCTAATGAAACTTGTGGGCAACTCCCTAAGACTGATCCTTGACTTGAGTTTGTTTCCTCTTAATTTCCTGTAAATGAATCTATAAATACTGTCAACATGTCTGGCTTGCTCTGTGCACTTGATATATTTTTGTTTGTGGATATAGTCATCAATCTTGGGCTTATAAATGTCTTAACAGTTGGAGAGGCCTTAGTAGCTTGTGTTTTGGGGAGAATTTAATATCTTCCTTCACTATTCTCAAAATGACTACAGCCACTACTGCCAAATCTCACACAAGAAAAAGAACATTGTTAATACGTGATATTTACCCTGATGAGGAACCTTCAGGATATGAAGACAATAGTTATGGTCATAGCCAATGCTGCTAACTTCCTGCTAGATATTCCACCAGAGATGAGTTTAAATAATATCTTAGAATCATAGGTTCATGGCTTAGAGTAGGCACAGCAGACTTTGAAATGTTGAGAAATTTTAAGAAATATATCTCCTTTTATTAGCTGTGGGTCAGAGGAGGTAGAGGCTAAGTGCATTGGATACCCTAGTGACCATCTCAAAGGATGAGAGTCTGAGTTTCAAAGAGGATGGAATTTAGAGGAAATAACAGCAGGGGTTTGGTCCAAGGTATTTGAAGGGTCTCTACAAATTTTGCCAACTGAGTCTTAATAGTGCCATTAGTGTGTTCAACTAACCATGATGATTGAGGATGATCTGCACACACATACAAAAAGTGTCATAAAACTAGCCAAACAGAGTAGACCTGTCCAAGGCACATGACCAGTAAATTGATTTCCCCTATCACTCTGAAGTTCAAGAGGATTTCCCCAAGTAAAGATAATTTTTTTTAACAGAATTTTTTAGCTATAGAAGCAGCAGTGGCCTGAATACAAGGGACAGCTTCAGTCTGGTGAGAAACCATGCAAGGACTAAAACATCCATGACATGAGAAATATATATGAAATCCATCTTCATTTTTTAATGTTTATTTATTTTCAGAGAGAGGGAGAGAGAGAATCCCAAGCAGGTGTCATGTTCAGCATGGAAGCTGATGTGGGGCTGGATTGCACAAACGTGAGATAATAACCTGAGCTGAAATTGAGTCTGATGCTCAACTGCTTAAGCCACCCAGGTACTCCTGAAATCCATCTTGGTGAACAAGTTTCCCTGGATTGTATTTTGAATAGGTAGGACAAGTGAGGTGAACACTTTTTGTGACCTTATTAATATTTCCCTACCAATATTGGTTTATGAATGCTATCATTGTGTTAGTAGCCTAATGGTTTAATGCAGCAACAGTGGTAAATAGTGAAAATTTTAGAATTTCTGGTAGGGCTAGATATTTTAATTGGTCAAAACTAGAATTCCTTTTATTGAATTAGCAATTACTAGATATCTCTTGTCAATTTTCCAAATTATCATTTGGAAGAACACTTATTTGGATCATTACAGAGATTTGGCTATTGGTTTCCTTGAGAGTAGCATTTGAGGCAGAAATGTCAGTGAGGTGGTTTCCTTTGAACTCCAGTGAGTTGAATTTGGAAGGCCCAGGGCCTTAATAATAGCCAGAGCCACCTTTAAAAGTATGAAGTATCAAGTTTCAAGGGGCGCCTGGGTGGCTGTCGGTTAAGCGTCTGACTTCAGCTCAAGTCATGATGTCATGGTTAGTGAGTTCAAGCCCCACATCAGGCTCTGTGCTGATAGCTCAGAGCCTGGTGCCTGCTTCCAATTCTGTGTCTCCTTCTCTCTCTGTCCCTCCCCTGCTCGCACTCTGTCTCTCTCTTTCTCACAAATAAACATTAAAAAAATTATGGCATCTAATAAATTTTGGACATGGGGCCATTTTTAATTTATCCCAGAAGTACAACAACAAAATTTTCATTATTTCCATAACATTCCAAAGTCATGAGCTATCCCAAAGGAAAACTGGCTATCAATATAAATGTTTTCAGCTTTGCTCTTAGCCTAATTACAAGGATAGTTAAAGAGAATCCCAGATTATTTCTTCAGTGACCTTAACTAAAAATGGCAGGAATGGCTCAGAGGTAAAGGGGTTATCCCTGTGCCATGGGTCTAGTTGTTGAAGAGGCAGAGGGGTAGGTGGTGTTCAAAACACTTTGATGTCTAGAGCAAAAGGAAAACTCCTCAACAGTACAGTATGAATAGGAACAGCAAGTTCTGAAAGGAATCAGATAAAATGCCAGCACAGGAGTCAAACTGAAAGCCAGCACAGTTCTAATAGGAATAGTCTGAGTCCAAAAAGGAATTGACTAAAGGCCAAATTAGTACTCTTAGGACAAGGCCTTAAAACAGATCTTGAAGAAAGCCTGAAGAGCCAAAACACAAAGAGAGCAGAGCTCAAAACCCAGAAGAAAATTAACCTTCAAATTCCAGAGTCAACAAAAAAGCAGTGAGCCCAATTAGTGCTGTGAGTATAATTTCCTATTTGCACATCAGCCTCACAGTTGTTGGGGGTTGCCTCTGGATCCTATTTCTTATAATTACATAGTATTTACCTTGAAAGTTATTTTACCAGCAAAAAATGGGGTTTATTAAGGAATAAGAAAATGGAAATTTAGGACTAGCACCTTAAGGCAAAGCCATAGGTAAGTTCAACAATGTAGAGGAACATTATTTTATGTAGAAGAAGGAGGATCTTATCAAGGATTGTTTTGAATGAAAGTCCATGGGAAAAAAACAAGAATTCAGGGTGATGATGGTTTTTCATTGGCTGAGTTGCAGGGATAGTTGATTTTGATTTCTCATAGGAGATGCTTTCCCTATTGGGGTTTGTAATTGACATTAAGTGATAGGGCTCCCCCTCTTGCATCCCTAGTCTACTTTAGTGAGGTTTACATTTATTAATTTTCACAACCCAGGATGGTTCAATCTTAGGTTCTCTTGCATTTTTAACTGGATTGGAGCTGTCTTGCATTCATGTTTTTAAATTACATTGTTGATTATTATTTTAATTTGTGCTTTATTTGCTATTATCAAATTGTTTATGCTATGTATTTCTGGTTATTGTTGTTGTACTGCTTAAAATGTCAGACTCAAAAACATTCATCAGATGTACCATTTGACTAAAGGTAATGAGAACCTAGTTGATGTCTACACCTTATTTCCTTAAACCTCCTTATTACTCAAATGTGGCCATAAGACTCTAACCTATCATGATTGTTGAACATCTCAAATATCAATAACCTAAAAAACTCCTTGTCTGCAGGACATAATGTACCCAATGCAGGTTGCCAACCACTCTGCAGTGAAATGGGTCTAACAATTGATCATCAATCCTTTCCTGCCAGAAAGATCTTGATCAAAGGAGAATAAGTAAAAGAAGATTCCAAAGTGAAGTACCTATAAGCATTGCTAAAAGAGTCATTCAAAATAGGGCTGGGGAAAGGTTCAGGAAGCAGGGCCTATGCACATCTCCCTTTCAATTTTTAGAACACCAAGAACTCTTGACTTTTGTCAATTACAACTTGTCAGTTGCACGAGGACCACTTCCTGGAACACCTCCTACTTTGGACTGGAATAGACATAATGTAAAAACTGTTAGCTAAACAGCCAATACTGTACTAGATAGTCAGTTTAACTCTCAGCACCAATCATACTTCTTTCAAAACAAGTTATGTAAACTTGCAGTTTTGCCTTTATAAGCCTGCATTCCCTGATTGTAATTCAGAGCACACTTTGTTGTCAGTAGTCTGTGTGCCTCATGGATTGTAATCCCTAAGACCTCGATAAATGGAGAATAAAATAGGAGGCCAGATAATAGCTAATAGGAATTTTTTTTTTTTTTTTTTTTTTTTTTTTTTTTTTTACAAAGGACCCCTGGTGCAGGAGTGGTGACTGATATGCAGAGGACAATGCAGAAGGAAGTCAATGCTCCCAGCAAAAGTCAGGCTCAGGAACTGGAGGTAAAGTATTGGTGAAGGCTTGTAGTAAGACATGAGCCTGAAAATAAGACACCCAGGGCCTCTTCCCATCCACAAGAATAAGTCTCGGGGGGAATACAGAATAATAAGCTTTATAGTCTGGAGAAACTGGGCCATAGGGGCTGGACTTGGGCACACAATCAAAAAGCAAGGCTGGAGTTCTCCACAGAAACAGGTCATGGACTCCCTCTCATGTCCTGATCTTAACAGACATAAAGAGATATATTGATGGTTATACAATAATAGTAGGGTACTTGAACACCCCATTTACATCAATGGATAGATCATCCAGGCAGAAAATCAATAAAGAAACAATGTCTTTGAAAAAACCACTGGGCTAGATAGACTTAAAAATATATATGGAACATTCCATCCCCAAACAGTAGAATATACATTCTTTTCAAGTAAACATAGAACATTCTCCAGGGTGGATCACATATT
This sequence comes from Herpailurus yagouaroundi, assembly GCF_014898765.1. NCBI lineage: Eukaryota > Metazoa > Chordata > Mammalia > Carnivora > Felidae > Herpailurus > Herpailurus yagouaroundi. Next base: position 16,395,759 of record NW_024412411.1, on the reverse strand, counting down.
ACCCCACAAAACAAGTCTTGATAGATTTAAGAAGACTGAAGTCATAATCATGCATCTGTGCTAACCACAACAGTATGAAACTAGAAATCAATCACAAGGAAAAAATGGCAAAAAAAAAAAAAAAAAAAAAAAACACAAGTATGTAGGGACTAAACAACTAATAGGTCAATAAATCAAAGAGGATCAAAAAATACATGGAGACAAATAAAAATGAAAACAACAGTACATTTTGAGATGTAGTAAAAGCAATGCTAAGAGGGAAATATATGGTGACACATGCTTCCTCAACAAATGAGAAAAATCTCAAACATTCTAACCTTCCACCTAAAGGAATTAGAAAAAGAATAATAAACATAAGATGCAAAGTCAGTAGAAGGAAGAAAATAATAAAGATCAGAGTAGAAATAGAGAATAATAATTTAAAACCACAGAAAAGATCAATGAAACCAAGAGCTGATTCTTTGGAAAGATAATATTGATAAACCTTTAGCTGGACTCACTGAAAGAAAAATATCTAAGTAAAAAAAAAATAGAAAAAAAGGAGAAATAACAACCATACCACAAAGGATTATAAAAGACTACTGTAAGTAATTATATGCTAACAAATTGGACAACCTAGAAGAAATGGATAAATTCCTGGAAACATACAATCTTTTAAAACTTAATCATGATGAATAGAAAATATGAACAGACAAATTACTGTAAGGAAATTGAACTCATAATCAAAAGACTCCCAGCAGACAGGTCCAGAACCAGATAGCTTCACAGGCAAATTCTTCCAAACATTTAAAGAAGAGTTCATACCTACTCTCTACAAGATGTTCCAAAAAATAGAAGAAGGAAAGCTCCCAAATACATGCTATGAGGCCAGTATTACCCTGATGCAGAAACCAGAGAAAGAAACTGTGAAAAAGGAAAACTATAAGCCAATATCCAATGAAAATAGATGTAAAAATCCTCAACAAAATATTAGCAAACCAAATTCAATAATACACTAAGAGGATTATTCACCATGATCAAGTGGGATTTATGCTGAGGATGCAAGGATGGTTCAATATTTACAAATCAATGAATGTAATATACCACATTAACAAAACAAAGTATCAAAATCATGATCATCTCCATCAGTGCCAAAAAAGGATATGAGAAATTCAACCTCTTTTCATGATAAAAACTCTGAACTAAGTGTTTTAAAGGAAACATAATAAAAATCATATATTATCAGCTAAGATCATAATCAATGGTGAAAAAACTGAAAGCTTTTACTCTGAGAACAACACAAGGATGTCCACTCTCATCATTTTTTTTTAACATAGCACTGGAAGTCCTAGCTACAGCAACCACAAGAAATAAATGGTATCCAAATTGGTAAAGAAGAAGTTAAACTGTCACTATTTGCAGATGATATGATACTACACATAGAAAACCCTAAAGTGTCCACCCAAAAATTTACAATAAATGAATTCAGCAAAGTTGGATCATACAAAATTAATACACAGAAATTGGTTGTATTTCCATATACTAATAACAAAATAGCAGAAAGAGAAATTAAGAAAAAGTCTCATTTATAATTGCACCAAAAAGAATAAAATGCCTAGGAATAGACTTAACCAAATAGATATTGAAGATGACACAAGTGGAAAGATATTCCATGTTTATGGAGAAGAATATGTTAAAATGTCCATGCTACCCAAAGCCATCTACAAATTCATTGCAATACCTATCAAAATACCAATAGCATTTTTCACAGAACTAGAATAATCGTAAAATTTGTATAAACCACAAAAGACTCCTAATAGCTAAAACAATCTTGAAAAACAACAAAGCTAGAAGTATTACAATCCCAGATTTCAAAATACACTACAAAGGAGTCTGGTATTGGCACAAAAAAAGACAGGTTGATATAAAGAACCCAGAAATAAATCCACACTTATATAATCAGTTAATCTATGACAAAGGAGGCAAGAATATGCAATAGGGAAAAGACCAATGTCTTCAATAAATGGTGCTGGGAAAACTGGATAGCCACATGCAAAAGAATGAAACTGGACCACTTTCTTATACCTACACAAAAATAAACAAAAATGGTTTAAAGACCTAAATGTGAGATATGAAACCATAAAACACCTAGAAGAAATCATAGGCAGTAATTTCTTTCACACTGACTTTAGCCACGTTTTTCTAGATATGTCCCCTCAGGCAAAGTAAACAAAAGCAAAAATAAACTGTTGGGACTAAACCAAAATAAAAAGTTTTTTCATAGTGAAGGAAGCCATCAAGAAAACAAAAAGGCAACTAACAAATGGGACAAGATATTTGCAAATGATATAAATGATAAGGGGTCAATATCTAAAATATATAAAGAACTCCAACTCAACACCAAAAACAAGAAATAATCTAATTGAAAATGGGCAGAGGACCCAAATAAACATTTTTTTTCCAAAAAACATACAGATAGCCAACAGATACATGAAAAGATGCTGATCACTACCAATCATCAGGGAAATACAAATCAAAATCACAATGAGAGATCATCAGTCAGAATGGGTAGAATCAAAAAGGAATAACAAGTATTGAAGAGGATGTAGAGAAAAAGCAACACTCATGGACTATTGGTGGGAATGCAAATTTGTGCAGCCACAGTATGGAGGATCCTCATAGAAATACCATATGAACCAGTAATTCTACCACTGGGTATTTACCCAAAGAAAAAGAAACACTAATTCAAACATATTTGCATCTGCATCACGATGTTTATTGCAGCATTACTTTACAATAGCCAAGGTATGGAAGCAACCCAAGTGTCCATTGATAGATGAATCAATAAGGAAATGGTATATGTACACAATAGAATACTACTCGTCCATAAGAAAAGAATGAGCTCTGGTCATTTGTGAAAATATGGGTGGACACAGAGGGTATGATGCTAAGTGAAATAAGTTAGACAAAAACAAATACCACATTTCACTTTTATGTGGGGGGGAAAAAAAAAAGAATAAATCATAAAGAGAAGCAGAGAACAAACTGATGGTTGCCAGAGCGGAGGGGATAGGAGGATGGGCAAAATGGGTGAAATGCATGGGAAGTATTGGTTTCCAGTTATGAAATGAATAAATCATAAAAAGTTATAGCATAGGAAATATAATGGATGGTAATGTAATAATGTTGTATCAAGACAAATGACAGCTACACTGGTGATGAGAATAGTATAAGACATAGACTTAGTCACTATATACCTAAAACAAATGTAACATTGCATATCAACTATACTTCAATAAAAAAGTGGATATGTACAACCTGTGTATTTAGTGGCCCATTCAAGAACAGTATTAGATTCAAAATGTAAGTGTCCTGAAATTTTGTTTTAAAAAATGGTTAAAAACAATTTAAATCATGGGGTGCCTAGGTGGCTCAGTAGGTTAAGTGACTTGATCTCAGGGCCATGAGTTCAGGCCACATATTGTGCTCCAAAAAAAAATTAGATCATATTTAAAGCCTCCAGAAGAGGAGTCATAAAGAGGGCCATTGGTTACACACAGCAAAGTGTTAAAATCCTTTTCCTCAGCTTTTTCCTTATATCCTGCTATTGCCTTAGTTTTCCAGTCCTATTGTATAGAGTTCCTTGAATTCACTTGAAACTCAGCCTAAGGTGCTGTGTCTCAATCTCACCAGTTGCCCCCCCCCCCGCCCCCTCTTGATTCATTCTCTAAAAGACCTCTTTTCAGGCCATAGCTCTACCCACTTCCCTGAGTAGAACCACAAAGGCCAGGGGTCAGCAACCCTCAGAGCACAGGAATTCTTACCGAAGAAGCTGGGGTAGTGCAAAGCTGCCTGAACACATTGTGAGCCCATCATATTGATGCATGACTATTTTTTCAGTCTGTGGAAATGTTATGGATTTTTAGTAACTCTTCGACACCCAGGGTCCCTGGCCTATGATGGAAACTACTACCTCATTTTCTACTTCCTTGAAATGTCTGCAGGACCCAGTTTAACAATTTACACAGGGCGTTTTGTGACAGTACAGGGCAGCAACAATGTCTAAATCCAGACTCATATTGAAACATGTCCACTCCAATAAATCAATGTTCTTACCTTGACTAATTTATTGACTTACTTGGCTGGGAAAAGGTCATGAACAGCATTGGACTGGATTCAAATTGATCTAACCACCAAACAGCAACAAAAAAAATCGGTCAGTTTTCTATATATTTTTTTTCTTATTTCTATAACAATATCTACAGACTCACATCTGGCACTCTACACAATTTATTTGAAAATACTAAAAACCTCAGCAGAACAAAAGTTAAAAAGTTGAGAAATGGATACCGGAAAAAGAAGGGGGCAGGAATAAAGTTATCTCATTTATTAGAATTAGAATCCTGCCATCTCATTGTTTTAGCAAAAATGGGGAAATCATGTTTGTCCCAACATAAAACCTAAGTCTGTAGCAGTCTAAGATGAAAATTTTCTAGGCCTTCCCTTAATTGGACAATGTCACCTTGTCTCCCTGGAAGATAACCAACCAAGAAGGAAAATGAGCAAGAATATAAATAGATAATAAATACATACATAGCATGTATTACCATGTGCCACGAATGGAGAGCAGAGAGTGCAATAAGGGACAACACTAGCCCAGATTTAAGAGGTTTTGCCTTAAGACTGGGCTCTCCCACTAAAGGTCAAGGTGCAGGTAGCAATTCTGTTAATCTTCATCTTTCTAAGGGAATTTTGGCCAGGTGATCCCTAAGATTCTTCTTAACTCCACAATTCAAAATATCCTTTTGGAGTCATACTCATCCATTTATCTTTAATTCTCAACACAATTGAAAGAACATCAACTGCGGAGTCAGAAGAAATGGGTTTATACCCCAGTTAGGCCCTCATTTGTATGATATTGGGCAAGTCATTATCATTTTGTCTTCTTTTACTGTTTATTATTATTACTTCCTCAATATTAAATAATGTTTTTCTTATATTACTGAGAAGGGTAACTATAATAGCAAACATATATTGTAAATGATTAAATACTATGCAAATTTTGGTCATTAATATTTTCATGGCTCTGTCAACAGGGTTTCTTCCTCTATTGATAGTAAGGTAGTAATGTATTGAAATGTTCCAAGATAAAGCTAGTGTGTAATATTCCTCCTCCCCCAAAAAATCATTTGCACAGACCCAGTGGCCAAAATTGTGGACTATTCTTTTGATTAATTATTCTATTTTAAAAGTCTGAACTAATTTCCATAATAAGACATAGGAAAGATCTCTAGCAATATCTCTTCAAGTAATAAAAACCTATTATTATAATTTCCTTTTTAATTAAATAGGCAGTGGAACAGTGTCTTAGTTCAGGCTGCTAAAGCAAAGTATCATAGACTGGGTGGCTTATCAATGGAAATGCATTTCTCCCAGTTCTGGAGGCTGAAAGTCTGAGTTCAGGGTGCCAGCATAGTTGAGTGCTGGTGAGGAGAGCCCTCCTGTGTGTTGCAGACTGCTGACTTCTCATTGCATCCCTCACAAGGCAGGAAAAGAGCAAGCTAGCTTTCTGGTTTCTTCTTATAAAGGCACTAATCCCACTCATTAGGGCTCCACTTCCTGACCTACTTATTCCCTAAAGGTTCCACCCTCCAGATACCACCACACCAGGGACTAGATTTTAACATATGAATTTAGAGAGACACAACATTCAGTCTGAAACAAATGGTGTTATACAAAAGTAAGAGAGACAATTCAGCAAATTCAAAAATGCTGATGTCATTCAAAAAATTCTACAATGAAAATCTATTTTTATTCTCTTTATACACCAAAGTAGAGGGTTAAAAAAGTTCTTTCTAGATGTTGATTTTCCCTTCACCTTCAGAACTTTTGGACTTTTTTCTCTCCAGACTCCTAAATGATTTGCTGAACCTTCATTGTCTGTCTGACCAAGAGTCACCAAGAGATAGTTACTCTGGGGGAAAATAAATTAAAAACCAGCAGTGGCTGCTGTCTTCACATGGAAAGTTATGCAAATGTTCATCTGTTCTTTTGAAGCCTTGAGCATCCTGTGGGACCAACAGTCTTTTTGCCAGAATTCATAATCCTACCGTTTAAAGTGAAGGTGCATTTACCTATCAGAAGGAAGCTAGCCAACAGGTTTTACAGTATCAGAATGATCAGAAACTGCTTCCAAATACTAAGTCTCATGGTGGAAATATGGTTCTTTGGGGCTATTCGAAGTATCAGACTCTCTCCCCTGAACTTTCCGCTCACTGGCCCATAAGCTGATTGGAGCAATCTCAGCCAGAGGAGCCTCAGAGACGAAGAAAAAAATTTAGTAAAATCTTTCATGGTGCTTTTCCCTAAATAAAACTTTGACTAAATGAAATGCTCCCAAGGAAGTTGTTAATTGGATTGTTTGGTGAATAAATCAATAGGTAAGAATCCATTTTTCCCTCAGCTCGTGGCTAAAATACATCTTCTCAAAGAAAGAGGCCCAATTTCCTTGCTACGTACAGCATTTGATTCAGTGCCAAACATTTTTGGGAAAACCTGTGTCTTAGCATATTCATAATCTAAAGAATAAAAGCAATAACAGAGGGTGAGGAAAGTCTCAAAGGCTATTCTTGGGGAAAGCCTAGCTCCATGTATTTTAGCCTCCCTAGAAGGGCAAAGAGGATGGAGATTATGTTAGGAACCTTATTTCTGTTACAGCCTTCTATCTTTATGACCATCCATACAGGCAGGTTACTCAGGCACTCCACAGTTTTAAAAAAATCCCTATTATAAGCAATACCTAATGATAAACAATGAATAAAATAGTCTCTGTCTTCTGTCCTTATAGTATGGCAAGACAGACATGCTAAGAACTACAGGTGCGATGAGCTTAAAAAGAAGTGTGGGGTGTTATAAGAGCATATATAATGAACAGGAAATACCTGAGCAAAGATGGAGAAGGTGTGAGGGGCAGAACAGTTATTATCTTTTTTGACAGATAGTGCAAGTGAAGCCCCAACAGATTAATTATCCCACAAGTGAGTGAAGAGACAGGATCCAGATCCAGATTCCTGTCCTTCAAAGTACAGGTACTCAGAGATTCCCATCTGAGACTCTGAGTATATCTTGTCTGCTCAGTCCTGCCTGGGAGCAATTGTCCTCAGGTTTTTCTCCTAAGTTGGGGAAGACAGAGGAGGGAATAAATTTAGTCAACTTCATTTTAACAAAGAAAGCAGATAACATCTCTTTAAAATGTTTTCTAGAAGTGATTCTATAAAAGAATCATGTATTACTAGCTGAGACTTGTGCCATAATAACTCTGAAAGTACTAAAGCTTGGGACTCTGGGCAAATTTGGAAAGATCAGCTGTCAGAGCCCGCAGCACCCACTTTTAGATTTTGTGTTCATGGGCCCTACACCCTAACCTACTAGGCTCTGAATCACACTGCATCCCAGATGCCTACAGTACAGGCAAATGCTACATAAGCCTCTTGCCAATCTCACAACTCAGGAATCTTTCTTCAAGGACCAGAGAGCCATCTTTTTGAAATGTAGTTACCAAGGAAGATAAAATGCCCAATCTCCCAGTTTGGGGGAAGAGCTGAGCCTAACTTCAGCAATCACCTGACTCCAAATTCCAAAACCTATTTCCAGTCATACATGTAGGAGGTAACTAGCAAGTTTATCTTGAAGACATAAGTGTAATGGCTTGCACCTACTTTGCTATATAACAGAGTGATTTCTTTCTGTCTTTGCAGTATCTTTAGGGGATGGCCTGTAATGTGCATCACATTCTGCTCTAATGCTTACTCAATAGTAAGGCTGTTGGCTTTGTCTTGTAACCTATGTGGAGAGGTGTTGTAATTCGGGAGATTTTGCTTTTAATGATTGTCCTCCAACCACCCCTGCTTTGCCATTTTCCCACTGATAGGAAGAGGTGAATTTTATGATGACTGCCTACAGTCCAGACAGAGTGTTGCACTTTCACCAGGCTTGCAAAATCAAAGTGTGAAGTGTTCCCATATAATCACATGAGAGGCAATTTTCAGCAGCATGTTTAGCCACGCTCACAGAACACAGGGTCAAGAACAGCTTGAGTCAATCTCCTTGTCAATCTCCCTCAGTGACAATTTAATAAAAAAACAGAATTTAAATTAGAAAGATGAAAGTATCCCCCTTGCAGGGCAAGAGCATTTGTAGAAGGAAGAAAATGAAGCCAGGCTTCCAAATCTATCAAGAAGAATGGGAAGAAAAGCTTTGGAAAGACCAGTAACAACACTCCCAGGCTTGTGGCTTGTGTTATTTTCCCTGTAGTGCTTAACAGTTGACTGCAGTGAAACAAGCCCTGTGCACTTTGACAGCAACAGCAGGATGGAGACCAGTGGAGGCTCTGCTTACAGACTTTGATAGGGAGACACCCAAAGGATGGGGGTCAGATGTAAGAGGAAGAGAAAAAAACCCAATACCTAAGACCTCCAAAAGAGGAAGGGAAAGCCAGAGAGAAGGCAAATATCTTTAGGACCCAGGGACAGTGCCCATTTCACAGGATGCTCTGCTGGGACACTTGGAAGACCCCTCAGATCCCCTCACCTGCAGGCTGAAATGCCTGATTTTCTACCATCTGGACCTTGTGGATTTCATTTATGATCTGATCCTTGCTCAGTGGACGAGCACTATTTATTGAGCACTTGGTGTGTGCCTAGTAACTGAGGTAGCATTGAAACACTCAGGCACACCCTTTGTTTTGGAAGTAAGATAGGTAGATGTATCTGTCTGTCTGCCTATCTGGACTCCTAGATCTTTGTATTCAGGTATTCATTCAAATGTTCCCTCTACCTAGAGGCTTTTCCTAACCACCTATCTGAAGTAGCCATTTCATCTCTTACAACATCCTAAAGGCACTCTCTGCATGGCTCTTATTCCTACTTGCAGGGAAACTTGTCTCTCTCCTTCTCTGCTGTTTCCCAAGGGTGAAGAGCAGTACCCAGTACAGGCACTTGGTAGCTTTGTTTACTTAAGTAATTCACTAGTTGATGGCAAATTCCCAATGGACCTTTGGGTCTGTTCAGTCTTTTTGAGTTAGAGGGAAGTGGAGAGAAAGCAAAAGGGCACTACTGTTTGTAGCCAATAAAAAAAAAAAAAAAAAGTTGGAGAAAGAATTTTTCTAAAAAATAGTTTTCTAATCTCCCAGTTTTTCCTAGGGCTACAAATGGCACCAATGGAAGTGGGTTTTAGTCAGGAGTCCTATAAATGCAGGGCTGCTGCACTCTGATATCCCCCAGCTGGAAGGCAACTGCTCCTGTAACTTCCCTGGTTGTTCTGTCACTTGTCATCACTTGTCATATGTCTCTTGTCATCACTTTTCACTCAAGTCATCTTCCTGCATGTTTGCGTTGCTCCAAGGACCACTCCTGGGTCTGAGTTCACTCCTTCTCCTCTTCTTTCTCTCCAGCCTCCCTCCCTATAGCCTGGGCAGTGGTCAAGGTCAGTCTTACAAATGTGCATGAATGAACTGCCACAAGGCAAACCCTAAATCTTTAATGTCATCTTGTTATTCAATTTTCTCATAAAAGTGTGATGGAAAAAAAAAAAAAAAAAAAAAAGATGACATTCTATTTAATTGAAGCCACCAACAGATGGTTCTGGTTAATTGAGGTTTTTTTGGTAGGCTCTCTTTACAAAATACCCTGTCACACAGGCTTCTTAGCATCTCCTTCCATGCCCTAGAGCCAAGTGCTTGGAGAACATATGCTCTTTTTGAGAACTCTAGTCTGTCTGCTCTGGGAATTCTTCCAAATTCCCACTAGTAGTGCTCATTATGACTCTATTTCCTCATACAAATACCATAAGGGTAACACCACCACATATTTTTACAGCCTTTTACAATTCACAAAGCACCTTGACATCCATGGTCTCTTCTTTATCACAGGCTGTTTGCTCCTTAGATAAGAGAGGCTCCATTTGAATCAGGATTCCAGAGGAAAAGCAAGGATGTACAATGCCTTCTAGAAGGAGAATAAGGAGTGGACGTATCTTAATGCAGCTTCTCATGAGATAGCAAGAGGAACACATCTTTGCCCCTAGCATCAGCAAGCTTGAGTGCCAGTGCCTTCAAGTATCATTGTTATCATGTGGTGTCATTATTAATAATGGCTAGTTGTTTACCCTGTACCTGCTAGGTAACATGTCCTAATAAAGGTTACAGAATCTCATGTTACTGGTATGGATTTGCTGAGAGGAGTGTTGGGGAATAACGGCTTTCTTGAAACCAAAGCCTACCATATGTACAACAGAAGAATGAAGCTTCTCTGTTAAGTGATAGTGATGGCTCTGCCCTCCTGAATCCTCTTTCCTCCCTTCACTGATGACTCCTGAAGCCATGAAGACAACTCTGGGGACTCCCCAGGGCTATTCAGAGCACACCTGGAAGATGGTTTTGAGAGGACCTTGACTGGGAGAAGCACAAGAGAGGAGAGAGGAAGTGAGAGGACAGGAAGGTCACAGAAAAGCCATTTTCCTGTGACACTCCAGCTCCTCAGAGTGTGAGGGGCTTACGTAACAATAAGGGCACATCCTCATGGCAGACACAAGCCTGTGTTCCCCCAGCACCCTTCCCCACCTGGACACCTGCTGCTGGGAGCAGCTGTCACCCTGGACACTTCCCACATCTCTCCACTTAAGTGCCACCATGGAAGCAGAAAGGAAGTCCTGATTCTGCCTGCTGTCCATCCCCTGACATTATCGAGTCCTTGTAAAATGCATCCATGCCAGTTCAGAGCTCTGCCTGCAGACTTCAGAGAACCTTGAGAAGTCTGACCTCCTTGTGTTTCTCTCCCTTGTGCTGGGCCTGACAGATACTGATCTAGCAGAAACATGGATGGCTCGGGGAACTCACCTTGCCCCAACTTCTGCAGCAACCTCTCCACAGACTTCGGCAAAGGCTCAGGAGCTTGTCATCTATCATACTCACCTTTCATTTTCCAGACAGCCTCCCTGGGTGTTTTCCTACCTTGTCAGTGCTAATAGAGCCTCTCCATGTGAGAGGGCCCATCCAGTTTCTGCCCTCCCTACAACACAACCCTCCAGAATCACAGTACTGAAAACGCATAAATCAAATCCTTGCCTTTCAACATCACATTATCCTAAAAAGCATATTTGGAATTGGGTATACATAAAAATATAACCTCTGCATTTTTCTTAGCTCTAAAATTGAGTGAGCCATAGTTGCTACCTCAGAGAATTGTGATTGCTGAGATGTTATGTCAAGTGCTCCATGCAGTACCTGGCATAGGAAGTACTCAGTAGATAATAATGAGTAAATAGCTTGACATGTAACTCAATACAGAGATAAGTAAATGAACAGATAAATGAACAGTAGAGCATAGGACTCTGGGTTAGTTACCATTCTCTTTCCTTTCCTGTGGAGATGATAATTATTACTTACATTTATACTTTAAGCAACTTTTTGCGATTGCTTAGAAACACAGATCTCATGCGAAGTCAAGGCGTATGCTTTAAGATCTAACCCAAAACACGGTAGAGGTAAGTCATTAAGAACATGGGCAGTGGGGCCAGACCACACTGGACCAAATCCCGATGTTGGCCTTAATAACTGTGTTACCTTGTGTAAGTCACTTAACCTTGCTGTGCCTTAGTTTCCTTGTCTGTAAAACAGAGACAGTGATAGTACCTGACTCATGGAGATGGTATGAAGAGTAAAGGGGATAATCCATAAAAGGGCTGACTGCAATGCCTGGCATAAAGCAAGGTGCTCCCTAAATCCATTGGTGACATAGAAATCTGCTGCTGCTGTTCCTATTACCACAATGACTCTAAACAGATTTCTACTTGCCTCGCTTCAGGATTGCTATCCCTGAACATTCCTTCTCCTCATCTCACCCCTGGATTGGACCCATTTGAGATTAACCCATTAACCCTTGAGATTACCCTCCCCTTTTGGGCAGCACACAGGCACTGCCAGACACCCCACTTGCCCCCATTCAGCCTTCCTTCTCCTCCCTACAACTTGAGCCACTGAAGTCCAGGATGCTTTGAAGGCAAGCTACCCTTAGTTATTGTGGTTATGACAAGGCTATTCTGCGCACCCCGCATATCCCTTGCATGGTGTACGTGCACAGGACTGCTAATCATAGAGCCAGCATAAAAACAGAAGAATAAAAATAAAAAGGATTTGAGTTGTGGGTTGTGAAATTGTGACACCCTGTACAGCCCAGGCTGAGGGAAGGTTAGCTCTAAAACAACCATCCATGACACCGTGGTACCTTCAAAGCAAGATTGGTCTCATTCCCTGGAGGTCTGCTGAGATGCAGGACCTGGGGCTCACCCTGGGGCTTCCATCAGAGCAGCCAGGATCATAGTGAGGAAGTTCATAAGAGCCAGACAATGCCATTGAGGTACAGGTGAACCCAGAGTTAGTGCCTGCTATTGGCCTGGAGAATTTTAAACATACAAAGATAGCTGGAGCAGGTGGTAGATGGAAGGAAGTAAATAAAGACAGCTATGGGGCAGCTTGGACTCCCATCTTTTGGTATCACCAGGATGCCTGAGTTTTCCCAGAGCCCTTGTTGGTGCTAGAGAAGGAAACAGGCTTGGATCACTATCCAAGAAAAAGGGCTTTTAAATAAGGAAACACAGCACCTGGGCAGCTCAGTCAGTTAAGTGTCTGACTCTTGATTTCAGCGCAGGTCATAATCTCATAGTTCATGAGATGGAACCTCACATCAGGGTCTGCACTGACAGTGAGGATCCTGCTTGGGATTCTCTCTCTCCTCTCCCTTTACCCCTCTCATGTTCGCTTGCTCACTCACTCACTCACTCACTAGCGGGAAGGGAAGGGAAAGAGGGAACTCTATTACAAAGGACTATGGTTTTACTGCAGGAAGTCAAAAGCTGGGGAGGGTCTTAAAATATCAGCCAAGGAAGCCATCAAAAGGAATGGTGGATTGTGATGACCCTTTAAGAGCTTCCTAGGAGCCCATATTCCTTCTCCAAGAGGAAGCCAGCAATGAAGGTTTGCCACTCAGCAGCAACAGCCAGATTATAATAGCACCAGTTAAGTGACACCTTCTCCTTTTATCTACTGAGTCTCAATCCCTCCCTTACCCAGATTAACAAAGAGCCAGAAAAAGAGAGGAAGGGGGGGGGGGGTAAAAAAAATAAAAGTTCTTTTCCCCACTACATGACTCTGAGCAGGAGTCTGCTGCTGACTGTCTCCAAGAGGAAAACCTTGATTTATAGCAATAAGCAACTTCCATGGGGCAGATCCTCCCACCATGGCTGCTGTTCATCCACCAACACATCACTGAATTCAGAGTTGGAGGAGATGGTAATAATTGGCTTTTCCTAAGATCTCCAGCATTGCTGAGCAGAGCATGAGCTGGGGTGAGAAAGGTTGGGGTTAGGAATAGAGGAGAGTTTGAATGAGATAGGAGATTGAAGTTTTTATTTATACTGGACAGGATTTCTTTATAATTGGAAAATGAGGCTTGATAACCAAAGTGGATCTATTCTTATAGTTGAATGTGATCAAGACACTTCTCTCCAGATGGTATCAAGATGTTTGAGATCAGTCAGACTGTTTTTAAGACAGCGATGACTAAGAAGTAAAGGCACTCTTGGTATCTCACAAAGTTCACACTGTTTAATATTCAGGTTATATTTCAGTCCCAAAGGCTCCCTTAGGGGTTTATCATCCATTACATTCCAAAGGAAGAATCAGCCTTTGTGGATACTGTTACCTTTCCCTCGCTCCAATCATCCTCCTTCAGGGAAATGGGGCTGAACTGTTATAATGAGAGCTCATCATGTTTATTTGGAAGAAAATTTTTAAAAACTGAAAGGTATGAATGCATCCAGTTTCCAGTTACAAAATATAACTCCAGGCTAGTGGGAGCAAGACTAGTGTAGAGAAGTCCGTGCCCTGGTCTGGTTGCCTCCCCCAGCCCCTGGATTGTCCCTGTGCTGTGCATGTCCATTGTACTGCAGACCCTCTGGGGCAGCTGAGCAAGACCCTCAGGAGCCCACCTACAGTGGAAATGTCCCTTGAAGGACATTAGGCCATAAGAACGAAGGATTACTTTGGAAAGAGACATCATTGGGGGCTAAATGACTCTTGACAAGAAGTTCATTAGACCTTGACCCATCATATAGACAGTTATACTCCAGACATCCCCCACAGGCACAAGTATCAGCCTGGGCTAAGCTACCATTATGTCCTGCCGGGAGAAGGAGTCTCCCAACTGTACTCCCTAATCCTGTCTTTGCTTAGTATAGTCTATTACCTCCACAGCAGTAGAGTTATCCTATTAAAACCTAAGCCAAATCCTCTCTGCTGAAAAACAAAATGAAATGAAGTCTCCCCCATTTCATTCAGTAAAAGCCAAAGTCCTTCTAATGGCCTAGGCCTACATGATCTGCCCAGATAATTCTCTGGCCTCAACTCCTACCACCCTTTGCATTAGTCACTCTTCACCAGCCACCCTGATCTCCTTGTTATTTCTCATACCACCAACCAGATCCTATCTCAGGGCCTTTGTACTCTGTTCCTTTACCTGGCAAAACCTTCCCACCAGAGGCCATGTCATATACTCTTCCATTTACTTATGGTGTCTTCTCAAAAGAAGTATATCTAGCAATGGCTTTCTGACTGCCTTATATAAAAAATCTCTTGCCCTGCCCCAGAACTTACTGTCCCCTTCGTTCCACTTAATATTTTTTACATAGTTATCACAATCTGTATATACTACCTTGTTTACTGATTATTGACTTTATATTTACACTGGAATGTAAACCCTCTAAGAAAAGAGACTTTACCTGATTTGTTTTTTAAGATTTTATTTTTTAAGTAATATCTATACCCAATGTGGGGCTCAGATTCACAACCCCAAGATCAAGAGTCAAATGTTCAACTGACTGAGACAGCCAGGTTCCCCCACCTGATTTGATCCTTAGCACCTTTATGAGCACTGAGCATGTAACAGCAACATGATAGATATCTACTGAAGGGATAGGTGTTTCTCCTAAGTAATACACGACCAATGAACAAAATCTGGGGACGAATTCCCCTAAGTCTGTGGAGCAAGAGGCATTCCATGAATCACCCCTTTCTCTCCTCATCATGAGGACCAAAGTGGAAAGATTTACCCAGTCTGGAACCGTTTTTGTTTTGTTTTGTTTTGTTTTGTTTTGTTTTGTTTTTAGAGAAAGGACACTAAGCCCTAAAGAGAGGCAAATAAACACAACCGAAAATATTAAATTCCTCCAGACTTCTGTTTGCCCTTATTTAGTCACATTGACCATGTAATCATCTCCTCCTTTTCATATCTAATTTTTCCTCACTCTCTTGATTCATCCCTTCCATCCACATTTCTCATAATTTGGGAAGTAGTAGTCTCAATAGATCTGCTTAGCAGTGAGCCTATTTTGTGCTTCATCTCCTTAGCAAAAAACTCTCTTAAGCAGGTCAGATGTCCAATGCCTAGCCAGTGAGAAATTTTAGCTGAAATAACATTATTCAGTTTTTTACTGAGGTATAAATTACATATAGTGAAATATACAGATCCTAAGTGCATGTGTAGAAAGAAGTTTATAGAGCCACAAACCTGTGTAGCATGCACACCAGTTGAGACAAAGAACATTTCCATTACCTCAGAACAGTCCCTGGTGTCTCTTACAAGCAAATTACTGTAACCTCTTCAGAAACAACCACTGCTCTGCTTTCCACCCACAACAATTGGCTTTGCCTACTTAGAAATTCTACATAAATGGAATTATATGTACTTTTTTTTTTTAATCTGACTTCTCTTGGTTGTATTTTCAAGATTCATCCATGTTGGTGGATTGATCAGAAATTGCTCCATTTTATTGCTTAGTATTTCATTGTGTGCATAAACCACAATGTATTCATTCACCTACTACTGGATGTCTTTGCCCTTTCCACATTTCAGTAATTATGAATAAACCTGTTTTGAACATATGTATACCAATATTTTTGTGTGTAGACAAGGTGTTTTCTTTGGATCTATCACGTTTGTTTTCTTTTGTTTTTGCTCTTAGGTAAAATAGATATATAAGATTTATATGGGCAGTTCTTCATTTTTCCAATAGAGTTTTACCTTTTAATTGTAGAGTGCTTGCATATTTTTAATAGAATATGTCATATTTTTATGTTATAGAAAATTGCATTGTTATTTAATGCCATATTCCAATATTGCTAGTTCATAGAATAAAACTGATTTTTGTTTGATTTGTATATATTGTATCTTTGATACATTCACTTGTTAGTGAATTACAATTAGAATTTTAACATAATAAGCAAGTGGTCTGAATATTTATTTTCCTTTCTACTCCTTATGTCTTTTTCTGTGTATTATTGTACTGTCTGGTGCCTTCAGTAAAATACTGAATTGTAATGGTAAGAGTGAACATCCTTAAATTTTCACAGTCTTACATATTTCATCATTAAGTATTATGTTAGCTGTAGGTTTGACAGATATGACTTTTATCTGGTTGAGGAAGCTTCTGTGAATTCCTAATTTGCTAAGAGTTTTTGTTTTTGTTTTATTTTGATGACTGGGTACTGAATAAATTTTTTTCACCTATTGAAATGATACTTTTTCTTTTCTTCTGTAAATATATCAAATGACAGTGATTTATTTAACAGTATTAAGCCAAGCCTGAATTCCCAGAAGAAATTCCATTTGCTCCTGATCCATTATCCATTTGATATACTGTTCTATTTTATTTGGTAATACGTTTTTGAAGATTTTTGCATTTCTGTTCATGACACATATGGGTCTATAGTTTTCTGTTCTAATCTTTGTCTGGTTTTTGTAACAGGTTAGCACAGGCCTCAGATATTTTCTAGAAGAGTTTGCATAAGATTTGTATTATTTCTTCCTTATATGTTTTTTGTTCTTGTTTTTTTAAAGGTTTAAAATTTATTTTGAGAGAGAGAAAGTGCAAGTAGTGGGGGTGGGGGAGCAAAGAGAGAAGAACGTGAGAATCCCAAGCAGTCTCTGAACCATCAGCATGGAGCCCGACTCAGGGCTTGAACTTACGAACCGTGAGATCATGACCTGAGCCAAAGTTGGACGGTTAACCAACCGAGCCACCCAGGCACCCCTTTTCCTTGTATGTTTGATAGATTTCACCAGGGAACCCATCTGGCCCTAGAATTTTCTTGGTGGGAAGCTTGTTAGCTATAATACCAACTTATTTAGTGAATAAAAAGTACTTTTAAGATTTGTTTTTCTGTCAGTTTTGGTAAGGGATTAATCAATTTATCCAGTTTATGGGTTTACAGTTGTTCATTTCTATTTATGCTGTGTGAATTTCTAAGCAATACAACACTTTCAGATGCTGATAATTTGTGTTTTCCCTCATTATTTTCACGATTCATCTAGCTTCAAGTTTATAAATTTTATTGATTTTTTAATGGACCAACTTTTGCTTTGTTGTTATTTTCTACTTTTTGTTCCTTTTCTTCATTAATCTCCATTCTAATCTTTACCATTTCCATGGATTTGCTATTAGATAGCTTTAGGTTTTTTTTTTTAAATATTTATTCATTTTTGAGAGACAGAGAGAGGCAGAGCTCAAGGAGGGAAGAGCAGAGAGAGTGGGAGACACAGAATCCAAAGCAGGCTCCAGGCTCTGAGCTCCAGGCTCTCAGCACAGAGCCCGATGCAGGGATCAAACTCACTAACCATGAGATCATGACCTGAGCCAAAGTCACAAACTGACTAAGCCACCCAGGCACCCCAATAGTTTTAAGTTTTAATGTTGGTTCTGCCACTGATTAGCTGAATAGGCTTAAGAAATGGATCTACCCTCCCTGAAACTCATTTTCTTCATCTGTAACATAGGGACCATAATTCCCACTTTCCATAGTTTTTGTGAGTCTTGCAGTAGTTATAAATATAAGCTACTTAGTACAGTATCTGGAACATAGAAAAGGCTCTGTGGCTGTCAGTTCTTCCCTTCCCCATATCAGGGAGTAAAATGGGACTTAAATAGGGAAAAGTTCATGTATCTAATAGGGTCAGGAGATTTGGGTTATTTGGAAAAGTCACTGTGTCTCTGAGTCTCAGGGTGTATTGTTCTTTTTCTCATGAGAGATTGACCAAGGGATCACACAGTTTTCTCCAGATACAATAAACATTCCATGTGTCTGTGAATAAAGAGTAGGTCTCTCTATAACCTCATGACTCCACTCTCCCAACTAATACTATTCCTGTGACAACTAACAAAAAGGCAATAGAAAAAAGTTAGGGAAACAAAAGATCAAAGGAAAATAATAAGACAGGCTTCAAAGCACAGAGAGAAGAAGGAAAAACAAGGCAGGGGAATGGAAAAGAAGTACAAGCTAATGGTAGACAGCAAATAAGGCTGAGAGCTGTGTTGCTGTTGGCACTGTCAGCTGAGAACCTGCTCATCAGAATTCATAGAGATGATACAGGAAAGAGAGAAGCCTGTCTGGGCTGGGGGCTGCTTTGAACAGGGCTCAGATCTTCCAAGGCAGAAACTGCCTAGAGCATCATAGCTTAATTTCTGAACTTCCAAATCACCAACTGAGCTCAGCTTAGAAGTGGTAATTCTAAAGTTTTAAATTTTAACTTTCAGGAAAAAGAAAAATCTTCATTTTTTACTGGTTCTGTCCCCAGAATACTTAATCCATATTTTCATTTGGAAGGAGTCAGTGAGAGAAGAGAGCGAAATGAGTGGAAAAGAATAGAGGAAGAGTGATCACCAATAAGAACAGAGTTAGCCAAACTTACTGTGCCCTTAGAATGGGTCAGATACTGTTAGGTGCTTCTGCATATTCAATTTCAATTCTTCTTCACCATCCAGAGAAACAACCCAGGTGGAATAACACTGAAGGGAGAATATTACTGCGCTAATTTGGGGACAGTATGTTAAATCTTAAGTACATGTATTTTTTCAAACATAGGGCTAGGAGGCAAGAGGCATGTCAGAGAGCCTTACTATGCAACATTTGGTTCAAGGATCAAAGGCATCTGATCACCAGGGAATTTATTAGATGTTCAGAATCTCAGATGTTTTCCCAGATCTTGAGTCAGAATCTGGTCATTTGTATGCACCCTAAAATTTGAGAATCCTTGATTTAGAAAATGAGAAGATAATGCCAATTATCCCTACTGCAATTATAACAGGCCATTTACCTTCAACACTCTGTTTTCATTCCTTAATAGTGATGGAAAGTACAATTAAGGTGGCCATTTTCCATGCTGGGTAGCTACAGAATAGGAAAGACTTTGGCTGCAAGCTTCGCTTTGTCACCACTATTATGACACAGAGAAAGTTACTTTTTTTTAAGTTTGCACTTCTGCTTCTGCAAAATGAAGCCAATTCATGTAATTAAGAGTGTCACTGGGTCAAGAGCAAGATATGAAGTAGATTATGAAGCATGCTATATCTCTCCCCAGGAACTTTCTTCAGCGTCTCCTAATAGCCTACAAATTAATGAACACTGTCCTTCAGTGACATTCAAACCTCTTTAGCCCTCTTCTGCTTCTCCATCTTCATTTCCTCTTATATTTTCCCATGAATCCAATATTTGCTGCCTTTTCCTCAAACGTAACACTCACTTTCAGTTTCTACCCCTACTACCATATTTTTCCTTCTGCTAGGCAAGGTCTCCTCTCTACCTCTCACTACCAAAATCCTACTCACTCAGGAAGACTCAGGTCAAATACATCTGTTTAATCAAGTTGTTACCAGTAGCACTAATTGGACATCATTCAACATTTTTCTGCTCAGTTACATGACTTTCCCTTTTCTCTACAATAGTACAATTTCATTATTTTTTGAGTTGGAGCTAGTTGTGTATATATCTGAAATCACCTTTGGAACACAAATACTCCAGGAAAGGGTTATTACTTGTTATTCATCATTGTTGTCCCCTCAACCACCAGCATTGTACCTTTTACATAATCTATAATAAAGAGTTGAGGAAATTAGAAAGGAAAAAGGAAATTTCAAGACACTGGAGATATTTGAAAACATCCTTATGTGGTAGAAATAAAGTTGCTAATGAAATATGTGCCTATCTAATAATAAGAAGGTGGTAGATTCTGTGTCTCCCTCTCTCTCTGCCCCTCCCCCGTTCATGCTCTGTCTCTCTCTGTCCCAAAAATAAATAAACGTTGAAGAAGGTGGTAGAGATGGTATGCAGAATTCTATAGAGAAATCCCATTACATATATCTCAAATGCTTTCTGTGTGCTCTGTGATGCCTAAGTGCACCTCTAAGCTCTCCTTTAGTTTGGGACAATGGAGAGGCAAAGTCTCAACCATTCCCCCTTAGACTGGAATTATCTTGATTACTGCTCATTTGCAGTTAAGGAAGGCTAATGTCTTGTGAAAGCATGGACATCCTTAAAAAGGGCGTGGAGGCTAGTTCTCACTAAAAAAATTCAATGAGAGAGATTGTTGCAGAGAAGATGCTGAGAAGGAAATCAATAAATCTGGATTCACGTTCTAATTCTGGAACTATGGGACTCAGGGCAAGTCACTTGACCTCTCTGAGCCTTAGTTTTCTATCTTTGAAAAATGATTCCAGCAATCAAATAGGTATGATTGCTTATCTTTTTGTAATTTATAAATTGTAAAGAACTATGTATATGCAGCATATCATCAGTAAATTCAGCTAGCAGGACAAACTCAGAGCAGCAGACTATAAACTACTAGGCACTAGAAGCCACTGACTGCATAATTTAGACCTATCCTTCCCTCTGTGTTGTGAGAACAAGTAAGATAGACAAGTGACACATTTCTTACTATTTTTCCTGTTATGGCCCCAGATAAAGTCCCCTGTCTTATTTCTACTGAGCCAGAGGACCCAGGGATTTCCTCTGCACCCCACCTAGTTACTGAAGGAGGAGTTCACTGTTAGAGTCCAAAACACCTTATAAAAATGGCTAAATTGTCAAGAAAAGAGAAAGTGAAGTTGAAGTCAAAATTGCCATTTTCTGGGGCGCCTGGGTGGCTCAGTCGGTTAAGCGACCGACTTCAGCTCAGGTCACAATCTCGTGGTCTGTGAGTTCGAGCCCGGCGTCAGGCTCTGGGCTGATGGCTCAGAGCCTGGAGCCTGCTTCTGATTCTGTGTCTCCCTCTCTCTCTGCCCCTCCCCCGTTCATGCTCTGTCTCTCTCTGTCTCAAAAATAAATAAAACGTTAAAAAAATTTTTTTAAAAACAAAATTGCCATTTTCCCCAGAAATACTCTGAATGAAAAGATGGCCCAATGAGGAAGGAAGCAAGATGGTTTTATTCTACTTACATCATTTAACCTCTAAATACACAACTTACAGCACCAGAGTGAGGAGGTAAAGAACATAGGTTTTGGAGTAAGACTGCCTGGAGTTTAAAGCTAGGTTCTTTTGAGAGCTAGAAGGGGCTGAGATTTGTACTCTACTAGCAAGCTAATAAGTTAGCTTATCACAGTTTCAAGGATGCTGGTATTAAACATAACACTCCTGGATCAGAGACAAGGGATAGTTTATTACTCACAAAATATCAGTAGAAAGAACATAAGCATTTTTATCAGTTCTCCAAGACCCAGTTCCCGTGGGGTGATGCAAACATGTACATGTACACCCCATGGGGTTTGCTAGTAGGTAGGTAGGTAGGTAGATACACACACACACACACACACACACACACACACACACACACACACAGTAGGCTATGTTCCAGAAGAGGAACTCTGAGTTTTAGTAACCCAAATCTTTTATAATGGGTGGTCAACATGCCTGTCCTATGCTTCATCGAAGAACCTATCTTACTGTCTTCATTGTACTAGACATTAAGCTTGCTTAACCTCTGCCCCGAGGAATAGTATCCTTATTTTCCCAGACTCTTCACCCTGAAAACATGCTTGAAAAGATAGTCCAGAACAAAGGCAATCAGTGGCTCTGCTCACAAGTTGAACAGAAACATGAGAAATCCATGGAGAATTGTCTCTCAACAGGTTCTATCACTTAAAGGATATGATTAAAAATCGTTTTCCTTCCCTCTGAGCATTGGTTGTGGGTTTGTCTGTTTCTATATAATGCAGGTAATAGCATATATCTTACAATAGGATGAAAAGTAAATATTAAGTGCTCAGCATATTGCCTCATACCTCAGTGGTAACTAGTTTAATGCAACAGAATGACAGTGGAGGAGTATGTGGAAATTTCTTCAGACCTTCTCTTAACCCATAGTACATTCTGATGGATCAATAGGTATAGAGGCAGCTCAGTATGATTCTCAGGGCTAAGTAAATATAAGAGGCAGCACAATATAGAAAAATAAGTCTATTCACCTCTACAAATTACCAAATAGGTGATGTTGGCCACTCAACCTTGCTCAACTTTATTTTCCTCACCTAAAAATGGTCTAACTTACCAAGTTATTATAGCATTTAAATGAGACAATTATGTGATAGTATTTATCACATAGCAGTGCTGTTCAGTACATAGTGGTGGACTATCATTAAGTACAGGTAAGTTCCCAAGTCAGTTGGTTCAAGGTAACACTGAAAGTTGCTTTCAGAGCACTTTCATATCCACCACCACCCTTTTAGAACCCCTGATCCACCCATTAATAAAGAACTGACTGAACAGCCATCATGTACTATGAACTATAGACCTGCAAATTCCCTCCACCTGCCCAAGACTCCACACTTGGTCCATTAGTAGGGACAGGCAATGTCCTATTGAGAGCAGCATCTTAAAATTATATAACATGGCCTCTTAAGATCTAAGAATCCTAGATTTTGAGCTGGAATGATTGGTATATTAGAATCCCAGATCTTTGAGAATGTACTTCTCCTCCATAGAACTTAGTTTCACAATCTTAGCAACCTGAGCTATGACTTACAAAGACTAGAAAAGTCTTTCTCCTTCTCTTACCCACTGACAGCTCATGTGATCACTTCTCATTCTGTCCACCCATCCAGTGTATCCCATTCCCTTCTCTAGCTTTCCTTTCTCTGTTTAATCAAATTTTGATCTATTTATTAAATAGGTATCTGTAACTACTGTGTGTGATCATTCAGCTAAATGTACTCTATACACAGTAGGTAACTATAGGAAGTACCAAAATTTGTGAGGTTATATGATACAGATTCATGAAGAGAATCAACCTAGTTGGGATTGCAGAGATGTTCACATGTGAAAATTTTAAAAGAAATAGCAAAAATAATGCAATCATTCAAGATTCACACACATGTGCATATATATGGAGCCAAGTGCCCATTTTTCTTTAGCAAATTCATCACTTCTCCAAGCTCAAGTCACTGGTATTAGCACATGAAATGAATACTAAAATAGAGACACAACTATATAATTGTAATTTCAGATAGATAACAGATACACTATGTACTAGTAAACTTCCTAGTGTCTCTTAGAGTTATAGGAATGAAGGTGAGGGGCAGGTGGTAAGTAAGACTGACTGTGCCATTGTCAGCTCTCAGGGTAGGAGAGGGGTTAAGAATGTTGAAGAATAGCAAACACCTTTGTCATCCCTAGCCATGAAGCTTCAGTTGAATATGTCAAAGGAAAATTTTTCTTTTAAAACCCCTGAAGAAGCAGGCTGTGTTGATGACAATAGTTTGGTAATCTTTCCTTGGCCAGATGGTGCTTAGCAAGTGTTTGTTGAATGAATACATGAATGTATAGCCCCCATTATCAGTGGAATTTTGCCATCTCCCTTCATCTGGGACACTGAAGGATCCTGGGCAAACAGCCCACCAAGAATTGTTCTGTTTCC
Source organism: Herpailurus yagouaroundi (assembly GCF_014898765.1). NCBI lineage: Eukaryota > Metazoa > Chordata > Mammalia > Carnivora > Felidae > Herpailurus > Herpailurus yagouaroundi. Next base: position 16,371,987 of record NW_024412411.1, on the reverse strand, counting down.
AATTATGTCTTTGTGTTATAAACCGTGAACTCATGTATAAACCATGTGGTGCAGACAGCCTAATTTAAATCCTGAAAGACTTAGGGAAACATTATGTCTGCTCAGGAGACTCACAATGTGAAATGAGACTCGCAGGCATTGTTAACTATAAAACGCCAAGGAAAAGGGAATATTTCCCTCAGGCAGCAGCCTCATAACTCCTTTTCTCCACAGAAGCCTCATCTTTTGTTTTCGGAGTTTGGGCAGAGGGGGATGTCTGGGGTGTCCTCACTAAGAATGTAAACTCTGAATTTCAAAGAAGGCGGGAAGCTGCTCTGGGGGGAAGAACAAGAGGATCCACTTCAGATGGAGAGGACAGCCTGGGGATTTTCCACATTATATCTCATTTTAGGGAATATGCTCCATTGTCATCCTGAGAACACATCAGTATATATAAATATATACATTTATATATCCATAGTATTATATTCTTCAAGTCCTAGAACAGTCTATTCATTTTATATTTACTTAATAAACAATTATACATGTCTTATTAGTTACCAAGACCCTAATTCTCTATATATACTGTCCCATTTAATCCTCACAACACCCCTGAGAGGTAGGTAGCATTACTGTCACTACAGACATGTTATGGTTCAGATCAGGAAAATGGGGCTGAAAGCATAATTCAAGCTAAAGCACATAAATTGTACAGCTGGGCTTGGGACGCGGACATGTCTGATTTTAAAGCTCGTATCCCTTGTACAGAAGCAATAGTGACTGCCACCCTTCTTCACAGATCTGAAAACAAATAAAAAGGAAAGGTTATCCTCTCGAACCATGACACATTCATTCAATCCACCTCTGAGATGAACTTCAAAGGAGATTGAAAAGATACAGAGATAAAAGAAAATTCAAGAATGCAGCCTGTCCCAGAAAGTATCATTAGTTTAAGTGACACCAAGATGGTGATAATTCACAAATGTCTGACTCTGGGCCTCTCCTTTGAACTCCAGCCCTGGATAACCAACTGACTGCACAACATCTCCACTTGAGATCTAGCCACCACAGAAAATCCTAACATTTCCAAAATAGAGTTCCTTGTATTTCCCCTAAATGAGCTCCACTAGGCCTTTCCCGTCTCAAAAAACAGCAATTCCATCCTCTTTTCCTAGCCCACACCCCATTTCAGAAACTCTTGTTGGTCTTGCCTTTCAAATATATCCAGAATCTAAAGGCTTCTCAGCATCACCTTTACTACCACCCCCATTTAAGCCCCTACCATTGGGTCATTGCAAAGGCCCCTTTTAGTTTCCCTGCTTTTGCCCATATCCCCTTGAGCCTAATTTCAACACAGTAGTAGAGTGATCCAATCCAGCTTCCTCTAATGGCCCACTTACTTGGGAGTAGGAGTTAAAACCATTTCAATGGCCTGCAAGTCCATTTGTGATCTGTCACCATTCCCCCATCTCACTACCACCCCCATCACCTCTCTAACCTCATATCATACTGCTGCCACGGCAGGTTACCTGGCTCTATCTATCATATATTGGATTCCCTCTATATTGAATGAATTTTTCCCAGATGCCCACATAGCTTTTCCCTTCACCTTCTTCATGTTTCTTACCCTAATGTCACTTTTATGGAGGCCTCCCCTGGCCGCCAAACCTAAAATTGCAGTGCCTCTCACTCCACATGTTTCTTATTCCACATTCATCTTTATTCTCCCTCTTAACACTTGTTAAGTATTAGCATGCTATGTATGTTGTTTTGTTTTGTTTTTTAACATCAGTTCATTCCAATTTATGTTCCAAGAGTACAGACCCTCAATAAATAGCAGACCCTCAATAAATATTTGTTGAATAAATGACTCAACGAATACCTGTTGTTGGTTTAAGGTAGGTATCTTTTATTGCTGGCAAGGAGTTTCCTGACATCCTCTGTTTTTTTCTTTTAAGTATTGGATGTTCATTTTTATCAATACTGGGATTATCACATACTTTATTCCATCAACTGTTAATATGAAGAATTTACTTATAAACGTCCTGCTAATTCAATCATCTTATATTCTTCATATAAATACTACTAACAGTAAATGATTTGCTAAACACTCTTTCAAGCTCAATCTGCTAGTTTATTTAACTCCTTTAAACAGTTTTTTTTGGTATGTGCTATGTTTGTCCGAGTTGAGGATAAGCATATGCTATCTTTATCAAATTATTTAGATAGTTTTTCACAATTTTCTATACTTTTATACAGTTTGTGTGATAAAGATATTATAAAAGCATAACTTGTTCCCCCAAACCTTTAACAGTCTAAACGTTTTTGGAGATAATTCTTTAATAATTTGTCCATTTAGTTCGTCGTTATTAATGGATTCAAGTTTTTTACTTGTTTTTGAGTCACTTTGATAAGACATTTTCATCAGGCAAAGTTCATCCATTTCACCAAATTTCCTATATATTACCATGCAGTTTTTTCTAGTGTATTTTTCAAATGTTAAACTCTTCTGTGCTTGTTATTATAAACCCTTTTCATTGCAGCTCTTGTCCATTTGGATTTCTCTCTTTTCTTTATTAGACTTTCAAAAGGATGAGTTCATTTTTTTTTTCAAAGAAATAGCTCTTGGATCCAATTCTATTCTTTTATGCAACTCCTTAACTTTTGCTTGTATCTTTATTTCTGTCCTATTTAAGAAATACCCATTCCTCCAGGGTGCATTTTAAGTTTGCTACCTAATTTTACTTGTTTTATTATTCTTCCTCATTTTATCTTCTTTATCCCTCTCCCTTGTCATTATGAATCATACTTATCTTATAGGGCATCTTAATAGCTTCTCAGTTCTAGCTTCCTGCTGTTGTTTCATGTAAGTTTTATCTTTTTATATCTCACAAAACTTTCCAAGAGTTGTCCAAGCACCTGGGGGGAATCTTCATAAGTTATTTACCAGAGGTAAATTCTTCCTGAGTCCTTAGGTCAATTGCCTTTTTCCCAGTTTTATAAATTTGGGGATTTTGTTTGTTTGTTGTTTGGGTTTTGTTCTTGTTTGTTTTTTCTGCACAGGCTAATGTTTGCCTTTGGACAGAGTGCATGGTGGTGCTTGACCTCATTCACCACTTAAGTTCTAGTGGTATCCTCTTATATTGTTATCAGGAAACAGATCAATCACAATTCCTTGTTCTAGTCTGCTTTACTCAAGTCTTCTGCTGGCCTGAGATGGGATCATATCTACATTCCTATACTCCTAATTCAGACAATATATGCAATTAAACCTTATAGCCTCAGCTGTGCTACCCCAAGTGTTCTCCCAGTCTCAACCCCTAGCTGTAATACTTTACTACAAGTCTGGCATCTCTTGGAAACATTTATTCATATATTCAACAAGTATTTGCTGAGCACTTTACATGTGTAAAGCACAGCTCCCAGCATTTGCCTCCTTATTTTCTGAGAGGCTATCTTCTGAGTCCTGTTAGTCTAAAACAAGTGATCAAAAATTCTGAGCAGATAGGAACAATATTTGCACTACCTCACAATAGTACCCATTTAGAGGAGGCGTAGTGACTTAGTTCAGGCTTCTGTAACAAACATACCATAAACTGGGTGGCTTAAACAACAAACATTTATTTTTTCATAGTAGTGGAAGCTGAGAAGATCAAGGTACCAATAGATCCCATGTCTGGTGAAAGCCCTCCTTCTTGGCTTGCAGATGGCTGTCCCTTCTCACTGTATCCTCCTGTAGCAGAGGACAAGCTCTGTGTCTTATGTGTTCTTCTCGTAAGGATACTAGTCCCATTCTTAACGTTCCATTCTTACCACCAAATTACAGCCCAAAGGCTCCATTTCCTAATACCATTACATTAGAGGTTAGGATTTTAATCTATGAACTTCGAGGGTGGGGGGAGGGTGGAAACAAACATGCAGTCCCTAAAAGAGACCTAATTTTCTGGATGATAAAGACCTGGGTCTCTGATCCAGAATGAAACAGAAAACAAAGGAAGAAGAATGTTCCTCCCTCTTTCAGGCCAGTGGTCCTGCTGTTTCATGAAGTGACACATGATTCTGATACCAGTTATTGTTATCAATCCATCTTTATGAGTCTTAGAGTAATAGAAATTAGAACTCCTCCTAGATTCTTGTCATAGGGTGTCTCACAGACTTTGCTTTTCCAGTACTTCCATGTTTTTAAGGGAATAGTAACATTTTATACTGAAGGTCATTCAGGCCATTCTGAGTATCCCACTTCCAGAGTCTGGCATCTTCCTAGGCACAGGCAGACCACTTGGGCACTCAGGCATATTCTAGCTATTGGGGCATTAGGAGAGCAACCATGCACCATGGAACTCTGAAATAGTTAAATGAATCAGCTCCTCAGAGTGGAATATAGTTTCAAACCATAAAACCAACATTTCTGTTGTGCTTCAACGCGGAGCCTGCTGATGTCCATTTGGGTAACAGGCACAGCATGTGCTTACAGGAACAGCTGCCTCTCTCTTCCTCCTTTGGCAGCCGGGACACTGAAGTTAAAAGGATCTGCTATTTTCCTTCTAGCTGCTACCAAGTAGGAAGCAGTGCAAGACCTATAATTCTCTGTCCCATGTAGTGTCATCTGGCAGGGGCATGCAGGGGAGAGCCTGAAAGTTACCAGATACCACCTATGCAAAGAATCCAGCTCCTGTATGGACAGTTGTGGTGTATGAGAAGCATTTAGAGTCAGTTATGCCTTCAGAGTCAGAGAGAATGAACTTTGGAATCAGACATGCAATTTTAGCAAGTTACTCTTATCATTTTCTCATTTCTCATTACTTTCAAAGAATGAAGGTAATGGTGGTTATCTCACAGTGATATAGAGAGGACCAAATAAGATAGCATGTGTTACATTTCTGGCATATAAAATATGTTCTCAAAAGGATAGTTCTGACCAAGGCCAGGACTAGGTTAAAGCAAGTAAGGCATTCTGCATCGGCACAATGTTTAAGGGGGCACCAAAAACCCCAGTAACCAAAAGAGAATCCTGTTTTATTTGTCCCATCCTAATCCCGGCCCTGTTTTCAGTACAATTTTATTACAAATCCAGGAGCCAGCCAGTGGGGCTATAGTTTGCTGGTTTGGTTTCTTAAAAATATTGCATTAAAATATTATTTATATTGATTACTGAGTTGGGGGACAACTGCCTTCAATGTTGTTCCTGAGGTGAATTCCTCATTCGCCTAATCCTACTCCAGGCTCTGGTTCTTCTGCTAAACACCATTTCTTAGTAATTTATTACTTGCTGTTTTTAGTATCACTGAGAAAATCCACATGCTCTCTCTTCCTTCCCCCAAACCTCTCTCCTTTCTTGTTCTCTACTTAGCATCGAGATTATCACCATCCCCCTAGCTATAAAACGTGGACAAATTCATTACATATTATTACAAATATTATTATAAAAAATACTACATCGTATTACAAACATGGCCATATTTAAGGAAATGGCCCAAACCTTAATGGTCTTGTCCAAATTGGCTTGGACAGTAGGAGGCCCTGGCTTCTCTAGGAATTCCATACAAAATATTTCCACAATGTCTAGGGTACTCACTAGTCCAAATGTCCTCAAGGCCCCCAAATTTTATAAGCACCAAGTAATAGGACTTTCCCTCTGAAAAGCTATGATGGAGGTGGAAGGAGTCTTGTGACAAGTTTTAGGGGAAATACGGACATGTGTAAAGTATAGGTATCTTCAGGGAACTTAGGGACTGAAGGGTAGGAATAAGAAACGGTGTAAAACAGTAACGGCCCTTCATTGGGCATTATGTTAAATTCTGTTATATGTATCATCTCATTTAATCCTCATAAAAGGATGTATAATGTATATATTATCACTCCTATTTTGCTGGTAAGTAACTGATTGGGCACAGATTGACTTACACAATCAGCTAGTAACTAGCATTTCTAGGGTCTTTCCTGCTTTATCCTTCTTCATCATGTATTCAAGACGTACATGTTAAATCTCCACCATGTACAGCCCATGAGGAGCAAAAGTTTATCAAGCCTTCTCCCAGAGAACTCACATTCTGCCTGGGATATGTGTATAATAGAGGTACACAGGGGTTTCCAAGGGAACCCACAGCACCCGGCCAAGATGGGTGTGGTCAGCCTCCCAAACTCAACAAGCCCAAATCCCAAAACCTAGTCCTCTTCTAAGCACTCCCTGTCTCAGTGAATGAGTACCACCATCCACTTGTGCAGGCCAAAAACCTAGGATGAATTCTTCAGTGCCCCTCTCCTCACTCCCTATATGAAATCAATCAGTAATTTTCATAATTGTCCTTAAAATATCCTTAGAATCTGCTCAATCTCACCCATAATCTAAAACAAGCTACTGCCAGCACTCAATTGAATAACAATTACTTTTTCCATATTTACTTGCCCACAACCCTCTCTCCACCAAGTCATCCTCCATATGGCCTCCACAGTGACCTTTGTAACATGAACATCTTACAGGCTGGCCTGCAATGGCTTTGGTTTCAAATTAAGGAGTGGATTCATTAAAAATGTCCACCATTCCTGATGTGGTTGGGCTCTTGCCTCCCCAGTCTCATCCAAGGACATATTAGCCTATGATCCCCCCCACTCTCCCTCTCCCCTGTACCCCCAACACTCATGTTCTCTCAGACCCCAACTCATGGCCCCCTCCAACACAAGAGACTATTTCCTCTGTAAAGTCTTGCCTCCCCTGTTCTTCACCAGTTACTTCTTGTCCTCCAGGATCCATTCCTTGGGAAAGCCTTGTCTGACCCCTGACTATATCACCCCCTCTGCTATGGGATCCCACATAATGGAGCCTCTCCATTTCATGCCACAAGTTCGCCTTTGTCTGTATTCTAATAGAATAATCCTTATTAAATGAACTTTATTTAAGCATTAATTATGTAATCTGAACATCAAACTGTAACATGAGGGCAGACACCATGTCTTATTCTGTTCATCAATGTATCCTCAGCTCATAACACAATGCCTGGCACGAACTATCAGTTCAAAAAATATTTGTTAAATTTTAGAACAAAATGCCAGGAAGGAAAAGAAATGTCAGTAACTCCTCCAGATAAAAAGGCTTCCGTTAAGCATCAAAATGTTTCATTTTAAAGCATTTCTTAAAATGTTACACTTTCCTTATCTTCTTAAAGTACACTAGAAATAACTCAATATTTATTAAAGGCTCTAAATCTTTATTAGGAACCTTAGTTATCATATTTTCTTGTAACACTAGCTGGCTTTTGACTTCTGTGCTTTTTAGATTCCTCAGCCTGCATGTCAAGGATTCCTGCTCTCTCCCTTCAGAGTTGGCATTGTCCTTTCTGGCTAGTGTCAGTGTGCCTGCCTCTAACAACCTCTTTCATGATTTCTTATTTGTTGCTTTGAATCTCTGGCAGACTGGGAAACTAGATAACCAAGCCGGTTGTATTGAGTGTGAAGTCACATTGACACGTTCCACATGAACCCAGAGGGTTCTTCTAAACTAGAACTGATAACCTCCAGAACCCCCTGCATGCCTAAGACCAGTTGCTCTCACCCCACTTCTCAACATTCCTTTGCTTCTTTCTCTTTTTTCTCTCCCTTCCTAGCCTTTATTTGGCAATATTGGCCTTCTGTGGACTTGGCAGCTAAGAGAAAATTTCCCTTTCCCCTTAAGTAGCAAACCGACTAATATGGCAGACCTAACCATCAGGGTTTTGATGCCTTTGTTGGTTTTCACTATTTTTAGATACTCAGTAAAATATGCAAGAGTTTATTTCTCCCCAAGTCTCATGCAAAAGCCCAGAATTGGAATTTTGTTTTTGGATAAACGGGGTTTTACCCTAAACAGATACCAAAGACATCAAGCAGTTATTTGAAGCATGTGTCACTTTTAGCAGAAGGATCAAGCTTGGTTATCAGTGATAATGAGCGTATTCCTTGTTTAGTCATAAAGAATGTCCCTATTTTTCTATCCAGTTAGAATATTAATTACTTCCACCTTGAGTTAAATGAAAACAGGAGGGAGCCAAACCGCTAATTAAAAACTTGGGAATGGTTTTGCTGGCTATGGAAGAACAGCAAAGCAAAATAAGAGACTGGTATAGGGAATTGCTCAAGTACAGAGCAAATGAGAAAGCAGCAGCTCTCAATTCTACCTTGAATTTGAGCACTTGGCCCTTTCAAGTTGATTGCATGCTTTAAAAACACATTAAGGAAAAGCAAGGAAGATGGAGAAAACAAAATTTAGAATGGCAAAGTTCCTACAAGCTAAGATTCAGACTCTGATCCAGAGGGCAACTTCTTAAGTGATTTTGAAGACTTGGTCTAACACTTAGCTTTGCTACAGCAGCCTTTATTATGTTAGGCAATTACCCCCTTGATGCATATGTGATGTTAATGGCAGGTTAAAATCAAAGGTGATAAAAAATGACAGCACTGTCTGTTCCCTGGGGGAAAAAAAGTTATGACCACAATTTTATACAAGCTAGGAAGAGGCCAAAGATTCACTGCTTATCCTGGGCTGGGAGGCAATCTGATGAAAAACTAAAAGGCCAGCAAGAATCTAGGTGACTGAGCTCAGCCAACAGCTGGCCAAGCAGGGGACTCAGAATCAGACATACTTACATACTTACATATCTTTTTGCATTTGTAAAATAACGCTGACTCTAAATATAGTTTATTTAAGGTAAGGTCCCACTCAGGTACATTTTTATACTGTGTTCCACCCAAAGGGCTTGCTTGGCTCTTAGAATGGACTTAAAAATGAGGCTATTCTGAGAAGCTATCTTTGTAATAGGCAAAATTCCTACTGTTCCATTAGTAGGGATAGGAATGATGAGAAGGCAGCTGCCAAGGTGTAGAGGAAAGAGTCCAGATGCAGAGCAGACAATCTGAATGCTAGTTTCATAATGTCATTCACTAACTAGCTCTGTGACCTTGAACAGAGTGGGTCCTAAAGCTTCTGGTCTAGTTTCTTCAATTTTAAGTAACAGAGTTTGGCCAGATTCTTCTAAGCTTATAGTCAACTTAGAGAATCTGTGATTTTTAAGAATTTCGAGAACTTAAATTTTTATTGTTTATCATGGTATTGGGTGTTGGGGAGGATAATGATGAATAGAAATTCTAGTCTGCAATTCTACTGTAAGTAGAAAGAACACTAAACTTGAAGTAACAGGTAGCACTTAACTTTTCTAAGCCTTAATTTGCATTTCTTAAAAGTGGGCATAGCAGTAATGTACTTTGTAGGGTTGTTGAGTAGATTAAATAAAACAATGTGTGTCTAAATGATTTCTGTAAATGTTTTAGGAAATCATGCTCCAGGCCCTCAAGGACTTTAGGCTAGTTTATTGGGTGGATAGGAGGGGCCAAGTCAACAGAGAACCATGGTTCTCAAACTTGCAAATTACCTGGAGGTCTTGTTAGAGATGCAGGCTCTGGGGTGGAACCCAAGATGCCACATTTCTAACACACTCACAGACATGCTACTGATGCCTAGTTCACATTTTTAGTAGAAAGCCTATCAAATGAACGTGTTTAAAGCAAGACACTGTAGAATAAAGCATGTGCATGATGCATACCATGAGTGAAAGCCTCTATTCCTTTCCACATACCTAAGTCCTCTCCTCCTTTGAAGACCGGTTCAAGCAGTATGGTTCAGACTACTGCAGCCCTCTATAACCCTTCCTTCTTAAGCGTGGTGCAGTACTCTGGATTCAAATAACTTTCCCAGGTGACTGTGATATCAAATTGGTTCAGCACCAAACACTACAGAGGTAGTTCTCAGCCCTGGCTGCACGTTAGAATCAATTGCAGAGTTTAAAAATGTAGAGGCTCAGCCCCTAGGCCAGCTAATTATATGAAATCCATTAAAGCACCACAGGTGGTTCTAAGGTGAGCCAAGTTTGAGAACCACACACCATACTCAAGTCTACGAGTGAGGGCAGGGATCACGTTGACTTGGTTTACCACTGTATTTCCAGTGCCTAACACAGAATTTGGCATTCAACAAATACTTGTTGAATGAATAAGTCAATAATAAATAAGTGAATAATAAATAAACAAATGAAAATTCAGGCTGTCAGCCATTTCCTTAATCTCTTTTCTGATGCCCAACAAAACTACGTACTAAAGCATAGAGTTGAAGTTAACCTGTGGAGCAGATTGCCAGGATTGCAATCCTAACTGTCACTGGACACCCATGCAAACTCAGGCAAACTTCACAACCTCTCTGTCCCTCAGTTTCCTACTCTGTGACATAGGGATGATAACAGTATTACCTACTGTTTAGAGTTTTGTAATAATTAAATGAGTTAGGACATGGAAAACATGTAGAAAAGTGCCTGGCACACAGTAACAACGTATTAATTGACAACTATTATTATATTCCATCACTGAGCACACAGTGGTTCTTAGAGTTCTGCAACTGGTCAGATCAATGAGCACTGTCCTGTCATTTACCCAACTGATATTTCTTAAACAGCACCTCTATTCCAGGCACAGAAAATCTGTGACTATAGATATAGCAGCAAAAGGAGAGAAATAGGACTGTTCTTACATTACTTAAAATATAGTGGGCGAGGCGTACACTGAACAAGTTATTTCAAAGTGATGAGTAATAGAAAGTTATTTTAAGTGTACTGACTATTACAAAGGGGAAAAGTATCATGAAGACCTAGAAAGAGGGTGGGAAGGTGACTACAACAATGTACAACATGGGCAATTAATACTGAAGGTTGGAAAGGCCTCCGAGAGAAGGAAGGATGTTCAAGCCTATTTGAGCAAAGAGAGGTGGCAGAGCCTTCCAGGCAGAGAAGAATGTTTATAAAAGCTCAGAAGCATGGAAGAGCAAAGTTTGCTTTAGGCACTGAAAGAAGGCAGGTATGGCTGAGACATATAATCACGGAAGGCTTTGGGACATATGGTTGCTTAGGTTGGGTTTTGAGGCCAAGTAAGATTGGGAAGGCAATGAACAAAACGGAGTAAAGACAGGAAGGTGAAAATTAACACAGCATTTATTCATTCATTTTCTACAGCATGTTAAAGATAGGCAGTGAATGAAAATACAAAATACCCCTGCCTTCACGGAATGTACATTCTAGTTGGGGAGGTGGACAATAAGCAAATAAACCTAGTAATGAAATAAGATAATGAGAGGTCATTACAAGGGCCATGTAGGATATACGCAAGGTGACATGCTGGGGGATAACAAGAACGTATGTGAGTCAGAAGGAGATATGTCTGACAGAAGTAAAGAGGACCTATTGATCACCATGTGATTTGGCTCTATGGGACCAGGCATGCCAAATCATAGCCACCATAGAAAGCCTGGCAGACAACTTCGATGTCTTTAGATACAAGGCTGCTTCCTTTGTGTCCATCTGCGCTTCTACCCTCTTTGTCTCTCCTCATGATTCCTTCCTTTGCTCTACTAAGCTTCCTTTATTAACATCGCCTTTCTTTCCTTGTCTTCTAAAAATAAACTGGAGAAGTGAGCATCACATAGAAATCACTGGTATGGCCCAGATGTGAAATCAGAAAGAAATAATTTTGAGGTATAAGCTCCAGTCTTTATTAACTATAGTACTTGAAGCTTCGGTTTCCTTTTCTATAGAATGAAGTAATAATATTTGTATTCTAAAAGAACCAACAGGATATGCATATATAGTGTGTGCATGTATGTGTATATAATATGTGTGTATATATAAGTGTGTGTGTGTGTATATACGCATATATGTGTATATATATATATATACGCATACATATGTGTGTATATATATACATATGCGTGTATATATATGTATACGTGTATATATACGTGGAGAGAGAGAGAGAGAGAGAGAGAGAGAGAGAGAGAGAGAGAGAGAGAGAAGGGGAACCTGTAAGGAATTGGCTTATGTGACTATGGGAGCTGATTGGTCTGAAATCTGGAGGCAGGCAGATGACCCAGAGAAGAGTTAATGTTGCAGCTGCAATCTGAAGGCAGTCAGCAAAAGGCATCTTAAAGTGCTCAACAAATTGGATGAGATCCAACCACAATATGACAGGTAATATACATTATTCAAAATCTACTGAATTAAGTATGACTCACATCTAAAAACCACCCTCACAGCAACATCTAGATGATTTTTTTACCAAATATATGGCCACCATAGCCCAGCCAAATTGACATATGAAATTTACCATCACACTATCCTTTTACCTACACCAAGGATGTTACTTGGATCACACTGGTTAATATACATGGATGAACTTGGGCAGGTCACTTTGTCTCTCTAAACCTCAGTTTCTTCATCTGTAAAATGCAAGTAAGACTACCTATATCACAAATCAAAATAAGAATGAGTTATCACCTCACAGTTGTCAGAATGGCTAAAATCAACACAAGAAACAACAAGAGTTGGCAAGGATGCAGAGAAAGGGGAACCATCTCGCATTGTTGGTGGGAATGCAAACTGATGCAGCTGCTCTGGAACACAGTATGGAGGTTCCCCAAAAAGGTAATAGAATTATCATCTGATCCAGCATTTGCACTACTAGGTATTTACCCAAAGAACATAAAAACACTAATTCAGAGGGATACATGCAGTCCAGTGTTTATAGCAGCATTATCTACAATAGCCAAATAATAGAAACAGCCCAAGTGACCATCACTGATGAATGAATAAAGAAGTGGTATGTGTTTATATATATGTATAATGGAATATTATTCAGCCATAAACATGAATGAAATCCTGCCATTTGCAATGACATGGATGGAGGTAGAGGGTATAATGCTAATATAAGTCAGTCAGAGAAAGGCAAATGCCATATGATTTTTACTCATATGTGGAATTTAAGAAATAAAACGAACAAGAAAATGGGGGTAAAAGAGACAAAGCAAAAAACGGACTCGTAACTATAGAGAATTGATGGGCATGGGGGCGCAATAGGTTATGGGGATTAAGGAGTGCACTTGTGATGAGCACTGGATGATGTACAGAATTGCTGAATCACTATATTGTACACCTGAAACTAATATTACACTGTATGTTATCTAACTGGAATTTAAATAAAAACTTAAAAAAAGAAGGCTACGTATTTCATAGGGTTGTGATGACAACCAAATGAAGCAATCTAAATAAAAACTAAGCACAGGGACTGACACCTAGTAAACTCCCAAATAACGTTTCCTTTTACGATTATTTTTATGTTAGTATTATTTGCACTGAGCACTTCACATTTTCTTAGCTGTTAACCTTAGCGTACCCTGCTATGCATACCACTTTCCTCTTTGACTGAATTCTAACCACACTTCAAGACTCAGCTTACATGTAAATCCTTTCCTGACATCCTTTGCCCTGCATTCTGGATTAGCTGCACTGTTTTCATACATCTTTCATAGCACTGAGCTTACTTTTTTTGTTTGTTTGGTTGGTTGGCAGATTTCATCACCAACATAAATTATAGAGGTAAGTAGGTGACTTTAATTTCCATGTCCTATCACTTAGCACAAAGCAGAACACAGAATATTTGATACAGTTGCAAAATGAACAGAATTACTCAGATCTGCTTATGCTCATGCAATGAAATGTATATTTGGAGGCACTTTACCCTCTTCAGATTATACCCATTTGTCCCTTCTCATACATCTATGGGGACCATGAGAGCCCCAGCCATTCCAAGCCTCTGGAATCACAACTTTTAATATTTATTCTCTATTTCATTATATTAAGTGACATCCTTCTTCTGTTTATTACAACTCTGTAGTAGGCAAGTAGAAAAATATGTTCAATGTTTATTAAATTGAAATAAATTGACACTGACATACTATAACAGATTCAGTAGGTAGTTGCTGTAGAAAAGTCAGGGATAGCTTGTTTATACTAGCAAGAGGGAATGTCTGGGGGATGACAGAACAGTTCTGTATCCTAATTGAGATAATAGTTACGTGAATCTTCACTTGCATTAAAATTCATGAAACTATATACCCAAAAGTCAATATAACTGTACCCTAACAGAAATAGAAAAAAAATCAATGTGCAGAAAGTGTACACAGTGAGAGACAATATATAGACAAGTCCATACAATAAAACATTTATGACAATAAACAATTTTATGACAATAAAACTCTAATCTTTTACCCCTGCAGCAACCAAGCCAGGAAGCCAAACCATAACCTCTGTAAACAATGGCCCAGAATGGCCCATGACGTGGTGACAACTGTCAGTTTCTCTACTTTCTGTCCCCACTTCTGAACTCAGGACCAACAAGAGTAGGCCAAACCAATCACTAGGATGCCTTATTTCTAATGAGTCCACCTCCAGCTTCCCTAGGCCAACAATCTGCCATCAGGGCACATCTGAAGCCTTCCCTTTTCTTTGCTAAGATACTTTCCCACCCTCGGTCAAACACAGTGATAGGGGCTCTCTTGCTATAACAAGCTCTAAATAAGCAGTTTCTAGGGTTTTTTTTTTTCTTATGTAAATGGTCTTTGTTTATTTCCACAGCAGTATACTACCATTTGGGATAAAATATAATTATATGCATGTGTTTGTATATGCATAAACTTTAAAGTACACGTGCACACATGAAAACAGAAATGATGTTGCTTCCTAGGAAGGGAACTGGTTGGTTGGGTAATACACTGATTTTTCTGTATTCTCCTTTTGAACCTTTTGGATACCCCACCACCATTAAATCAATGATTTAAAAATAAAAAGTAAAGTAAAAGGGCAACCTGGGTGGCTCAGTTGATGGAGCATCTGACTCTTGGTTTCAGCTCAGGTCATGATCTCACAGTTCATGAGTTTGAGTCCCACCTTGGCACAGAGCCTAATTGGGATTCTCCCTCTCCCTTTCTCTCTGTCCCTCCCCCATTCACATACACACACACTCTCAAAAATAAACATTTTTAAAAAGTAAAAAAAAAACAAAAACTAATATAAATAAATAAATAAATAAATAAATAAATAGTAAAAGTGAAGTTCACTAAATTATGAAGACCTCCGGACTAGAAGTATTAATTATTCAAATTCACAAATGATCACAAATAGTCTCTCAAAGTAACCAGCTTGATAATTATTATGTTTAGAATAAATCAGTGATAAGGAATTTGGTGAGTTGTTTGACAGCTCTGAGATTCGCTGCCCCATGAAGACAGTACCAGCCTGGGGGGTGGGGGTCATAGGGAGGATTGTCACTTTATATGTGTGGCACCTGTCATATATTAAGTGCATTTGCTGGAAAGACTAACTGCTGAAGAAAATATAACCCAACATTTATTATAACTCAGACACAGATGTTTCTTTCTTGCTCACAGACCAGTGAGGGTAAACAAGGTAGCAGGTGGTGCAGTTGCTTAAGAACACAGACTAACTGTGGTCCTGCCATCTTCAGTGTGGGGCTTCCAAAGTCTTCCTGGGTAGTGTCCCTATCCATCTAGCACAAATGGGAAGGACACAGGAGGCTCCATAGCCCGTGCCTGGGAGTTGGGACTGTCACTTTCACATTTAGGACTGCCAGATTTAGCAAATAACAGACATCCTATATTTTATCTAATTAATTTGAATGCCACATAAATAACACAGTATTTATCTTATGTTTTTATTATTACTGTTTTTTTTAGAGAGAGTGTACATGCAGCAGGGGAGGGGCAGAGGGAGAAACAGAGAGAGAATCTTAAGCAGGCTCCATGCTCAGTGTGGAGCACAATGTGGGGCGCAATCTCACAACCCTGGGATCATAACCTGAGCCAGAACCAAGAGTTGGATGTTCAACTGACTGAGCCACCCAAGCACCCCCACAGTATTTTTTCAGTATAAACAGTATGTCCCATGTAGTATTTGGTACATATTTATAATGAAAAGTATATCTAAAATTCAAATTTAACTAGGTATCTTCTATTTTATCTAGCCATCCTGGGCCACATTCCATTGGTTAGAATAAAACACAAGCCCACATAAAACAACAAAGAAGGCTAGAAAATGTGGTTTTGTTGTTTCCTCAGAAGAAGGGAAGAAGAGTGTGGGTCTTGCTAAGCAACTAGTAGTCTACGCCATGATAAGAAATGAACACAATTTAGGTCCCTTCCTTTTTCTACGCTACAGGTGTTACAGAACCTACAGAATTAATAGACAATAGTTGTTCTTGAGCTTTTGCAGGCATTAGAATCTTCTAGAATGCTAGTTAAAAGATTCACATCTTTTGTCCCAACCTTGACAATTCCAAATTCTTTCCAATCTTAGAGACCAGAATCTCTCATCTTAAAAATATATGTGTTTATTTATTTTGAAAGGGGGAGGCAGAGAGAGAGGGAGAGAATCCCAAGCAGGACCCACCCTGTCAGTGCAAACCCCAATGTGGGGCTCAATCCCAAAACCACGAAATCATGACCTGAGTCCATATCAAGAGTCGGATGCTCAACCAACAGAGCCACCCAGGTGCCCCCAGAATCTTCTTTCCTAACCAGTGCCTCAGGCTCCATTTCAGACAATGGAAGCAACATATCCTGGACTCTTTGGAACTAAGACATAGGTACATAAAAAAATTAAGGACTAATCAAACAGTTTGAAGCGACACAGGCTATAGTAGGGCACAAACCTGAGGTTTTGTATCACAATAGACAGAGGCATTGTTTCCAACACTACCTGTGCAGGAAGCCAACCTGGAACACTGGCCTCAAACTTTGGGTACAGAGCACAACTCAAACACCTGTCAAAATAGGCTCTGCAAAAGTTCTACCACTTGGAGCAGGTCCTTGGTAGACTACAAAAATCAAATAACAAGAAGACAGTGACACAAGGTTGGCGTCCTTCATCAAGGTCAGACAGTCCTGGACCCCGTGCTGCATGGCAAGCCTCTGGAGGCAGCAGTACAGCTGGTGTGGACTCTAATAAACGGCCTCCTTGGAGTGACAGGACTTGTGAAGCTGACTGCTGTCTCAGGTAGTTTAAAGAACAAGAGAATTATTTTTTAACAAATCCTCTTGTGATGGTTGAAATCCCAGCATTCATTCGTATTCATTTTGGAAGCTGGCACCCATCACTTAAGGGACTGGTAATAAAATTGACAATCTGCTACCGTGGAACTCATGCAGGTGTTATTAACTTTAACTGAATTGATCTCAAATAGATCACTGTCAGAGAAGATATGGTAACAATTGATTTTTTTTCCAGCTCTGAGAGCATTATCAGTTGACTTATTTCCATTTCTCCAGTCTTATTTTTTTTTTTCCTTTTGGTTGAAGGTTTATGGCAGCATTTCTTTCTTCTTGCTTTCTCATTTCAATTTGTAAATAGTATGTTTTTAAAGCACAATATTTAGGGAGAAAAGGCAATGCAACTTCAAAAACAACTCATCCAAGCCCATAAATTTGGCAGCTGTAGAATATGTTTAAACAGGCATTGAGAAAGAAGGGCACTTTCTCTGAACGTGATTCATATCAACCATGCACCATGGACTGTTATGCCCACTGTTATGGACAAACTGTGCCCCCCTCCCACAAATTAATATGTTGGAGCTCTAATGTGCAGTCTGACCATATTTGAAAGAGGTAATTAAGGCTAAATGAGGTCATAAGGGTGGGCCCTAACACAGTAGGACTGGTGTCCTTCTAAGAAGCAACACCAGGGATACACACACAAAGGAAAGGCCAAGTGAAAACACAGCAAGAAAACAGCCATCTGCAAGCCAAAGAAAGAGGCCTCAGGAGAAATCACACCTGTCAACACCTTGATCTTGGACTTCCAGCCTCCAAAATTGCAATAAAATGAATTGATTTTGTTTAAGCCACCCAGGTCTGTTGTATTTTGCTATGACACAGGGCTTACCAATGCACCCACCTACCCAGTACCTTAGAGGAGTGCAGTTCTGTGTAGTAAAGTGTTTCCTAATAGGCTTGGGAAGAGCACTGCATGTCTTCTAGCAGCATTAAGGTAGATGGAGGCACCAAGATGCTTACTCCCTGTTCCCCATTCCGAGAACATGCACCTGCCTCTCCTGTTGTGCTCACCTGAATCAGAAGCCAGTGCAGAAATAAAGGCCCTACAGGGAAAGATGGAGTGTGGAACTCTGATATGGCTGGCCCTGGCCCTGTAGTTTCCTAGCACTGTGACCTTGGGCACTGTGTCCTTGGGCAGTGAAGCTCCACAGACTACTGGGTTATTATTTGGACAATAGGGAGAATAATACCTGCTTCTGAGAGCTGTTACAGTGATCCAATAGAATAACAAATGTGAAAGTATCTTGTACAGTGTAAAGTACCAGACAAACTAACAGGCGTAGTAAGGCTCTGACAGTAGAGGATTATAAAAGTCACTCTTTTCATTTGTTACCTCAAATACTTCAAAAATTTATATTTTAAACTCGTGACTATCCAGAAGGAGGTAAATCAGCACTTCTACTGGCTGGAAATTATTTTAACAAAACCAGGAAGACAAGGGTCTGTGCCAATAGGATGCATAAATTAAAGAGTGATTCTGAAGATGTAGGAGTAAACAAGGACAAATCATAAACAATTCAAGGTACAGAGAAAAGTCAAGAAAGCTGTTTCCTTAAAGTACAGGCCCTGGACTCAGGTAGGTCTCAGTGTGAGTAAGCTTTTCATCTTTCTCTTACAAACTATGTATTATGGGCAGGTTATTTAATCTTTCTAAGACGTATAGGTTTATTGAGGGCTAAATAATATTGTATGTGTATATTATATATATACACACATATAATAATGTATGTGTATATGAACTACTTTGGTGCTTTTTGTATAAGAAATGTAATTATTTCTTGTCCTGATTTTACCAGCAATTCCCTGTGTGACCTTGAATTCACCCTTTTAAGTCCCTGTTTTCTTACCTGGTTGCAAGGACTTCCTTCTGGCATGCTATCATTTTAAAATAGTGAACATTGTGGCTGTATCACAAGGCTGATAAATAATTCAGGGTTCTTATGTAACTATGAAATATAACTTACAAATCAGGACTAAAAAAGAACAACAACAACAACAAAAAAAAACAAAACCAGTGATTAGATTTGAAAATGGTTCTCCATAAGCATACAAGGTCATAAGCAGAAAACTGCGTCTCATGAGTCTTTTTCCTCCAGACCGAATGGCCATTCAAGAAATGGATACCACGTACCTACTATGGGCAGAGCCCAGTTCTAAAAGCTGAGCATACTGCTGGAGCAAGCTCATGCATGGTGAACTGTACAGTGTAGAACATTCACTGCTGTGCAGTGCAGAAGACTTTAGGATAGATCCAATGAGAGCAAGCTAAGCACTGAGAGGAGGTTCAAGATGCAGAGTTGGATGTAAGTCTCTAACATTTACAAAGGTGGAACAGTCCTAAATAAATACAGATCCGCTGGCCTGGAGCAGTCAGTGGAGCAAAAGCCATGTCAGCCTCTATCCTGGTGAGGAGCTGGGGAAACCCTCCACCCCGACCTCACAGTTATGTGCCAAGCATGCTCACAGAGGTCACCCAAGCTTGTCTTTACTTAACTTCTAAAATCACTGTGTTTCTGAAGCCACAACCAGGCCAGGAGGTCAGGCAATGAAATCAACCATCTCCGCGTGTGTTTGTTTTTTCTCATCTGTGAAATAAGACCTACTTCACAGGGTTTTTCTAGCAATACAATTAGATAATATATGTGAAAATGCTTAAGGAAGCGGCACAAATACAAATGCTCATCATTGCTGCCATCATTTATCTCAAAAGGATCTGCCATGTGAAACCACCCACTTCAGCCTGGTTTTGCAGCAGATGGCTGCCAGAAATATCAATAGCAGCAATTTTTCCAGTCATTCTTCAAATTCTGCTTAGTGTTCATTATCACCTTTATTGACTTAGCCCAGCTGCAGACACCAGCCCAGCTCCATCATCCTGTCACCGGGATTCGGCTGGGCAATTTGTGCTTTCCAAAGAAGGAAGGATGGTTGGGCAGGAATGCAAGCAGGATTCAACAGCACAGCCTGATGACATCCTCCCTCTCACATGTCCTCTGTCCTTGCTGGGCCTCCACAGAGCAGGGGTAGGGCTGTCCCTTCTGATCCTGGGGTCAGGAAGGCCCACAGCTCTAGGGTCTCTGTTTGTATTCAGGAGAAGAAAGCTATATCAGGGCCCATCATCACCTAAGAATGAGCCCTCTACAGACAGAGAACTTTACAAGCAGTGTGATGTAGTGGGAATAACAGTAATAATGCCCTCTGTGTGCTGAGGAGGTACAAGGAGCCAGGCTCTATGCAGATGCTTTAAAAATTAGTTACATTAGGGATTCCTGGGTGGCTCATTCCATTAAGAGTCCTACTCTTGATTTCAACTGGGGTCATGATCTTGCAGTTCATGGGTTTGAGCCCCATGTAGTGCTCTGTGCTCACAGTGCAGAGCCTGCTTGGGATTCTCTCTCTCCCTCTTTCTCTGCCCCTCCCCTGCTCATTCTCTGTCCCTCTCTCAAAATAAAAATAAACTTCTTAAAAATTAAAAAATTAAAAATTACTTAGATTTGAATGCCAGCTTGGTTCATTCCTAGCTGCGTGGCCTTGAGAATGTTACTCAGCCACTCTGTGCCTCAATTTCCTCATCTGTAAAATGTTTCTGGGAGTATTGCTTTGAGGATTACATAAATATATAGCATATAAAGTGTACATAAGTGTAGACATATAAAATATAAATATGTAAAATACATATTATAAATATATAAAATAAAATCTAGAATACCGGAAAACGCCTGTGACATATGCATCACATTAAGTATTATTAGTTATTATAAATCTTCTATATTCATTTACTATTGTGGCTGTAACAAATTACCACAAAATTAGTGGATTAAAATGACACAGATTTATTATGTTACAATTCTGGAGGCCAAAATTCCTAAAGTTAAGGTGCCAGCAGAGCTTCCTTCCAGGAGGCCCCAGAGGAGGACATGTTTCCTTTCCTTATTCAGGTTCCGGAGGCACCTACACTCCTTGGCTCATGGCCTTCTCCTTACACCCCCCCTAACCTGTGCTTCCATGGTCCCGTCTCCCTCTCTGCCTCTTATCCTCTCAGCACTGTATTACAAGGACTCCTGTGATTTCATCAGGTCTAATAGAGCAATCTGGGATGATACTCCCATTACAAGACCCTTAACTCAATCACATCTGCAAAGCAAGGTAACATACTCATAGGTTCTGAGAATTAGTATGTAGACATCTTTGAAGGGCCATTATTTGGCCTCCCACAGCTCCCAAGAGTAAAATATTTGTATGAGGATTTTACACTAAGGGCTGAGTCTTGGAGGAATTACAAAAAGCTAAAAATGCTAAAGGTGGGTTCCAAATACAGGTAAGCCTTGTTGAAAAACCCCTAATCTTTGTACCAGTTGCTTCTAGACATGGACAAGGAAACTCAGAGTTGGCTTCCCAGTCCTGCTACAAGCTGCCCAATGGGACTGGGCCACTAAGAGGTGCCAATGAGACAGTGACTATGAAGAAGATTTAAACTGTTTCACAGGTACGAGGCCCTTGACTGGGTGTCCAGATGGGGAAAATCTGCCCAGCGAGCAGAATGACTTAAAGTCACAAACTAAGGAAATAGTAGAACCAGGATTTCACCCTAGATCTGCTTGACTCCAAAGAAAATAACTTTATTCAGTGAAAACTGTAGTTTAAAGAGTCATTGCAAAAGAAGTGTGCTTTTGTGATTTTCAACTTGAGTATACACGGTGTAACCTTTTCATCCTCTCATGTACATAACCTTTCAAGTACAAAGCATAACGTGCTTCTATTCAATCTTGTACTTTATGCACTACAACCTTTATACTTTCAACATGGACACGTCTGGGATTGAGAAGCTAGGACATATGAACACAGAAGGAAAAGGTTATGGCTCTCTAGTAAAGAAAGGGGAAGGTCAAGCGAGGACATGCTTGGAAACCCGAACATCCTAAGCAGAACCCCAACTGGTCCATCCATTTCTGACAGAAAAGGACAAGAAAACTCCGTAGAATAAGAGGAAGAAGTTTAGGGCCAATTAAATCAGGCTCTTCCCACTGCATGGTGGATGAGAGACTTAAAGAATGTATTTCTCTTCTCTTGCCCCAATTAATGGTACAGATTGAAAATATAAATACGTCTGAATGGGGGTAAGTTAAGTCAAATGAATCAGGAGCATTGGCTGGCTCCTAAGAGGAACTAAGCACTACTGTGCCCCCAAGGTTGACCTCCAAGGGGCATGGAATCTGATGGTTTGGATCATGGATTAAATCTCCACTCTGCTTTGTTAGGCTGGATGATTCTATAAGTTTTTATTTTAATCGCCTCGTGCTCATCACAACAAGTACACTCCTTAATCTCTATCACCTATTTCACCCATCCCCCCACCCACCTCCCCTCTGGTAATCATTAGTTTGTTCTCTATAGTTAACAGTGTGTTTCTTGTTTTTTCAGTCTTTTTCCTCCCCTTTGCTTATTTCATTTCTTAAATTCCACATATGAATAAAATTGTATGGTAAAGTTCTTTCTCTTACTGACATATTTCACTTAGCATCATACTCTCTAACTCCATCCATGTCATTGCCAATGGCAACATTTCCTTCTTTTTATGGCTGAATGATATTCCAGAAACACACACATACCCCACACATCTTCTTTATCCATTTATCAATTGATGGACACCTGGGCTGCTTCCGTTTCTTGGCTATTGTAAATAATGCGGCTATAAACATCAGGGTGAATGTGTCCCTTTGAATCAGTATTGTTGTATTCTTTGGGTAAATAAGTCAGTAGTGCAAATGCTGGATCATAGGGTAGTTCTATTTTTAACTTTCTGAGGAAACTCCATACTGTTTTACACAGTGACTGCACCAGTTTACATTCCTACCAAGAATGCAAGAGGGTTCCTTTTTCTCCATATCTTTGCCAACCCTGTTGTTTGTGTTGATTTTAGCCATTCTGATAGGTGTGAGAGGACACCTCATTGTAGTTTTGATTTGCATTTCCCTGATAAGTGATGATGAGCATCTTTTCATGTGTCTCTTGACCATCTGGAGGTCTTCTTTGGAGAAACGTCTGTCCATGTCTTCTGCCCATTTTTAATTGGATTATTTGTTTTCTGAGTGTTAAGTTGTATCCATTCTTTATATATTGTGGATACTAACCCTTTATCAGATACATCATTTGCAAATACCTTCTCCCATTCAGTAGGTTGCCTTTTGGTTTTGTTGACTGTTTCCTTTGCTATGAAGCAAGTTTTTATTTTGATGAAGTCCTAATAGTTTATTTTTGCTTTTGTTTCCCTTGCCTTAGGAAACCTATCTAGAAAAAAAGTTGCTATGGCTAATGTCAAAGAAGTTACTGCCTGTGATCTCTTCTAGGATTTTTATGGTTTCAAGTCTCCACATTAGGTCTTTAATCTGTTTTGAATTTATTTTTATGTATGGTTTAAGAAAGTGGTCCAGTTTTAAGGCACCTAGGTGGCTCAGGCTGCTAAGTGTCTGACTCTTGATATTGACTCAGGTTCCTCAGAAGTTGTTCAGAGAAAAAAAATAAAAAACCATCCATAAATCACTTGGCAGAGGAGCTAATACATTTCATGCATGGAGGTGATGATGACTTATATTAATTGACATCTTCCCACATTATAACACAGAGACCTCTGACAAACTGACATTTATATTGCAAAATACAAACTCAGAAGAATATAGTAAGAAGTTTCTAGGTGCTTGTTCCAAAAACTATTCAAATAAAAGAAAATAGAAAAATATACAAGAGTGATAGTTAACATTTATTAAGCATCTGTGGTGGTCCAGATACTCTTTTATATATTTTATTTATATTAATAATTTAATCCTTACACAACCATATGGATTTAATATCAACCCATTTTAGAGATGATGCAACTAAGGAACAGAGTCTGCACTGCTAGAAAATGTTAAGAGCCAGGATGTTAACTTGGGCAGTGTGGTTCCATAGCATACACATTTTGTAACTACACTAAGGTGGCCATATAATTTACCATCCAATCCAGGATACTTTTAGCTAGGAAAGCAGGCAGAAATCCAGTGTTCCCAGGCTAGCCAGGACATATTGGCATGCCAGCTCTACTGCCTACATAATAGCCTTTAAGAACATAAATAGATCTTAGAAATTATCTACTGCTTGTATAAAATGAGGAACCTTAGTGCCTGTCTCATGGTAGGTACTCAATAAATTTATGTTGAGTGAATGAATGAGTTGAGTAACTTGTCAAAGGACTAAAGTATAATTTTCTCTTATTTTTATGATGTGATTGCAGAGCCTGGAAATATCTGGGTTGATGTTGTCTGGGAATTTTCCTGTACTTTCTTTCATAGGACAGACAGTGACTACTAATTGCTTTAGGATTCATTCCATAGGTAAAGCAATTTACTGAGGTCAGTGAGGAAAGGATCTAAGAGTGTCACAATGTTGGACAGACAACTCAAACTCTATGCCTGTGGGAGAGAGTCAGGACAAAAGATCAATGTCTGTCTCCCTGGTAATTTATGTGTAAGAAAAATATCATATCTAGTCCCTCTATGTTCCTTACTGCCCTGTGACATCAGAGAATGTTTTGTGTATTTTTATTCTCATGTACTGCCAGAGGTGCCTTTGGAAAATACAATAATACCTAATATTCATGATGCTTACTATATGCCAAGTATGGGCCTCAACCACTTTACATATATGAATCTCTACCATACCCTATGAGGTAGCTACTTCTGTTACCTATTTTACAGAGGAAGAAAAGGCATAGCTAGTAACTGACAGGACTGGGAATTAAGTTCAGAAATTATGAATTAAATAGCTCCAGAGCCTATACACTTCACTGTTCTGCTGTGTTGCCTTGTTATGCTGATGCAGCTGTTATGAGAAGGTTCTGGACAAATACATGGAGGAGGGGGAGAAAGAAGAGTTACAGAGAAGGATTATTCTACTAAAAAAATCTCAGGAAAGAAAAATAACAGTTGTGGGAAGATGGGAGTACCAAACTCATTGGCTGGTTACAGAGAGAGTATTCCTTGATATCAGGAGAGTGAGAAACCAGTAACATTTTGGAGAACAGCTCTTTCTTAAGTGGAGCTTTTTGAGAGTATCAGCAATGAAAAGAGAATTTTAAAGTTATTTTTCTGTGTTCTAAAGATGTACTTCACCACCACCTTAAAAGTTAGAGGTGATTTTTAAGAGGCACAGGAAACTTTTTCATGTATTTCAACTGTTTTTTCATAGAATGTCTGTTTAAATTGACATGAATTTGTTCCATTTGGGTTTCATGTAAAGTATCCCATCTTATATGCACAATGGGACTATGAGGTAGATACTACTATTGTCATACTGTAGATGAAGAAACTATGGATCAGAGAAGTAATTTGCTTAAGGTCACACAAAAAGTAAATACCAGAAGCTAGGATTTGAACGTAGATCTGACTCCAAAAAGCCCTGCTTTCACTATGCAAACTAAATTGGTTTGTATCTCCTGTGACAAGGCCAGAGTTCACACAGAGACAGAGAAAGATCTAGAACATCAGCCTCTCAACTTTAATTGTAGAGACATTACAGCTTCCCTTATTGCCTACATTTCCTCCCAAATGTATACTATGTACACTATCAGGACATTTAACACATAGAAAGAAGGGAAATTCTAGACTGGAAGAAAATGATAACTCCCAAAAGAACCTCTTTCAAATGTTTCTGAATTTGACCTTGAACCTCACTTTTTTCAAAAGTGAAAATACATGTGGGGCACCTGGGTGGCTCAGTCGGTTAAGTGTCATCTTTGGTTTAGGTCATGATCTCCCTGTTCCCAAGTTTGAGCCCCATGTCAGGCTCTGGGCTGACAGCTCAGAGCCTGGAACCTGTTTTGGATTCTGTCTCCCTCTCTCTCTGCGCCTCCCCTACTCATGCTGTCTCTCTCTCAAAAGTAAATAAACATTAAAAAAATGAAAATACATGTAATAAGTGATATATTCACACATTAAATACATATATCTATGTGTACATACATATAATGCACATAACTACATACATATATGCAATTTGCCATTCTTTGACTTGTGGTGAAATGGAAGGACGTATACCATATTGGTTAATAGCTTGGACTTTGGTGAGACACACATATGGATGTAAGCACCATTCTGCCTGCCTTTCAGGATCTATGTGATCATGGACATTTAATTCAACTGCTCAGTCTCAACTTTCTCATTGTTAAATAAGGGTAATTATCCCTCCCTTATATTGTTGTGCTGATTAGGTTAAATGTGTAAACCACTTAGCACAGGCCTGGCACCATAATAAGCATAGAATAAAAGATTACTTTCATTACTTCAAATAAAACCTTTGCATTGTTACCAGAATTAAGTTATCAAAATCAATTGAGCTTTTGTCAATACCAATCACAGGGAGCCATGGCCAAAACCGCTAGCCTTAGCATGTAAAGGACTATGAACCCTGTGGTCCTAGTCACTCATCTATCCTAATGATACAACTGAATAAGTCATTTCCTTCTCTGGGCCTTCATTTTTTCACTCAATAATAGAATATTATTATGAGTAAAGCAATGGTTTCTGTGTTCAGTTCTGACTTTAAAATGCCAGTTCCTAGTCATAGTAAATGTCAACAGCACCCTTTTTCAATCTTAAGAACAGTGATTTTTTGACAAAAAAGTCCTCAACAGGTCATCCTGGTTGACACTGTGCAGACACAGGAAATTCTACCTTAATGAACAATTTGTGATTCTGTCAAAAGTTGTAACCTCAATTTCCTTCTAAGGAGGAAGCATTTCCATCCAGATCCTGAGGGAAGGGAAGGGTTAGTGGCCTAGGAAAGAAATTAGACTTAGTTCTGATTTCTTCCCACCAAATGGCCACACAATGGTGATGCCATAGTGATCAACTGAATTCTGCTCTGGAGATAAAGATACATATTAATTATCCTTGGAGTAGCTCTAAACACTGTAATGTAATCCAAGATTAAGTACTATGACTGTGCTGACCACTTTGTTTAAAAGCATAGAGTACATATGTATGCAGTTCTTTCCACTTCTCATAGAAAACTCAAGCACATATAAGTAACAGGTTCACAGAATCTTTCATTTATAGATTCAAGAACCTTTAGTGAAGGCCTACCAACGTGCTAGACGCTAAACATATGGGAGAAATTAGAATATAGTTTTTTGCCCTTGAGGATAGTAGGCAAGACAAAAAAATGCAATACCAGTGTGATAAGGTGGTAAAAGTATTATGAAAGCACCCGAACACAGTTTAGGGAGGGAAGGTGGCAGTGTGGTGATAAGCTGGTTCTGAAGGTGGCAGGAGCTCTTATTTATAACATTTGCTGATTTCTGTGGTGTAAGAACTCCAAAAGGCCTATTTCAAGGCTTCAACAAGACATCCCTGAACACAGAGTTGAGAAGAGGGATGTGTAATTAGCTCTTATAAGCTAGTACACCCTGGCAGTAAAGGGCAGATTCTCAGAAGCACTGACAAAAGCTTTCTTATGTGTTTGACCTTTCTGCTAAGAGATTTCTAAACTGAATGATTCTACCGAAAAGCTGGGGAGCTCAGGACCCACAATATTTATTAAATTTCATGCAGGGAGTCTAGACCAACCTAAGCTCAAAGAGCTCTTTTGTCACTGAGAACAGAGATGCCTGACCACTGAGTTGCACCTATGTTTACCTGTGTGTAGGAAGAGTAGTTAGCATTCTGGTGTGTTTGTTCAGATTATAAACCACATGCCCTCAGAATAAAGATTCAGTGAACCTGCTGTCAGAAGAATTTCCCCTGTGGTGGCAGAATGAAATCAACGTCTTTGGTGGAATACAGTTAAATCAATAAGAAGTGCTGTTTTAACACATTTCAGAAACTGCCAAGAAACCCGACCCGAGTTTAAGAACATCACTGAAGCCAAACTTTCTTGTTTATATAGCAATTCAGGGATATTAGGGGAGTTATTCATGAAATTTAGCTCTGTATATACAGTTTATAACAGAGTTTATAATTCCTTGTTCTAACCAACTCTAAATGAGGCAGAGCCCTTTTGCTCCACCAGTAAATTTTCCTTAAACGAGCCTTTCAAAGTAATAGACCTATGCAGTGTTAAATGAGTAATGCAATAAATAAATTTACCGTCCTGTGGTCCAAACATTTGAACAACTCTGATTTACTATTTGGTGAGTTTCTCTAGTGGAGAATTTCTCAGAGCCTTTATTCTGCATTAATTATGGCTACTTTATTGAGCCATGTTAAGTTCTATCAGACAATGTGCCAAGCACTTTAAATGTTATCTCATTTAATCTTTTAATCAAATTTGTAAAATACAGATGGTTATCAACATTTTTCTGAGGATGAAATTAAGGCCTATCAGATTGAAATACCTATGTTTAGGATCATAGACCCAAAGAGCGGATCTTGAACCCAGACCTCCCTGACTTCAGAACCCATGCTCTTAAACTTTATGCTATTTTCTCCCTATGCTGTGGGGCAGTGTATGTACCATTTCCCAATGTATCTGAGGACTAAGTACTTTTCCACAGATGCACCAGTGTCCAACACAATATACTTGGTGAAGTACTGTACCATAGGAGCATAACACTAACTTTCATGGATATAATGCAAAGAAACAAGAAAATCTTGTTTAGCAGTTGAAAATTATGGTACAGCTAGAAGGAATATAAGTAACAGAAGTCATACAGTTGACCCTTGAACAACACAGGAATGAGGGGCACCAACTCTCCATGCAGTTGAAAATCCACATATAACTTTTGAGTCCCCCAAAAGTAATAACAGTCTACTGTTGACCAGAAGTCTTACTGATAACATGATTAATTAATGCATATTTTGTATGTTACATGTTATATTTTTTGTTTTATGTTTTTATGTTTATGTGTTTATATATTTTACAATAAAGTAAGCTAGAGAAAAAATGTTAAGAAAATCATAAGAGGAAACACATTTATGGTACCGTACTGTTTAAAATTTAAAAATCCACAGGGCACCTGGGTGGCTCAGTTAGTTCAACATCCAACTTCTACTTAGGTCATGACCTCACGGTTCATAGGTTTGAGCCCTGCGTCAGGCTCTGTGCTGACAGTTCACACCCTGGAGCCTGCTTCACATTCTGTGTCTCCTTCTCTCTGCCCCTCCCCCACTCGTGCTCTCTCAAAACTAAACAAACATTTAAAAGTACATTTTAAAAAATCCATGTATAAGTGGATCCATGCAGTTCAAACCTGTGTTATTCAAGAACCAACTGTGTAGAAGGGGAAAGTTAGGGTCATGAGAAGTGTTAAAGTCTGAAGAAACAGGTTTCTACCCTGGGAGCATCACAGATATAATCTTGAGCAAGTCATTTCACCTTTCAGCCTCAGCCTTTTCCACAAAGTACCTATGTTACATGAGATAAGCTTCCAGCTTCCTGATGTTGTATTCAGTCTGCCATGGACATCTCGCACTCTGTGTTGCTGCATAGGCCAAAGTGACAATGTCAGGCTCATTCTTTCACTCTGTGAAAGTGTCATTGAACTACTTTTCAGGGTTTTTTGTGCAGTTAGGAATGCTGAAAAGTGAAGAATGCACTACATGGACCTATGCTGCGATGTGCTCTCCCTCTGGTCAGAGAACATGCTTGCTTGCTGCTTGCTACAAAGCAGCATATTCCCTCATCTCAGATCGTTTTGTAGCACACCCCACTGAGCACGAAGGCTCTACCTGGTCCTCTTTGTTGCATGTGGAATTCAGGGATTGTGGAAACTGGTTTAACTATGCTGATATTCCTGCTACTGATTTTATAGTGAATAAGAGAGCCTTTCATCTCTAACCCAGGTTTTGTATTTTCTAGCAGCACTCAAGCAACTATGCAACTTAGCAACTATGCTAAGTTGTTAGCTTAAGTGGTTGTCCTGCTGTTAGCGCTTTTCTGTACTGTCAAACTTATTTAAGTAGGGTAAAATCCTAGCAGATGGCATAAGGGAGCACATGGTACTCCCTAAATTTAGTAGAATAAAGAGAAACCATGAAGTGCAAGATGTGACTGGTTGTGAATTGTGTGTGTGTGTGTGTGTGTGCGTGTGCACGAGAGCACGTGCCATTCACTCATTCATTCTTTCAGCAGGCACATTCTGAGTCAATGCCCTGTGTCAGACCCTAAGCAATAAATGATATGGAGGAAACAATCCCTATTTTCAACAAGCTCTTTAAGGAATATAACCCATCAGTTATAGAAGAAGCAATTAAGCAATTACTAAAATTATAGACACGTCCTTAAACAGATTCACACAGACCAAAATAAAAGGTAAATTCTGAAAAAGTTGTCCAAAAGTTGTATAGCTAATAGAAGAGGAGGGACACTGAGGTTGTCATTGACATAATTAGACCAGACACTGTATGTGAGAATATCTGGCAACATGTAACTTATGTGTGACCCATTATAGGTGCTCAGTAATTTTTCCTGAATCTTACATTCAGATAGCCTTGATATTTGCACACATTGGTTCCAGTTTTATTGCAAAGCGAGATGGAAATAGACCAATTAATTCCATACAAAACCAGACAAAATATTAAAGTCCATTCAAAATCTAACAAAATGTCACTACATTTGAAAGAGCAGTCAAATCACTCATGGCGTGAAATTAACCTGTGCTCTTAACAAAGAAACACACAAAACACCAAGAATTTTAGGATGGTCCTGGGAGACATTTAGGTTTTTTAATTTTAGTTTTAATGAATTAGAGAAGCAGAGAAAGAGAAATTATAGTATCCTCATGTGAGGAAAACCGTTTACCTTGATGCTGAGAAGGCAAGACCAATGCTTCCTATAGTCCTGAATGTTGCTTGGTGGGTTTTTCCCAGGCCAATTTATTATACAAGTGACTGCTATATAGCTCTCTTATCATTGTGGCCAGTGCAAT
This sequence comes from Herpailurus yagouaroundi, assembly GCF_014898765.1. NCBI lineage: Eukaryota > Metazoa > Chordata > Mammalia > Carnivora > Felidae > Herpailurus > Herpailurus yagouaroundi. The sequence continues at coordinate 16,341,139 of NW_024412411.1, read as the reverse complement.
GGTAAAAGAGGATAACATTTATCAAAAAATTAGTGAAAAGAATAGGTAGGTCTATAAAGTTTATTCATATACTAATTCTTCTAACAAATATTTATTGAGTTCCTATTCAATGTCAGGCCATATATAAGGTGCTGAGACAGTATTAATGGAATTATTTGTAATGTGTTTGAGTGTGAGTTGTTAAGGTAACTGAAGCTGACTCAAACACTGCAAAAACTAACATAGGCTTATGACTCCTGATTTTGGAATCCTTTTGAGTGAATAAACCATATTCCTGTCCAAAAAGACATTCTTGGTGGGAAGTCACCAAAACTAACGTACGTAATTAGAGGTAGATGGCAAATAGCCAACTCAGATCAATTTGTAAAGGCTGCTGGAAACAGCAGCTTAAGAAAAAAAAAAAAAACAAACTGTGTAGCCTCTTCAATGTGTGGGTATAGGAGGGAAAGCAGAATGGTGATCATACAGGCAGTAGAACTGCAATTTTGAGTTATAGATCTGACTAAGGAGCCAGGAATGCAGAAGACAAAGACAAGTGAGTGACTTCCTGGAGTTTGTAAGAGCCAATCAGATTCCCAATTTAAAGATAGGCAGGTAATTTGAGTTGGAGTCCTGGTGTGTCAATGAGTATCCTTGAAAGGCTGAACCCAAAACATTGCTGTCATTTTTTTTTAAGTAGGCACCACAACCAGCGGGGCTTGAACTCATGACCCTGAGATCAAGAGTCAGATGCTCAACCAACTGATCTACCCAGGCACCCCTGGTGTCATGATTAAAATTAGAAAATGAATCCAGATAACATAAAAACCCAATAAAGCATAATTCCTGGCAGAATGGGGAAATAACACAGCAGATAAAGCTCTTACTTCTGGCAACATAAGAATGTCTTTTGCTATGGAGGAGGGCCACCCACCCAAGGCTCAAATGATAGCATCTGAATGCAAGTACATTATTACCCAGCTGGAGATTTTATTTTACAGCCTTCCTTACAGCTGGGTGTGGTTATGTGATTAAGTGCTTGCCAGTGAAATGGGAGTCCAAGTAATATGTGCATCTTCTGTCTCAGTTGCTTAAAGTTGTTTACCAAGTGGACAAGGACAGCGCCCTAGAGATGGCAGAGAAACAAGGTGGAGGAAGCCAGTTCCCTGTGTGACCTCAGGGAGCCAACATGCCCCACAGACCTGATCTGCTGCTACCTGGGAAAGAATACTCTATTTTGAAATACATTGTTACAACAACTAACTTAATTTTTTTCCCTAACATAGTTATTCAGAGAAAGCCCTCTGAAAGAGACTAACAACATTTGAGCAAGCTGTGTGGTCACAGAGCATGAAAGAACACATCCCCGGAGCATAATGGCATGAGACAGGCTCTCTTTCCACATGCGCTCAACCAGCAACGTAAATATTAACAGAAATTACCTCTTTTTTTTTTATTTTTTTTTAACATTTTATTTATTTTTGAGGCAGAGAGAGACAGAGCATGAACAGGGGAGGGGCAGAGAGAGAGGGAGACACAGAATCTGCAACAGGCTCCAGGCTCTGAGCAGTCAGCACAGAGCCCGACGCGGGGCTCGAACTCACGGACCGTGAGATCATGCCCTGAGCCGAAGTCGGACGCTCAACCGACTGAGCCACCCAGGCGCCCCCGAAATTACCTCTTAATAAAGGGCCAATTGTGAACACACAGAATCCAGAAGATGGTGTATACATTTCTTCTTATTCCCATGTTAGCCACATTGGCCACTTTGAGGCCTTTTTAGCTCTGATGTTTCTCCCTCTTTCTTCTTCCCTTCATCTTTTCTACATGTCAACTCTCTTCCCATGCACCAGCTCCAGATGGCTGCAGGCTCAATCAAGGAGACAGACATGCTATCATTATCTCCATTTTACAGAAAATAAGGTCCTGATTGAGTAACTGACCAAAAGTCTCACAACTAGCAAGTGATAAAGCCAGGATCCAAACTCACGTAATCTGACACAAAAACCCCCTCCCTTAATTACCATACTCACTGCCCCACTAAGTACAGCTTTTATGAAATCTTCAAAGCGGAGCATCTTCAAAGCAGTTAAATCTTTATCTTGCTTTTAGTGAATGCTTCTAATAACATAATATCCCTACTAAAAAGGCTTCTTTCTTCCAGGGATAAAGAAGAAAAAAGGGGGGGGGGGACGAAGGCAACAGAAAATTCTACCTTGCTACTCTTAAAAAGTATAACTGCTCAGAAAATTATGGCCATATCCATTCTCAAATACTGACACTCCCATGAAATAGCATTATTTCACACACATGTATAAAGTGGCAGAGTTGTACTCCAACTTAGCTCTGTAATAATCACATTTTTGTTGCTTTCTCCAAAAAGGAAGAAAGATTCACAATGTCCAGAGATATACCTAAGTGGCCCTGGCAGTAGTAAAGCAATATGCATAGAAATGTTGCATGCCCAGTAGTTTCTGGCTGTGTCTACCCCCTTGTTATCCTGCTCTATCTTTGGCATCCTATGGGTCTATAACCTCTCCATACCTGTCAGTACTTACTGTGAGCAAGCTCCCTTCCCTAATTAAATTTAGCTTTCAGCAAGGACCCCAGCAAACTCCTTCAGACTAAGATATAAGTGAACATTACCCACAATGCATAACCCAGAATGAGAATATTCACAGTATGACATAAATTAATCTCCAGCCTATGTAAAAGAAAGTTCTCACTCTGGGATTTTAAGCATGGAAGTAGAACTAATGCCTAGCCAACTCTCCTAGCTTGAGGTCACCCATACCCCAGTTTGACTAAAAACCACCACCACCACCACCACCAACAACTGTAGTGTCAGGTAAGACTTCCTATTATTTAAATTAAGCCAGGTATCTACCTTCTAAAATAGTGAAACCAAAGTACTCAAAGCTTGAATAAGCTTCATGTTTTTCTCTTCCTCAGAAAGTATTGAGAAGGTGACTTGTTAGAACTTCACTGGGGTCAATCAAGCGTGTGCTTGTATCCGGGCTGGTTAGCAGTGCCTCTGACAGCAAGAACAGAACAGGTGACCCAGACAGCCAGGCAGTGACAAATGGCTTTTCACAGGTGGCCACGCAAACAAAGAGTAAAAATGTAATTACATTTGCTGCTATTAAAAAAAAAAAGTCTCCACAATTACATTTACTGGCCATTAAATAGTTATTGCTTTGCTTATACCAAAATGGCCAAGTTGCATTTCTTGCTTTATTGGATTTTTTTTTTATTTCCTCTAATGGCTAAGCATGCTTTCCTTGGCATAGAATTTGCAGCTCTAACAGCATAGCCTGCCCTGTTGGTTGTTAAAAAGCTCCAAAAAGAAAGAAAACAAAGCTGAGAAGCCACGTGGCATTGGTGCTGCAGCTCCCAGCCTGAAGGTCAAGGATTTTAGGGATCTGCAGAGCTTTTCAAGGAGCCGAAGAATCCTCCTTCAGTGTATCAACCATCATAGCCTGCTTTAACATCTCACACGTGTCTGACATACACACGATAAATAAAATATTCATTTCCAAGTGGTACTGTAGTCATAGTGACTTCCTGTCATGAATTATAGTAGTATACATTTTTTACATGAGAAAGGAATGACTTCGTTCCTGAAACCATATGCAACCACTGTCATTATTACCCACACAATTTAACAAAATGTAAACCTAACGTAAGGATAGGCTTCAATAAAAGTAGATTGGCAGTACAACTGTTCTCAGAACAATGGTCATGTCAAAATGTAGAGTTTTCAACCCTTCAGAATCTTAGTTGAAGTAATGATGGCTCCCACAAGCACAAACTAAAAAGTAAATTTTGGTCATATCATAAACCCACAGATTTCCTTTAGAGAAATGATTATGTATAAACATTGTTTTCCCAAAACAGAATCTTCAGTAGGTCTGACATCAGCAAAAAAAAATGTCAACCTTTTGAAGCCTTTAAATTTAAAAAAGGACATTTCCTTTTATTAATTCACAACCTGAGGTTCCTGGGAACCCCAATTCAACGAGAAACATTCATTAGTTGTCACGTAAGAAAAATATAGCTTCCGATTTGTACACACTTCTGAGACTCAACTCTACCAGCAGACCAGTACATCCTAGACAAAAACCAAAAGACCATGTCTGCCATCAATCAACCTCTAAGGCAAAGGACAGTCTCATGATGTTTCCAGCTTTGGGACCCACAGCGTTGGTCTGAATGGAGGGAAGTTGTTGCCACTTTCATATTTTATGACATTAACAGTTGCCTCATGTTCTTTTTTTAATGCCTGGAGTAAAGAAACCTTAATTTGGCTGAAACATGTAGCAGGCGAAGAAGAATCAAATTGTCAAACCTGGGGTCATGCCATAACACCTCATGGGCTGGGACCTACTTTCAGATAAGAATTACATCCCAACCACCCACACTGTATTTGGACCATAGTAAAACTTCCATAAATGTTTGTCAAGTAAATTATTGAGTTCTGAATAAGATACTCAAAGCTGAGTTGAACCTATCAGTTGCCCACTTTCCTGTTACGCTGAGAGACTGTTGTTTTCTCTGTGAGGTGCAACATAGGAAGCCCAGTTCTAAGAGGCTGATTCCTTTATAACTACATAAACTGGGTTTGCTATTGTCCCATTTTCCCAATACATAGATTCAAACTGTACATTGAAAAGTCTTGCCCAAATCTAGATTTTGGTGCCAGGAGTTTCCTAAAGCATCAAGAATTCTGAAAAGCCTTATTGTAGCAGATACATTTTACTATTGAAATTTCTAACTTCAATTCCCTTTCCTGAAACTAAAACTATCAGGAAGAGGGAGTGTCTGAAAGTCATAGCTGTGCAGCCCCCTCAATGGCCTCTACCACCACCGCAATGAAGCCAAATAAGCCAAACCCAATCTGTGCCCAACACATACCTGCTCAGAGTTCAGTCACAGCCCTCCCAGTGGTGACTGTTTATGTGTTTGTCTCTCTGAAGAGATTATGAGCTCCTTAAAGACAACAACCTCATTTCATCAGTCTCCATAACTCTACAGACCAGCATAGGGACTGGAAAAGATTCAGTACCCCATAAATATATTCTGGATATTAGTAAATTAATTTTCTGTCTTAGTTCATGCTGCAGTGAAATCTTGCATAAGCTTCTTGACACTTCTATGTTTTTGAGACTAGCTCTGTATCTCTCCTGTCCTTGTGCTTTTTGTTCAGTTCTTGCACTTAAAGAGTCTATTAACATCGCCAAAGAGCCACATTGATAACTCCAGAGATAGAAGTGAGATAAGCAACCAGCAGCAATGACACAGTATTCCCTTACTGTGACCCCAGCCCTGGGCCCTAGACCCACTCTCACTCACAAAAACGTAGACTTTGAGCTGAAACAGCCACCTTCAAAAAACACTTCCCAGTATTACTGAATCAATTTTCATATAGATTATTTAGGACTCAATAGCAAAGAACTTTCTTCTTTCTTCCAATCATGTGTCATCAACATCACCACCATTATTCATTAAATGTTTACTACGGGGGTGCCTGGGTGGCTCAGTTGGTTGAGAGTCCACCTCTTAATATCGGCTCAGGTTGTGATCTTGCAGTTGTTGGAGGATCGAGCCCCACTTCAGGCTCTATGCTAGGCATGGAGCCTGCTTAGGATTCTCATTTTCTCTCTCTCTCTCTCTCTCTCTCTCTCTCTCTCTTTTCTCCCACTGTCCCTCCCCCCACAGTCTCTCTCAAAATAAATTAACTGAAAAAATTAAAAATTAAATGTTCACTATGTAGCACACACTGTTTAGTCATTGGTGCTGGTGGACACCCCCCCAAGCACACATATATGCATAGATAATTCTCTCAGCATCAAGCTTGGCTCAAATGTCATCCATGAAGGATATCAACAATAATCAGAAAATTATACCTGCCCTTTCCCTCATTCTGTCACTCCTGGTCCCACTTCCCCTGACTCTGTTTTTCTCCATAGCATTTATCACCTTTTAAAATTACATATTTCAGGGCGCCTGGGTGGCTCAGTCGGTTGGGTGTCCGACTTCGGCTCAGGTCATGATCTCGCGGTCTGTGAGTTCGAGCCCCGCCTCAGGCTCTGTGCTGACAGCTCAGAGCCTGGAGCCTGTTTCAGATTCTGTGTCTCCCTTGCTCTCTGACCTTCCCCCATTCATGCTCTGTCTCTGTCTCAAAAGTGAATAAACGTTAAAAAAAATTAAAATTCCATATTTTAGTGATTTATTATGTTTATAGTTCATCCATTCTCTATCCATCACATTGCTTTCCATGGGGGCAAAAGTTTTGTCTGTTTTACTCACTGATGTATCCCAAGTACTCAAAAAGGTTCTATCTCACAATAACTGTTTAATAAATACATGTTTAAATGTATTAATGTATACAAGTATTTACACAGTGCTTAGCATATTTTGCTCAAGAAATTGTTAAAACGTGCCCCTTCAAGAAGCTCACAGGATAAAAAAATTTTTTAATAAAAAATAAAAAAAAATTAAAAATAAAACATCCTCAATCTGAAGACATTTTCAGAAAAAAAAACTGTTTTTTGTTTTTGTTTTGTTTTGGTTGCAAAGTTTCTCTAACAAAGCTCTTTTCAGTTTGACTGGCATTCACATTTTTCTCACACAGCATGTACCTTTCCTGTATGACAGATTTTCTGGAGATTGATTCTGTTCATGCTGGGCTTTTTGCCAATTTTTCCATATGCTGGGCAGGGACTAGGTAAGAGAAGCTAGCCTCTCTATGAGTTCTCCTGAGAACAGCTTTGGCCATCCCACAAAGTCATTCTTAGACATTTACATTTCTTATCCTGGGGACTGGAAAAGGACTAGAGGAGTACATTAAAAAACATGTAGGACATGATCAGTAGTTTCAAGGAGTTCCCTGTACATGCTGTTTTCAAATTTATTTTAATATGACTGAATGTCTATGTTCAAATCATGGCTCTACACTTCACTAGCCCTGTGAGACCTTATACAATTCACTTAACCTCCTTGAGCCTTGAATTCCTTGCCTGGGAAAAAAGAAGATGATAATCATATTCCCTCACAGAATCATTGTGGAGGGGAAATGAGGTTTAGAAATATAAGAGATTAAGATGCTCAGAGGAGGGTGTGGACTATTGCAGGTATTACTTAATCTTAACTTTTACATTAAGTATCATCTGACAAAACAAAGGCATATGAAATGAGAATAAATAACTATCAAGGGTTAAATATCTCTCTCTTTCTCTGTACGTGTGTGTGTGTGTGTGTATTATTTATTTTTGAGAGAGAGAGAGTAGGCAGAGAGAGGGAGACATAGAATCTGGAGCAGGCTCCAGGCACAGAGCCTGATGCAGGGCTTGAACTTACAAACTGAGATCATGACCTGAGCCTGAGCCGAAGTCGTATGCTTAACCGACTGAGCCACCCAGGCGCCCCTAAATGGCTTTCTTAAGGTTTCCTTTGATTTCTGTATTTTATTGGCTTTTATCCTACAGTTATTTGAAAAATGTCAGTCCAATTTTTAATTATACCTGTGTTTAGTTTTGCAGACTTGAAATAAAATCAACTGGTAACTTTCTCCTATGAACTATGAGGAATTTATCACATTTTTACATCCTTTGTCCTCTCCCAGAATGTATTCTGCTTGGCCTTTGTTAATTCAATAAGCCAGTCTATTATCAGAATCTCATGATTTCTTACTGTCCCATGGATTTAGCATGCTCCATATTTCTTCCCCACTATCCAATGCCCACTAATCTTACTCCACCAGAATCAGTGGTTGTGTTTCTATAGCCAGAACGATGGAATTTTCAAACTGGAAACTTCTTTTTTTCAAATAATGTCATTGTGGACACTTGACATTCTCTGTTCTTGAGGACACACAGATATGGGTGGTTCTACAGGTGCATTCTTTTCTCCTTTTCCCTTACTTTAGCAATTTATCTCCTCTGGGGGCTCTGCTTGTTACATGATATGAGAGGAGTGTTTCTTCCCATGGCTGGTGAGACCAGGAACTATGCCTAGCCATGTGCATGCTCCCTAGATTGTGTTGCCTCATACTACGTGGTAATTTTTTCCCTGGCCTTGAGTATTTTCCTCAAATGCACATGAAGATAACTACTTAGCCAGGATTTTAGGGGGTTGCCTTTATAGATCTCCAGAGGTCTCTCTGTAACTCTGTCCTCTCCATTCTCTGCATTGCAAATTCTTCCCACTGTGGCCACTCTGAATTCTGAACTCCATCTTCTCAACTCAGGGAGATGGCTGAACCAACTGAACCACCTAGGCACCCCTCACCAAGAATTCTATATAAAAATTCCACACAGGTCTTCTTTTGTTGACCCACCAACATGTGTATATGAATTTCACATTGTTCTCTATCTCCCTCCCTCTTTGTGTGTACGTGTGTGTGTGTCTCAAAAATAAACTTTAACAAATTTTTTAATGTTTTTATTTTTAGAGAGACAGACAGAACAAGTGGGGGAGGTGCAAGAGAGAAAGAAAGAGAGACACAGAGTCCAAAGCAGGCTCCAGGCTCTGAGCTGTCAGCACAGAACCCAACCCAGGGCTTAAACTCACAAGCTGTGAGATCATGACCTGAGCCAAAGTCAGACACTTAACCAACTGAGCCACCCAGGTGCCCCAATGTTAATTTTTTTTTTATAAAAAGCATCTAAAGCATAAAACTAACTGGCAACTAAATCTGTTATAACAAATGCAATTCAATGAGCACCCCTAATTCTATTAAAGGAAAGGCATACCTGGTTTTTTTTTTCCCAAAAGAAAGAAAACTGAAGATTGTAATTATATCTTTAAAAAGTGATTGCTCACCTCCCAGGGTGCCTGGATGGTCCAGTTAGTTAAGAGTCCCATTCTTGATTTTGGCTCAATGATCTCAAGGTTTGTGGAATCAAGCCCCACATCACACTCTATGCTGACAGCGAGGAGCCTGCTTGGGATTCTCTCTCCACCACCACCACCCGCCCCACCCCCCCTTGCTCAAGCACACACACGCCCTTTCTAAAAATAAAGAACTTTAAAATGTTTAAGAAAAAGCGATTGCCCCCCCCCCAAAAAGTGATTGTCCAGAAGGGAAACACAATTGTCTTTTTGCAGATCTTTCTAAATAGATCCTATAAATTATTCTGTTTTCATCCTTTTTGCCTAAAGGCAGAGTAACTGATTAAATGACTTTTCAAAGTTCCTTCCATCTGTGATTGCAACAAAACAGATAGAACATAAGCAATTAAAATCAAATATACCAGCTCTTCTGGGGTAGAGTTATATTTCTAGCAGAAATAAATATGAGAAAGAATATCCACTAAAAGACTGATTATACTGGAGAAAATATCTATCACGTGTAAAGACAAGAAGACATTCATCAGAGATAAACACAAAATGAATTATGATAGCAAAAAAAAATTGGACAGTCAGCTACAATAAATAATACCACAGCATCACATTCCAACTGTTTGCACACTACAGAGCAATTTTGTTGCGGAAAGTAACTCTAAAACATTATCAACTGCCAATCCTTTAATAGAAAATTAATAAACTTGCTTGGTGTAGTTGCATATTCATTAATGAGTATATTTAAAATCTAGCTATCATTGTGCATCTTCATGGAGGCTAGAGAAATGGTACATGAATTTTCATGTTAAAGACCTGTCTAATCTCAGAATGTGCAGCAATATAAAAGAAAGAATAGTCAAAATACCTAGGAAGAAGAAATGAAATGGTTGAAACACGTCTTATTAGAAAAGCCTTTGCAGAAGAAACAAATCGAATTGTGATCTAGCAAATACCAAATTCATGATCAATCCCATTTTTCTCAAGAAGCATATGAATATAGGATGAGTGGAGATGCTATCTCCCTTGAGGGTGAGATTTTGGCCTAAAGCCCTGTGGAGTCTCTAGCATCTAAGAATCATAGATTTGTTCCAGACAATAGGAATTATCAAAATGCCATCTTGAGTTAGCTAATGATTTTCCCCCAAGGAAATATACTTTCAAAGAATTATGTAGCACTTAACAGAAAGCATTTTGGCCTGGCTTAAATATGTGAAGCAGGTGTTGTTGTAATTTCCATTTTACTTATGCAGAAACTGAGCTTCCCAGAAACTACATATTTGCTTTTATAAGTCAAGACACAAATGGCAGTGCTGGAGTTTGAGTAGTAGAGAGAACTTGCCGGTGTCCTCAGGAGTAACCCACATTAATAAAAGATTTCATCCTGTGCCCTACACTTGAAGATGATTTCTGTATGGTTGCTATTGATCCAGAGCAGATGAGGCAGGTCAAATGGAATAGATGCCTGAGGACTGAGTTAGGAGAACATGGGCGAAGAGCAGTGTAAGTGGGGACATGTGTCCAAGAATCTGTTCTCAAATCAACGGGAGAGCAGAGGTTTATGTGCTGGATAACCAGAAAACCAAAGGTCTGATCTGAAGGTGGACAGGTGGCTACATATCTGTCGGGAGGAAGCAAGAATGCTACTCAGAGTCCAGGAGAGTTAACCCAAGGAGAACAGGATTTTCCCATTTTAAAAACCTCCTGCTACACATTAAATGAGGAAACTGAGGTACAGTAAAGTTTAGTGATGTATCTCTGGTTAAAAAGGGGCTCAATCCTATTGGGAAATAGGACCCAATCCTTCTGGGTATTTATCCCAAAATCCTAAACTGAACAAAATTTAAAAAGCAAAGTGTATAGAACACTTGTGAATCAGACCATTCTGCCATGTGAATGGCCAGAGAGAAAGGGAAGCAGGAAAAAAGCTAAGAATTTTACTTTATAACTTGGTAATTTAAAGTCTTAAAAATGTGGTGATTTAGAGTATTCATTGATTTTGTGCTTGGTTATTTCTAACAGGCTTGAATGTAATTACCTGGAGGTTTATTCTCTGTGCCCTCCTGTGTGGGGAAAGGGAAAGGAAGGAACGCCGAAGGAAGGAAGACACAGGAAGAAGTGACACCAAGGGTGAGATTGGTCCGGAGGGGACACTACTTACTCAGCAAAATGACAAAGGCCAGCATGTGAACTGATTACCTTTTGGAGGAGAAAAAAAAAAAAAAAGTCAAGCAGAAAATGCTATTGCTCAAATGAGGATAATTATAACAGAGAGGAAAGGAGCCAGACTAAGGAAAGAAAATTAAGCCAAAGAGAATGCAGACCGATCACCAAGAGATATGGCAAAGCATGAAGACTCTGAGCCTGGGAAACTCTCTTCTGAGGGAAATTAGAGGAACCCCATCGCTTGCATAATTAAATACAGATATTGTGCTTTAGGGAACATACCTGAGGCGACAGAGGAAGAAAGGAAAGGCCCATCTGGAGATCCTGAGCTTTCTTATGGAAAATCATGAACGAGGGAAAAGCCCTGCCTATGCACAGGTTTATTGTAAATTTAAAAATAATCCAGCTCCACCACCGTTGTTTGTCTAAAATGGAGTTCAGAGTCTTCATCCCATTCCCCCAATGGTGCTCACCTGATTTGAGCATCAGTGTTCTGGCATTTTGTTGTGGTTATTTGAGTTTAACAGATGTATCCCACTGTATCAACATTTCGTGTGTGCTTAGGATTCTTCTCAATGATCATCACTCACACAGTAATAGCGAGCCACTGGACACAGCCTAAAGGAAACAGTGATTTGCAGGGCAAGTCGCAATAATCATAACAGGCTCTGGAGTCAGAAATAGGTCAGAATCTCTCACTAAGCGTGATCTTGATGAAGTTCATTAACTTTTCTGAGGTTTTATTCTATCATCTGTAAAATGGGTATAAAAATCTCTCTCCCTTAAGATTACTGTGGGGTATAAGTGAGATGATAAATTTTTTTTTTTAAATGCACTAAAATTAGTGCTTGGAGAAAATATGCCACAGAGCCTTTCAATAAAAGTTATCAATAGGGGCACCTGGTGGCTCATTGACTTTCGTGTCCAACTGTTGATTTCGGCTCAGGTCATGATCCCAGGGTCATGGGATGGAGCCCTGCCTTGGGCTCTGCGCTAAGTGAACAGCCTGCTTGAAATTCTCTCCCTCTGCCTCTTCCCCACTCATGTGCGTCCTCTATCTAGAATAAAAACAATGTTATCGATAATGCTGATGATGAAGAGACACCACTCCAGATATTAACAGTTAGAAAGAGACCAAATAGAAAATACAAAACGTGTATTTTACCTCATACCTCCAGGTGTTGGAAGTGTGAAAATGGGAAACCTGATGGGGGAGCTCTCATGTTGCTTTCCACAAAACCAGCAAGATTACTCTTACCTTGACAAGGCAGGACACTCTCCACATAGGAACTTCATCTCCTGCTTTTACAACAAAGAAGGAAGATTGCTCCCTACCAGGCAACAAAGCACTAACTACCACCTGCAGCCAATGAGAAGCTGTCGCAACCTTCAACTCCTGTTTTCCCCTGAAATTTTGTTCCAAACGACCCTCCCAATTTCCTCCTAACACCTAATAAAAGCTGACCTTCTGTCTCTTTGGACTCGTCTGTGGTTTGCCAAAGTTTGCTTGTCCTGAATTGCACTTCCTCTGCTGTTCCTGAAAAAACTCATGTTGCTACTAAAATAACCGACTATTTTATTTTTAAGGTTGGCAGAAGGTGCTCAGTGACTGTTGACTTATGTCATTTAAGCATATGATCATATAGAGTGCTTATGGAAGAGTGATGGCATTCAAGCATTTTCTCTCCTGGGTCATTTCAAGAAAGATCTGGAGTGAAGAGATAAGGACATTCACTTTTCTTGTGTGTCTATGTAGATGATGAAGAGATGTGATCTCTTTTCCTAATAAAAATCCTGGGCAAAGTTCTGTAATATAAGTAAACATAAGGAACTTGCTCATGTTTTATTGCTGAGATAATCTTAGCCCCTTTTGATGGAAAGAGTGAGAAGTTGAAAATAAGAAAATGAGGGTTTGAGTCCCAAGACCAACATTTCCTCCTCAGTTTAGTGACAACTTCAGTGTGAGCCCTCATCACCCTCACTGCAAAACAGAAATAATCATCTTCTCTCCAACTACTCCACAGGGTGGTTATAAGAATTAATTAATAATGTTTGTGGAGGTGCTTTGTAGCAGCATCATGTCAAAACATTACCTTACCACATTTTTATCTCATAGGAAAGTAAAGTTCATTCTTTATGAAGAAAATAGAACATAAGCCCCAACATAGTGGGCTATACGGAACCAGCATTCTGGTATTCAAACATTTATGAGGGACCCACCACCGGTTCCCTTCTATTTGTGAAGTATGCAAGCCACACCCTGTCGAAGCTATTCTGTAGGGGGAAATAAATTATATTTGCATGAAAAACTGTGTATTCTGGGTGTTATATGAATCACCAAATTCTACTCCTGAAATGATTATTATACTATATGTTAATTAACTTGGATTTAAATACAATTTTTAAATTGAAAAAAAAAATCCTATGTATTATCCAGAAATACCACTCCAGGTTATCTGATTCTACTTTTACTTGTCTTTAAGCTATTTTGCAACTGAGTACATTGTGAGTAACTGCGAGTAATGCAAGGTGATTCTTATCTATAAACACGTAAGTTTTGTCTTGCCCTGCAGAGATTCAATTGTCTTTCTACCCACTCCAATAAAAAATTAGTTTGCCTCCATTTATATATTTAGTTCAATATTCCTGGTCTACAACTATGCCCCTTTTTTTTGCATTTTCTTTTTTGAATCACATTTGCTTGTCCATCATATTTACCTGATTCCTTTATGAGTTAAAAATCTTTAACACATGTTCATTCTTGTGTATATGAGAATACACATTCTTGTGTATATGAGAATAACAAATTTATTCTTTTTTGGAAATTATCTTTGAGAAGTTTGTCCCTTCTTCATTTACCCCACAAACATTTTCTGAGCAACTACTCTGTGGCCAGCTCTGTTTAAAGAGGTCACCAGAGCACTTAGCACGCTGCGGCATACTGTGAATCATTTCCTGACCCAGCCCAGCTTTATTGTGGCCAGCCCACAATAAATACTCAACAAATGAGTATTGAATTAATTTTAAAATGTCTTTTCCGGGGCGCCTGGGTGGCACAGTCGGTTAAGCGTCCGACTTCAGCCAGGTCACGATCTCGCGGTCCGTGAGTTTGAGCCCCGCGTCGGGCTCTGGGCTGATGGCTCAGAGCCTGGAGCCTGTTTCCGATTCTGTGTCTCCCTCTCTCTCTGCCCCTCCCCCGTTCATGCTCTGTCTCTCTCTGTCCCAAAAATAAATAAACGTTGAAAAAAAAAATGTCTTTTCCTAAAGGCAGTAGTTTTTAGTCTAGTAATTTCTACTCTTGTAAAGGCCTTCCAACTAGAGCCTAGACAGTGCTGGTGACACTGAAGATGTGATAGATGTTTGATGAATGAATGAACCTACAGTAAGCTTTTGAGGGACTCACAGTGCACTCATGTTGCTGCTCATGTGAAGGTAGACCATCCAGGCTTTCACAGTTCCTCTCACTTGGGAGACATGGCAATCCATACCCAATGATGTACTTCCAAGGCATGACAAATATAAAAACCCAACATACATATTTGATCCTTCTCAACGAAATCACCTCCCTGGATCAGCAAACCATTATTGGAGCAGTGAATTTGTGGTATCTTTTCTTTTAAAAAAATTTTTTTAACGTTTATTTATTATTAAGAGACAGAGAGAGAGAGAGAGAGAGAGAGAGAGAGAAAGAGAGAGAGAGAGAATGAGCATGGGAGGGGCAGAAAGAGGAGGAGACACAGAATCCGAAGCAGGCTCTAGGCTGAGCTGTCAGCACAGAGCCCGAGGCGGGGCTCAAACTCACAAACCGCGAGATCATGGCCTGAGCCGAAGTCGGACACTTAACCGACAGAGCCACCCAGGCGCCCCTGTGGTATCTTTTCTTGAATGGTTAGATTCCCAAAGTAAAAAAAGTCATTCTTCTAATTCCTTAACTTTTTCCTTAGTCCAGTCAGTTAAATTTTTGTCATTGTTTTCAGGAGTTGATGTCATCCTTGCTCCAATGGCTAATATTTTTATTCAATTACCATCAACCACAAACCTCGGGTTCATTTTTGTCAAACAGATTCTGACATTATCTCTGTCTTGCGGATAACTGACAAGAACACTAACATGACCATTGGTTTTCTTTCATAAAGTGGAAAACAAGAGTTATGTTACGAATTTTCTAAACCCCGTGCACTGTGAGAAAAATCTATGCCTAGAAAGATAATTTAGTATAGAGAATTAGATATAAATCTTACCAAAAAAAAAAATTAAAAGACACTACATGCTTAGAATGAACTACAAATCCTGGTCTCCAAAAGGGAGCTGGTATAAACCTTGAAGAGATTTATTAATAATGCCCACATCTGCCCTGATACCTTCTCAACACCAGAGGTAAAGAATTATTCCTCACTGACCATGCTATAAATATAGCTGGCAGGAGAGGGAGTTTTACAGCTTCAGAATGACCATGTGGATTACTGCGAAAGGTTGTTCCCAACACTGGAGGGAATTAAATTAGCTGTGCTGAGAGTCTCAGAAGGTTGAAATGTGCTACTGTGCTGATATTATGTGTCACAATTGATGTAGTCAGTCCAGCAATTTTCAGCTATACGAAGTGAAAAAATATGGCTAAATTGGCTATTTTAATTAGCCAATTTGAAGATGGCCATGGCAACTGGCACAGGATACACAAACTCAAAATCAGATCATGCCTTTCTGAAGTCGTAGTGTTGTGGGAGGAAGGAGCCTTGAACAGAAATAACAAGGCAAGTAACCACATGTGGGAAATGTTCAGCAAAATAAGAGAAGGAGAAATAAAAAGATGTGATGAGAGGAGGAGAGATTACATTCAGCTCTGGCTTTAGGAGACTTCCTATGGAAAAGGAATTTGAGCTAGGCCATCAGTATGCCATGGTTATGAGGAGATGAAAGGCCAAGCATGCTGAGAATAGGGCACAGCATTGGTACACACCTGGAAAAGAGATAAAAGGACAAGTAGGAAGAAGGGAAATAAGCTCTCTGTGTGAATGTCCTCTGTGTACAGACCTACCCTACTTTGATGGGTTTCTCCTTGGTAAGGCTATCTTTTTGGTGATAATCACTACAAAATTGCCATGTATGGAGACTATACAGGGGAACATGAACATAAGCACCTAGACATGGGAAGGCATTGGAGTATGAACTAAAAATAGCAGGTACTCAGTTTTCGGTAAGAACAATGGTTTTTAAACTTTATAAATCCATGGAAACTCTATTTGAAACAAAACATATGTGGGATCACAATAAACAAAATGGAGCTGCTCTGTTTGAGACAGGGATGGGGGTCCAAAGGCCCACCTACTCAGCTTCTTCTAAATACAAACCTCATGTAGAAGGCCATAGAGGAATGATGTCTCACTGCTTTCTGGAATAGAGTTTAGAGAAAGTACTACTCTCAAACAACAACAACAACAAAAATGTACAGTAGCAAGAATTTAGAAGTTTGGTTCTGATGGAGAGGTTTGGTTCTGATGGTTCGGTCTTTACTCTGGAAGGAATAGGGAGTCGTTAAGAGTTCTTTGGGTAAGAGAAATGTACTGTGAGTGAGAGAAGAGACAACAGGAATATAATGATAGAAAGATGGAAATAATAAATCATTCAGAAAAGATTTGTTCCTCACTGACCATGCTATAAATATAGCTGGTGGGAAAGGGAGTTTTATGGCTTCAGAACAACCTTACTGTGAAAGGTTGTTCCCAAGTGTTCATGTCCCACTTGGCCAAGTGATTGATGTGAAGGGGAAGGAAAAGGGAGAAGTCCACAAAATAAGGTAGGGCTTCAAGCTGGGTGACTTATGTCATTAGAGAAAAACAGCCACTTGTGGAAGCTTGAAAGAAAAGATTAATTCAGTTTAAGAAATGCTGCACAGGCTGGGCACCAAAGGTAAAGGTGGCCACCAAGAGCCAGATGTGAGACAATGGACCTTAGTAAATGTGCTCAAACCTTGTGATGCTCAAAAAGCACAGAAGCTACTATTCCCAATATGAACAAGGGGCCATCTATAGAACACAGCTACTAGATAGACAAAATGTGTGAGAGTATAAGTCCCATATAGGAAATGTATTGCTAGAAGAACAACCTTAGGTAAAAGTTCTCTTTTCCATCTTCCTCTTTTTTGGGCTGATAGGCTTTCTCAGATTTCAAACTATTTCTTCATACATTCCTTTTTTCATTCAACTTTTACCAATTAATTACCATTTGGGCTTGTGGCATAGTGCTAGAGCCTGTATGCAATTAAAAAACAAAAACAAAAATGTAATAGTGGCCCCTGGATGCAGCTTGGAGCAATAGAAAAAGCATAGATTTGGATGTCTGATAAACCTACACTTTAATTCTGGCCAGGTTAAACTTTCTCTAAATAGGATTTGAATCTAGACCACAGGGAGAAACCAGGATAAATGGTCACCAAGAGATGGGCTGGATTTCCAGAAGGGATCCTACTTTCTCCACCCCTTGATGGAAGACCTACCACTGTGGCTCTGACTTGTATGCACTGGAAGAAAGCAGTACCTAGTGGGTGTCCTGTTTCCTCCAGCCCCTTCCTATGGCATCTCTGCCATTTGTAAAGAAAGGGAAGTGGTATTTTCACACTTTTATTTTTGCTCAGGGTAGAGAAAAGCTCATCACTACATTTTCTTCTTCTTTATTGATCTTAATTCCTAGAAAATCAATCTATTACATGATGCCTACCCTACAGCGACTAAAACAAGACTGTGGACATTTCCACTTCACATAGTCCCAACTAGCACTTTTCTGGAATCTGCCTCACACTGGTTTGGTGTCTGTGTGGTCACTGGTTTGGTGGTCTGTGTGGTGTCTGTGTGGTCTATTGAGTTAGAAAGCCAAAGAGATAAGGTCCAAACTTCCAACTCCTTAATTATCTTGACCTGACATACCAGAATAACTGGAAGAAAATGTATTCTCAAATAATACAGATAAACTATTCCTTCTTAAATCACTAATTATAGCCTAACAGAGCCCAAGAGTTGGTCTAAGGGAAATTTTATACAGACATCTAACCTCTAAAAATTGAGATTTAGAACTAAAAGCAAAGGCAAAAACATAAGTAAATAAAAATAACTGGAACTATAACAAACTAAAAACCTTCTGCACAGCAAAGGAAACCATCATCAAAGTGAAAAGACAACCTGTTGTATGGGATAAAATTTTTCAAATCACTTATCTGATAAGGGGTTAATATCCAAAAAGCATGAAGAACACCTACAACTCAATAGTAAAAACAATAACCACAACAACAGACCATCTGTTTTAAAAACAGATAGATGAGGGGCTCCTGGGTGGCTCCATCAGCTAGGCATCCGACTCTTAATTTCTGTTCAGGTCAGGTTCTCATGGTTTCTTGAGTTTAAGTTCCACATCAAGCTCCATGCTGACAGTGTGGGGACTGCTTGGGATTGTCTGTCTCCCTCCCTCTCTGTTCCTTCCCCACTTGTGTACTCTCTCTCTCTCTCTCAAAATAAACAAATAGACTTAAAAAAAATAAAAATAGATGATCTGAATAGACATTTTCCCAAAGAAGACCTACCGATGGCAAACAGGCTCATAAAAAGATACTCACTGTCATTAATCATCAGGGAAATGCAAATCAACACCATAGTGAGGTATCACCTCATGCCTGTTAGAATAGCAATTTCAAAAGGACAAGAAACAAGCGTTGGTGAGGATGGGGAGGAAAAGGGAACCCTCAGGCACTATTGGTAGGAATGTAAATTGGTGTAGCTTCTATGGAAAACGGTAGAGAGGTTCTTCAAACAGTTAAAAACAGAACTACCATATGATCCCGAAATTCCACTTCTGGATATTTATCCAAAGAAAATAAAAACAGTAACTTTAAAGATAGATGCACCTCCGTGTTCATGGAGAATTATTTATAATGGCCAATATATGGAAACAGCCTAAGGTCCATCAAAGGATAAATGACTAAAGATAATGTAGAATGTATGTGTGTCTGTATGTGGTGTGTGTAATGGAATATTACTCAGCCCTAAAAAAGAATGAAATCTTGCCAATTACAACAACACAGATGGACCTAGAAGGCATTTGGCTAAGTGAAATAAGTCAGAGACAGACAAATACTGTACGATCTCACATGTAGGATCGAAAAGAAGGAAAGAGAAGGAAAGAGAGAGAGAAAGAGAAAGAGAGAAAGAGAGAGAGAAAGAGAGAGAGAAAGAGAGAGA
>NW_024412411.1:15925884-16321828 GCF_014898765.1 Herpailurus yagouaroundi | reverse complement strand
AGAGAGAAAGAGAGAAAGAGAGAAAGAGAGAAAGAGAGAAAGAGAGAAAGAGAGAAAGAGAGAAAGAGAGAAAGAGAGAAAGAGAGAAAGAGAGAAAGAGAGAAAGAGAGAAAGAGAGAAAGAGAGAAAGAGAGAAAGAGAGAAAGAGAGAAAGAGAGAAAGAGAGAAAGAGAGAAAGAGAGAAAGAAAGAAAGAAAGAAAGAAAGAAAGAAAGAAAGAAAGAAGCTCATAGATACAGAGACTGGTGATTATTACAGGTGGGGGTTGGGAGGTGCACAAAACGGGCGAAGGGAGTCAAAAGATACAAACTTCCAAATATAAAATAAATCATGGGGATATAATGTACATCATGGTGACTATAATTAGTAATATTGTATTGTGTATTTGAAAGTTGTTAAGAGTAAATACTTTTTTTAAAATATTTATTTTGAGAGAGAGAGAGAGAGAGAGAGAGAGAGAGAGAGCATGTGCACAAGTGGGGGAGGTGTAGAGAGAGAGAGAAAATCCCAAGCAAGCTCCACGCCGTCAGCACAGAGCTCAACATGGGGGTCGATCTCACAAATCCATGAGATCATGTTCTGAGTCGAAATCAAGAGCCAGACACTTAACCAGCTGAGCCACCCTGGCGCCCTGAAGAGTAAATCTTAAAAATTCTCATCACAATAAAATTTCTACAACCATGTATAGTGATGGGTTTTAACTAGATTCATTGTGGCGACCATTTCACAGTATATACAGATATCAAATCATTATGTTGTACACCTGAAACATGTTGTATTACAATTATAGCTCAATTTAAAAAGACAAAAAATAAAATAAAAAGGGATGAGAATAATTTCTTAAAGGTTATGTTTCAATTTAGCCTTGTAAATGTTAAAAGTAAAGGGTCATTTGGGAGGAGCTATTTTTATAGTGTCCTTAGGTGTATGCAATGAAATACAGAAGAGTGAAAACTGAGCACACAGTGTATGAGCTAGTGAAAAAGATAAGCTTTCCCAGGAAGCACTATTCATTCTTTATCGAACAAATATAAAGAGACTGTACAATATTGAGAGATTTTCAAAAAATCGAGTCTATCCACATCTCCCCCAGACCCCCATGATTGAATTACTGCCTCCATTTCCAGCCCTAATATTTAATTCTTTCTGGGAACAGACAATGGTTATAGCAGCTCCACTTTCTCTATGAATCTACTACATTAATCATGAAAATGCAGTCACCTCCCCCACTACAGGTGAAGTCAAAATGCCTCCAAGGTTTACTAAAAGCTGCATGGGTAGATTTGGTCTAGGCAGCCAGGGTTTTCCAAATTGCTCTCCACTGCAAATTGTCCCCCCACACCTTTGTCTTCTCATTCCTGTTTTCTATTAAATCAGTAATATTTCTGTTTCAATTCTCTTCTCCCCAGGTTTGAAAATTAAACATTTTATGCTCCTTCTATTTAGTGGTTACTTTGACAAAATCTGAAGTTGACCAGTATTCTGTGCCTCATCTCAAATGATACAGGAACCTTAGGACTCTGATCAGGACTCATCCTTCAATCCCAGTCTTCTACGCTAATTTTTTCTAGCATTGTTTCTTTTGCTCTGCACATCTCTGTAACATTTCTAGTGGTAACTCAAAATCCTCTTCTCAGAGCACTATTTCTTAGAATCATGTATTGACAGAGGCTAGGTTGCATACCAACTTCAAGCTTGATGTTTTAAGAGGAAGTTTCTAAGTAAGCTCACATTACAAGGTATAAATTTAGCTCTCCTGCTAAAACATCAAGTTTTAAATGATGGCTTTCTCTTCTGACCATGGAACAGATTTTCCAACTTTCTTCTGACTTTGGAGTAATATTCTCAGGACAACCCTGAGTCGGGCTCCATTCCTTAGAACTATGTGTCCAGCATACAGCAAACATGGGGAGACTGCACACTTATGGCTCAGTACTAGAGAAAAATATATTCCAAGATGCTAGAATCTATTCTAATTCATGCTGTCTTATTCCTCAAAGATATGGCTAACCTGTGGGAAAGCCCCACCAGTATCTTCAAACCTTTCTTCCATATGCTCTCCCTGCCTATGCTTTCCTTGTGTACACTTTTCTGTTCCACCCCATGTCTTAAGTCATCATACTGTGAATGTAGTAACTTTATAGAAGATTTGGGGTTGTCCTAAAAAGGGAATTACATTATAATTGCACAGCATTCTATAATCTCAAGAACTCTCTCTTCTGCTTTCCTAAACTTACGCTCCTCATACTACCCAACACAGCCTCTAAAGTGTGCATTTCAGTCCACCTTTCCCCACTACCTCTCTCTTACTGGGGAGTTTACCAGGCTAGTCTGTCATCCTCTAGCTTCTCTGAAATTCCATAGGATCAATTTTTCTCTACTTACTCATGCAGGTAAGATTACCATTATTAAGCACTGGGTACTTGGGCTTTATCCTTGAGGCTTTCTAACTGAGACTCTAGGTACACAAAAGTGCCCCAAGAACAATTTCATGGAATAAAAGGAAGTCCAAATATGCTGGCCTCTAGGCTCCCACATCAACCCAATCTACTTATCAGAGATCTTCTAGTAATAAAAGCAGAAATGAGGTCAAGACCTATGACAAGGAAATTTCACTGCAACCAATTATAAGTATGCTGAATAAGTTGCTACTTGTTTATAAATACCCTAAAAGCTAAGAAACTGGGAATTAACAATTTTCTTTCATAACAGGTAAAGGAAGATGTCTCCTTCCCTCATGGGTCTTGAGTAGGAACATTGGTGAGAAAAACATTCAGACGAATAAAGGAGTTTTCATCAGCAAGTGACACTTTAGCACTAATATGATAAAAACAAAATATTTTCCACAGTGTATAGATTTAAGGCATTATTAAGCCACAATGATTTGGTCTTGTCACTACTCCCTTACTTCTGCCTTTTAATGATAAATAACCATTTCTTAGTTTCTCATTTTTGCTTTATGGGGTTTGCTTTGCTTCCCAGGCAACAACTATTTACTGAAGATTAAAGACAAAGAAAAAAAGTCAAGAAGCTTTATTCATTCCATGGTAGCTCTTCAGAAGAGATGTGAAATAACTCTTTTAACTCAACTGAGAATAGTCATTATCTACCATGTACGCTAGTGGGCTCACCAAGCCCTGGAAAATTTGGGGGTTTGCCAAACTAAATTCTGGAAAGATAACACAATATAAAAGTGAATACTGCCTTATTCCACTCTCACAGAGAAAGGTCTCTTCTCTTTTTAAACCATAGGAACTTGGCAAACTTACGAATGTTAGGAAAGAGAAATACTAGCCGAGTTTAGGTAGCAGAGGGAAGACAAAGGATAAAAACTACAGGGTCCCTTACCTGGATAGATTGATTTTTTATTATGATTGCGATTATGAGCATTACACTGAAAGGAAGAAAACTTATTTGGGTAGCTAGTACGCAGTTGCAAGCCCTATTGTCAGTCTAAAGTGTTTACACTGTTAGCTGACAGGTCAAGATGAGGAATCACTTCCGACAAGGTATGAAGTGATTCCAAACTCCCTAGGTCAGAATAGCTTAAGATTTCACTCTGAGTTGAATTCCTACAACATAAACCAGACCTAAGTTTCAGGAAGAAAATAAATATGTCTTATATGAGAAGATGTCATAGATATGTAAGTCAATCTCTGAGTGAACGTTGGGCTACACAATAAGCCACCCCACCTTGGCCCCTACCCCCAACATAGACCATGAGTGGGGAACGGACTCAAAGCAGTAAACGCATTGGCTCATGAGTGACCACTTCAATTCTCTTTGTTGTTGTTTGAATTAAGGGACACAAGTGGAGTGAATGAAAAGGTAAGGGACACAAGAGCAATGAGGTCATTATTCTGTTCATCAAAACAGCACCTTATTTCCATTTGTACACATATCAGGTTGTTGCCTAGGAAATGTTTAGAAACCACTGTGTCAATAGAGAATGAGAGTCCATTGTTACAATCATATTTTCTTTCTCACTGACTACATGAGCTTGAATAGGTCATCTTGACCTAATTTATTAAGCTTAAAAAAATCAGGCTTGTAGAAAATAATACTTGTGAAAGTGGGATTTGCCACTGTAGCAAAGGACCTAGAGAAATAATTGAACTGTGAGACTTCTGCAAATTCAGATAAGCCAGATATGAAGTAGAAGAGGGGATATAAGGACACCTGGCTGGCTTAGTGGCCAAGGATCCAATTCTTGATCTTGTGGTCTTGAGTTTGAGCCCCACACTTGGTGTAGAGATTACTTAAAAAAAAAGAGGGGATATAGAAAGACTGGGACATGAGGCATCAATTTCCATGAAGGCCTGAATTAAGAAGGAGGAAAAGTTATTATATTTATCATAATTCATGTGACTATTTGTTCAGATTTGGGCCTAGGACATTCCCAGGTTAAATTTATCCCCCATGATAAATTACATGGTCACATTAATTACAGTCAAGGTAAAGACCCCCAGATTTAAGATATACTGGAGTTTGGTTAACTAAAATCTATATCCTATTTCCTCTTCCTGTAGACTATCCTTCAATTTTAACATGCATTATTTATAGCTTTTTTTCCTTTTTTCAGCTTTGAGGTACAATTGAGCAAAGAAAGTAAATAGAAAGTACAGAACATGATTTTTATATAGGTATATTGTGAAAGGATTTCCACCATTAAGTTAATTAACATATCCACTACTTCACATATTTACTTTTTTGGAGGAAGAACATTTAAGTTTTATTCTTTTAGCAAATTACAATTATACAATACAGTGTTATCAACTACAGTCACCATGTTATACATTAGAGCCTCGGGCTTTCTTTGTATTATAGCTGAAAGTTTGTACCCTTTCTACCAATCTACTTCTACTTTCCTCAACTCCTGGAAACCACGTTTCTGCTATTTCTAGGAGTTTGGCCTTTTTTAGATTCTACATATAAGTGATATCATGCAGTACTTATCTTTCTCTGGCTTATTTCATTTAGCATAACACCCTTTGGGTTCATCCATGTTTACCCAACTGGCAGGATTTCCTTCTTTTTAAAGGCTGAGTGGAGCACCTGCGTGGCTCAGTTGATTAAGCTTCTGACTCTTGATTTAGGGTCAGGTCATTATCTCACAGTTTTATGAGTTTGAGCGCCACATTGGGCTCTGGGCTGACAGTGCAGACCCTGCTTGAGAATCTCCCTCTTTCTCTGCCCCTCCCCTGCTTGCACTCTATCTCTCTCAAATAATGAAAAAATAAAAATAAAGGCTAATATTCCATTATATATGGATACCACATCTTCATCCATTTAACCATCAATGGGCACTGAAGTTGTCTCTGTATCTTGGCTATAATGAATAATGTTGCAATTAATATGGAGGAGTAGATACCTTCTGCTTTTCTTTCTGCATGTTATAGAAAAAAACCACCTTTCCCAGTCTTGTCAGACAATTTTAATGTAGTAAATGAACCTCATCATCAGCCCAGCACATGCTTCTCATTGCCTCTCAAACCACCATCTTTGTTTTGGGGGGATCCCAGTAGTTGGGAGTATGCCAAGACCAGTCAGTGTCTCAAATGAGAT
The DNA here is from genome assembly GCF_014898765.1 of Herpailurus yagouaroundi. Taxonomy (NCBI): domain Eukaryota; kingdom Metazoa; phylum Chordata; class Mammalia; order Carnivora; family Felidae; genus Herpailurus; species Herpailurus yagouaroundi. The sequence goes on along the minus strand of NW_024412411.1, from coordinate 16,316,264 downwards.
GTTTGTAGTCAGCACCTAGATGTAGTGTGATTAGAAGCCAGACACTTAGTCAGCAGCTGGGAAAGTATGCAGTCAAACCCATTTAAGGGGAAAACTGTGCATTTTAGCCTGCTCCCTCTGCACTAATCCAGGCTGTATTGCCATGGGTATGGAGGAGGGAGAGTGTTCCTACACCCACTTACAAAAACTCCTTTTCTGTTTGCTATAGTCCTGTAGAACTGTAAATGCAAGCCTTGTGATTTAGGGACCCAGCCCTCAGATGGTAGCTATAAAAGTTGAAGTGCTAAATATGTGGACAAGCATCTTTCACGGAGATGCTAATAACAGTTTTGTTGGAGAAAACCAGAGGGAGAAAAGTGGGGAGGGGAGTGATCACCAGTTTTCTCAAGCTCCAAGTTCAATAACAGTCAACACCTAGATGCCTACTAATCAGATGCCAGATCCTCAGGCAATAACTTGTAAAGTATTCATCCAAAACCCTTCCAGAGAAAGACCAAGAGAATGGGTGCTTTTGCCTGTTCCCTCTGCATTGAACTCTGTGGGGATAGCCATGGCCAAGTGATATCTTTGTTTGCTATAGGTCTGTGGATCCCATGAATGCAAGCCCCATTTGCTTTCAGCTAAATGATCTGAGGGACCATGCTTTGGGTGACAGCCTTAAAAGTTGGGGCACTAGATGTGTGGTCCAGACCTTTCCCTCTTCAGAGAGAAGCTGGGAGTTGGGGTTTCTCCCCTGACTCTATACAGCACTGTATTGGGAGTTGATTTTATGGTAAGAATAGGTGTACCTATTTTGATGTAGGCATTTTCTCAGTCACCCAATATGTGAAATAACTCAAACAGTTTCTGGATTTCTGAGGAAATTGCTCCTTGTGTAACTATAGATTTGGTTCATCCATGGGAAGTGGGAAATTTAGGAACCTCCTATGTTGTCATGTTAGGTTGGAATCCCCTAGCTTTTCTTATGAAATATAAAGTACTTCAGTATTTCTATCCTCCTCCCAAATTAGAAGGACACTGGTATGCTTTCATACTCCTAGTCTATCCAGCTTAGAATTTTATAATTATCTTTTAATGTTAAAAAAAGTGTAAGTAAAGTTTAACTAAAGATCATAAAAATGTTATTACTATCTGTGTCATCACATTATCCTCTTCTTTCTGTTTGGTGAAATTTATCCTTTAATAGTTCAAGTAAGGATCTATGTTTGATATTTGTATGCCTAAAAATGTCCTCATCTTTATTCCCTCCATAATGATAACCTAACTGGGTATAAATTCCAGACCAAGAATTAGTTCCCAACAGCACTTGGATGATATTACTCTATTTCCTCCCCATATCCTTTCTTCTTTATCTGCAATCTACCATTTATCTAATTACTGTTTTTTTAAAGGCAATCTTTTTTCCACCTGATAGTTTTTATTATCTCCTTTTCCTTGACATTTTTCATTTTCACTATGACTAGAAATTGGTATGTTTTTACTGACTACATTTAATATTCAGTGCATTTTATGATCTGAGAATGTATGTTACCCTTCCTCAGATATTCTCCATCATTCACATGGAACACTGTTCTGAGTTGCTTTTCAGTATTTTTCCTTTTTAAAAAAATTTCATCTTTCTTTTTGTGATAACCTCTCCAGGTCTAAGAGTTTTGTGATAGGTCCCATCTGGTATTCCAGGCTTAAACAGTATAATGTTAGATCAGGATTCTTGCCGAAAATGATATTGTAGAGATCTTACAATCCACAATCAAAGCTCTATGCAGATTATTTCAGTCACTAGGCTATATTAGAAAACAGTGCTATTCAAGAAGACTGACAGGTCATGAAAAAGAATAGAATAACACATCACAGCATGATGCAGGTGATTTCCTCACCTTCAAAAGCATCCTCAGTTTTCATGTTACTCCACATTACTCAGAGGACAGAGATGATATTCTACAAACTCACATGTATCCCCAATATTTTATTTTAGTGTATAAATTTAAAATACTAGATTGTAAGTTAAACATATCCAACTAGAAATCATTAACATTACAATGATAAAGAAGCAGCAAAAGCCTTTCAACTTTCATTTCACTAAAAACAATCTAAAGATGTCAGCAGGTGAGTGGCTCATCCTAGTGAAACAACAGACATACCATTGGTTTTAAGAGAGATTTCATATACAAAAAATTTTAATATAGAAGATAGAAACTAACATAGCTAACAGACTTCCGTTATTGTCATCAGGATCAATTGGACATTGTTGGAAACTTTTGTATCCTCAAACTGGTGACTTGTTCGTATTGATACATTGATTTCAAAGAACATTTTTAACCTGCTCAATATATCCTGATCTTCTTTTAGTCACTCGGGAATTTCCCATCCCCACCCCTGTCTACATATCACAATCCAGAAGCAAGAGATTTAACATCACGTGGCAATCCTTGACCAATGGAACTAGCAGCTAAGGGATAAATGTTTCTCCTGTTTTCCTCAGGTAGATAATTCTTAGACATCATTTCCCCACAAGATTAAGCAACACATCACCAGTGGGCACTGACTTCCCTCCTCTGTTCATTCCTTCCTTTTTCACTTGTGCTCCTGGAATCATATCCCCATATAAACCACCTGTCTTCAAGCTCTTTACCTAGGCTTTATTTTCAGGGAAATCTACACTAAGATATTTTTCAAGAACCTAACCCTTGGGTACACAGATATATAGTCAATTGCAAAGCTACAACCCATGTAATGAGTCCATTTCTTTTTAATTACAAAGTTAATGTATGCCCACTTTTGCACTGAAAATAAGTCTCACCGTTTCTAATCTGATGTTTTTCTGTACAGTATTGGACATCAAATCCTTTAAATATAATTGCACTAATTTGCCTAAAATCAAGGCACATTCTTCTAGTCTGACACCCACCAGACAAAATGCCCAGAAAGACTCGAAGAGAAAACAAAGGTCCATTTATGAATTTGCTAGATTAGTAGATTCTGTAAGCATCTGAGGATACAAATTTGAAATAGGAGACATACCTGCCTTCAGTGAGCTCATATTATGGTAAGAGAAACATAATAGATTCATATATATATATAAATATGTATGTATATATATATAGTATACACACACACACATATATATACACATACACATACGTACATATAACACACATACAAATGAAGTATAATTACATGATATATAAAATAAAAAAATTGTTCTATAGAAAATGAATATACAAATAACATGGTACTTAGATTCTACCTTCCCCCAAAAAGATCTTTGCTGCATAATTTTGGGTACATTATTTAATTTCTCTGAGTCTCAGTATCCTGAAATGTTAAATAGAAACCATTATAACTACTTTAAAAAGTTTTTGTGAAAATTCAAAAAGACAATATGTGAAAAGTGTTTGGCATTTAATATATGGCACCCACTATTATTGTTCTTTGTTACAGACTTTTCATCGCTATTGTTAATAACAAATGTCATTTACTATCATTAATGTAAGAGGACATGACCATTAATTTAACAACATAACAGGAAAATAACCATGGTAAAAATAAATGAAGTTAGGGTATGTGGTCTAGAGAGAATTAGGGAAGGCCAGAGGAGGCTTCGAAGGTAAAGGTGAAGAGAAGGCGGCAGATGTAAAAATAAGTTCATAGCACAGGTGGGCTTGTGGGTGTTCCAAGTCCTTAGTCCACAGTATGGAGGAACTCACAATTCTAATTTGAGGTCATGACTTCAGAGCCTGTTATTTGTGGAAGAGCAGCGTCTCCATCATCCCTGGATCCCTGACAAATACACAATTGTGGCTTCACTGGCTTCTCCCCTCAAGCAAGTGTTAAGCTGAAACTCACTCAAGCAGAGCTATTTAGCTGCCCTTCCCTCTCTGTTCTACTGGCTGTGTTGTCATCATGTGTATTCAATTAAGATTAATATCACTACCAAAAGAGTCTGAGTTCTCACCAAGCCCCAAACAGAAATCACTCATTGGGAACCAAAGTCCTATGGCTCCATTATGTTCTGAGGGCAAACAGCAACTGAATGACGAATTACATCCTCCATTTTGTTGTTGTTGTTATAGTTGTACGGATTTAAAATGATTACGATAAGACCCAGCTGTAACACATCAGTAACCAATGCAAACAAGACTACTCTTTTTATTAATGGATAGATAGTCCTTACATCCTTTTCCATTTTATTTTATTCACAATTATGGTCTCTAAGAACATTCTTGTTCTTACTCTTATTTTGGCTCATTTGAATTAACAAGACTTGTTTCTTCTTGATAAATTATGTTTAATTAATCCTTTTGGACAGCACTGAGGACCAAATATTGGATGAGCTACTTAATCATGAGCCCTGTCAGAGCCCAAATCCACCCCAAACTAATGGAAAATTGTACGAACAATAAGCATGCTAACAGAACAGATAAAGCTGTCCACAGCCACTTGAGAAATGCCCTCCCTCAGGATATGTTTCAAAACTCTGCACACATATCTAAAAGGTTCCAGACTTTTTGTCTGGGATTAGTTTTTATAAAGTCAAATAGATTCACCGTCGCAAATCCAGATTTGGGGAAGACTGAATCATATACAGTTTGAGGGGCCATTTTGAAGAAAAAGAATAAAAGTAAATAGGAGATAGATCTAAATTTTAACATGGATTAGGGCTAAAAAAAAGAAAGGCTAATAAAATGTAAGTTTTTTTAAAGTTGACAAATACCACAAACATCACTGAAGTCAGAAAAATAACATACATTCACTAAGTTACTGCGTGATCCATTTCTATAATACTTCCTCATACATATTTTTGCTGGTTTTTCTGGTTGTCTCTTCATATTACAACAATTTTGTAGTATCATTTTTTGATAGAAATAAATGGAAAGAGCCTTTTTTCTGGCACAGTTGGTCAAATATTGTTTTTTTTTTTTAATTATTTTTGATGGCATTAAGCAGGCATCTGTGTGAACTGAATTCTCTACTTACAATGTTACATATCTGATGATGCAAAGAACATTCAACAGACAGGCTTCCAGTTCCTTCCAGTAAGCTCTGCTCACACAATTCCAGGGCCAGATACAGTAAGACACATTTACACTGTGATGTCACATCTGAATGTCACAATGTCCAGCGTAACAAGCATTAGCAATATTCATGAAAGCCATTTCTATGTCAGGATGCTTAACAGCTTCACTCTTCATGTAAGTGGCCATTTTTCATTAAAAAAAAAAAAAGCTATTAGCATCCTTCAGCATACTAGTGAAAAATACTGGTCCACATCTTCATATGGTAACTTTAGCCTCATGTTCTCCCCCAAGTATATATGCCATACAATGTCTGGCCTTAGCATTGGAATCCAGATTCATTCATGCTGATATCTTTGTCCTTTTCTGTATCTCTCCCAATCCTCTCTACGTTGAAAAAAACAAGAAAGAGCACAAAGCCTTCCTAAGTACAGAGTTCTTGCTGCATTTAATGGAAGGATTCCCTGGGGTTCTACATGTGTATCAGAGGACCTGGTTCTGCCAAAAACGGCAAATCTAATCATCAAAAGGACATTTAGAAAGGATTTTTCTTAAAAACACACATTTGAAATTAAAAAAAAAAAGTAAAGGGGAGAGAAAAATATGATTCTTAAGTTACTAGAACATGGTAGCTGCACACTCAGCTGTTAAAAAAATTCTTGAAGGATTAACCATGTATTAGGGATTCTGCATTTTAATTTTGGCATGAGATCTTGGAGTTTTAAGGAAAATACAGTTGAAACCATTATTTTTTCAAGCTATCTGATAATTACATGGCTTACATCCTTTTCTTCCTTTTTTCAGATTCCTGTATTGGTTTTTTTTTTTTTTTTAACTCTAAACAGGGCTACATTTGGAAGTGGTGACAAATTTAACACTTACACAGAGTTTCTTAATGTCATTTCTTCTCCTAACAAGCTTAGTGAGAAATGAAAATATGAAGGAAAAGACATATCTTACTTGTGTGCTTCTTCCAAGCAAAGCAAGAGAATAGTTGTAACAGATTCCATGCATTAGTGGGCACTCCATTACCCCATTTTGCTAAGAATCAAATCAAAAGAGACATCTGTTCTCAGTAATTCCTCTTTCTTCTGTACCAGCAAACTGCTGGTACAAGCAAACTGCTTCCAGCAGAGGAAGAACTCCACAGTGCCATAAAGAATCCCTCTGGCTTTCAACAAACCATTATGTGAAGGTCAGGTCTATATGCTACCAAGAACAGTTAAGGTAATATATATATATGTGTATATATATATATACATATATATATATATATACATATATATATATACATATATATATATTACACACACACATACATACAGATATATAGACAGATACACACACACACACACACGTACATATAATCAAAAGGGTAACAAATTGATCTTCTATTAATCAAAAATGGCCAGGAAATCTCTATTAGATTGAATTTTTCCAGTTAATGGTAAACATGGGATACTTGTTATGGGACCTGTTACATGTCACACTATGATAGGACCATGCTTCTCAATGTTTTTTAAACTACATTCCTTCTTGATGAACATAAAAATCTCCACTTTCCTGGAGCTTCTACTCTCTGCCTATGTCCATAGGCCTTGCTCTTGTCTTCATAATGGAATCAGTGAAAGACAAAGGAAATTTTATTTTCTGTATGTTCCCATCAGCCAAGAAGTTCCCTTTAGCTTTTCTGATGCAGTTTACATTACAAAACTAATGGCCTTTTGTGACATTTCAATTTGATAATTTGTATAATGTTAAATACATATTTTCATATTGCCCGCTGGGAGAGTGATACGTTCTCCTGGAGGAAGAAAGGTCTCTGCCCCGTGCCTACCCACAAGTAAGAAATGCTGCTCAAAGACTAATGATTCCAATTTTCTGCTTTAGTAAATAGGATAGAGAGAACATAATTGAATTCCCATTTAGTGCTTAGGATCTAATAGTGCCTCAGGCTCTGGATGATAAAGTTGGATCTTCACTATACAGCACTATAGCTACAGATTTACAAAATAAGCAAGCTTGACTGGAAGGTGTACCACAGAGTCAGGAAATACCGCAAGTGCCCCTCCTCTATTGTTATTTTTTTTTTAAAACAGAGTTTCCGTCACTGTGAGCATTGTTGAGAATTATAACTTGAAAATATTTCAACTACCCAATGCAGCTCATCTTTGGTGATTTTCCCCCAAAGCATCTTCTATCATATATGAAGAAAGAAGCTAATCTCTTTTTTAATCTATTGCCTTAGAATCCTCCTATATTTGCAGATATGTAATGACTTTGCCATGTCAGTATTTGCTCAGACTCTGGATATTAACTTCCATAATTCTTTTCACATGCTCCTGGCAATTAATCCCTCATGCAATATGCATACTTTAGTGCCCTTTTACTGCATGACCTCCACGGTCACATCTCCCCAGGCTAATACCATGCTAACACCTTGATTCTGCTTTCCAATTTTAGGATATATTGAGTTCAGGAAGCAAAAATAGAATGGGCTTGAACTGTCTCATTTTTGTTCCACCTTTTCATGGTCCCTGTGTGTTTCACCTTGAAATTAATTAAGAGAGGACAGTGAGGTGAAATTGCACTATTTCATCTGGATGTTACCCTGCTTACCCTTTTTTTCCTTTTTTTTTTTTTTTTGACTCTTAAAACACCAAAATTTCAGACATATATTTAAGCAATAATGAAAGGATCACAGCTCGTTACAGAGGTTTTTGGTCAAACACAGATGCATCCCCCTCCTTGATTTTTTTTTTTTTTGTTCATAAGAATATGAAACTATTATTATGGCATAAAGTTGCCAAAAGGGGGGAAAGATTTTTTTTAAGATGTTCATGACGGGGCGCCTGGGTGGCACAGTCGGTTAAGCATCTGACTTCAGCTAGGTCACGATCTCGCGGTCCGGGAGTTCGAGCCCCGCGTCGGGCTCTGGGCTGATGGCTCAGAGCCTGGAGCCTGTTTCCGATTCTGTGTCTCCCTCTCTCTCTGCCCCTCCCCCGTTCATGCTCTGTCTCTCTCTGTCCCAAAAATAAAAATAAATGTTGAAAAAAAAAATTAAAAAAAAAAAGATGTTCATGAGATGAAGAAGTATGGTTGACTCCAGATGCATGATGGAGACAGCAGATTCTGTATCCCACAAAAAGGTGTGATACCGTTACAGAGCAAGGGACAGTAGTAAATTAAATTTCCGTGCCTGTAGAGAGATGAGGAAACCAGGACGATACTTGCACGGCTGTTCACAGACAGGGTAGCAATTGTATACTTACAGGTGGGGGCTTGTGGGGGAATCAGCAAGATGAGGTAAAAATACTCATTCTCTTTGTTTCAGTATCCTAGGCCTCGGCTGATACCACATTGCTACTACCAGTCCAAAACTCACACACACACACACCCATAATAGACACAATAGGGTTCAACAAATCATTCAGGCAGTTACAACAGGGAGTACTGCACCTGGCCAGGCTGGAAACAGTAAAAGTAAAGAAAACTAATGTAATAAAGCATAAGCAAGCACCACTGGGGACACCAAGAGAGAATCTAGTATCAGTCAAACCAAGTGTGACTTCTAAACAAGAAATGCTCATCAAGGCATGAGGCATGTTTCCTGAAAGGTTTCCTCACGGTCATACCATGCAAGGGTATGCAAGCTGATTTACAGAGCACTATGGGTATTCTCCCAACAAAGCAATAAGACCTGGATCAGATGATAACTTGACTCATATGCATTTACGGAGGGACTACCATTCATTAGGTGCTATGCTGGGCATGGGAGAAGGCGAGCACAGACCCTTAGACAAGCAACAATCATGTCCTGTGCTGAATGAAACTACAGGTGCTCCTAGGGGTCAGGGAGATGGACATGGAAAATAAACTCATTCTAGAAGAGTTAAGGACAGCTTCACAGAGGTGAGTTCTCTGTGCGGTGTTTTGAGCATATCACACGGGATTCTTAGCTACAAAGAGAATGCATTTGCCTATTTTTAGCAGCAAATCACTTTATCAGAGGAAAGCTAACAGGTTTTCTGAGAGACTATGCAGCCAGGAGTAACACCCCAAATCTTATTATGGAACAGCTCCAGTGGATAAACTGCTACTGCCACCTCTGGGCAGAGATCCAGTCCTGGGCCACAGGACTTGACCAAGTGCTGCCTCTGGAACTGGATGAACCTGCCACCTCAGAAGCTCTACTTTCCAATTCTGAATCTGGAGTCAGTGCATCTGACTGGTGGAGCCCGGGTCACATGCAAGAGAAAGTGAGAAAGCCCACTTTCTGAATTTGAGACATACAGAGTAGAGAATGAATGCTTCAGGAATAGGAGGCATATTTGATGTTTCTGGGCACACAGAACAGATGACAAAGGTTCACTTCAGAGGCCTATAAAGGCACTCACAACATGAAGCAAGGAGGAATGGTGTGTGCAGGGGCACTGAGAGTGAAAGAGCCTGGCTTACAGCAGATCTGAGAGGTCACTGCTCTAGACTTTCAACCTCATCTTAGGAGAGGGATTCAAGAAGCAGCAACTCAGTTGTACACTATCAGAAGAGATTTTATTACTTTAGTTATTACTATTATTAGCTGTCTTATTCCCAAATGTCAGATTCATTGTATCTTGGATGCTCTGTTCACACAGCACCCATCACTAGCCAAACCCTGTGCTCAAGCACTGGGAACTAAGACTGTGGAACAGCCACTGAGACTTTCTGCCCCCTCCCAGGGCCTGACATATTTAGATCTATTAAAGCTAAGAATTTTACAATTATTAACAATATTCCCCTATGCATCCTCAACTGGAATTTGTCTAGAAGTATTTCCTATTAGAACATTTAATAACCAATTGCATATCATCCCATGCTGTATGAGCACATGGTTTTTGTTAGTTAAGACAGCAGCCATGGTACATGCATTATATAGCCACCTACTATAGAACACAGGCACAGAAGCTTGCTTACTACAAATATTTTATCATCATAAGCAACCCTTTCTTTACAGTAGCTGTCAGAGTGGTTTGCATTTACATTCACACATCTGTCCACCTGTCAATCAGGAAACAATTAGAGGAGGCAAAATGAAGAGAGCAAACCTGCTCCTATTGGCTTGGCTTTCTCATGCAAATGCCAAGCTGACTTGGACAGAATACTTTTAATACTTTAATGACCAGTAAGTCAGAACTTCACACATTTTCAAACTTCCCTAACAACTCTGCATAGACACAGACAACACCTTAGGGATCAGTCTAGCTTATTAATTAGTCTTCACACTCTTGTCTGGTTTCTAACATTTTAGAACCAGCTTGTAGCATCAGCTCAAGTTACAAAACCTGCTGCATCAATAAGTTATTTCCCATAACACTAGAGGCACAATTAAATCAGTCTTTATAGTTTCTTGAAGATTTCATATTCGGTTACCAAATGCACCAGAAACTTCTCACTTTACTGAGCTAGGCATTTCCATTCTGTATTACTGCAATGAGCTTCTTTCTGAGCTTTTTCAAGCTCTCCATTTAAATGCCTTGTTGAAAGAAAAAAAAAAACTCCCAAATGTAACCAAACTGTTCTAGTTCAGTTTATGACTAAGAGCTACCTAAACACCCCTTCCCCCAGCAATCCTTCTTCTGCCTCTATTTTTCTTTCTTACTGCTTTGATCAACTTTTAATTGGACCACCAGAGACAACTCAAAATCTAGGGAAGAAAGCTCATTGTCCTCTACCTCAGTGTCTAATGCTCACTCTAGGATGATCTTCTGCTCTTTTTTGATAGGTCTTTAGGGAGTAATCTCAGAGAAGCCCATTTTTAAATTTTTTTTTCCACGTTTATTTATTTTTGGGACAGAGAGAGACAGAGCATGAACGGGGGAGGGGCAGAGAGAGAGGGAGACACAGAATCGGAAGCAGGCTCCAGGCTCTGAGCCATCAGCCCAGAGCCCGATGCGGGGCTGGAACTCGCGGGCCGCGAGATCATGACCTGAGCTGAAGTCCGACGCTTAACCGACTGTGCCACCCAGGCGCCCCACAGAGAAGCCCATTTTTAATAGTTGGCCAACTCAAATAAAACCAGGAAAGATGTGGGAATATGGAAAGATAAATTATACTCCAACAAAATAGAAATATGATGCAACTCTAACCAATGAGTCCAAACTTTTTACAAAGAATTCTGTTGAGACCATACTTGGATAAAACTTTAGGACAAAGTATAGGGTTATTTAAAAGAAAAGGTTTCAAAATGGATTTATTGCTTATTTATTAGTGGACACGATTTCACATTTTAAAAGAACTATAATTTGTAATTAAACACCCTCACTCCACCTTACCCTAGAATGATATCTACTTGTTCACAAATAGAGATAGGAAACTTCATTGGACAATTAGGGGTTTACATGACACTTTCACAGAAATTATCTCATTTTATCCTTAACATTAGGTAGAGAAGGTATTCTTAGGTCCATTTCATGAACTAGTAAGCTGAACTCAGTATTTCCCCAAGATCACATATGTAATTAAAGAGGGATTAAGCCTCTAATCTTATCTTCTCACTTCTTACCATTCTCTTTTAAATAGCCTTCAAACTAATGTTTGAACACTGAGTACCTGACTATGTCAGTCATTCGAGAAGAGCACAAGGCCTTTCCAGGGTCTGCAACCCTTAGCACCACCAAAGTTGAAGGGAATGATGTCAACTGCCCCATCATACCTCAAATAGGAGACAGGTCAGTAAAGCAAATGTTTTCACCTTCATTACATTTTTTAACCACCTTACCCATGGAGGGCGCTCAGCAAAAATACCTTTCCAACAAAGCTTCACAATTTACAAAGGAAACACTCTGCATATCACTGTTCCAGGCCTTTCCCTTTTACCAGCTCTTACTTCCCCATCTTTCCATCTAATACTCTGTTTTAGTTGCCTTTATTTTACTATTTTTTTTTTTGCATTTCCTGCTTGTTATTTTGTCCAGTGATGAACTTTTAGCAAAGGCAAGACAATGAAAGCCACAAAAACCTTCGCCTTCTTTAGAAGCAATGAAAGCCAAAGTCTACTATGACCCCAGAGAAAGATTCCATTCCCCACCCATCCTATGTTAACAGCTTTTTCTCCATTCACAATATAGTATATTCAAGAATACATAAATGCTTCAACCCTTTCCTAATTCCGGACTTATGTGTTAACACAGAATCGCTAAGCAACCTAAAGCTAATTCTTTTATTGCTGGCCTCTTATATCAGTGCTTTCTGCCTTGGCTTCAAATGCAAAATCTGAATAAAACTATGTCTGCCCTCATGAGACTTACATTTGTAATGGAATTCATCATAAAAACAAATTCTGTTTGAATTTTCTGGGTCTCTACTATGCCTAATACCATGGACTATATTTGTAACTCACCAAATATTTATTAAGTTGAATTACAATTATGGTAAGAGTCAGGTATAGATATTCTGATAAAATGTCTATTTTAACCACTGCTTCAAAAGAAATATAAGATAAGTGGTATATGATGGGGTACGTGGGTGGCTCAGTCATTTAAGCAGCTGACTTCAGCTCAGATCATGATCTCACAGTCTGTGGGTTCGAGCCCTACGTTGGGCTTTGTGCTGACAGCTCAGAGCCTGGAGCCTGCTTTTGATTCTGTCTCTCTCTCTCTCTCTCTCTCTCTCTCTCTCTCTCTCTGCCCCTCCCCAGCTTGTACTCTATCTCTCTCTCTCAGAAATAAATAGTAAAAAAAATAAAAATATATATAAGTGGTATATGAGCTTAAAGAGAACAGACATTAATATCTAAACTATAGCAAGGTAACCTCAAAAGTTCAAATGTCTCTCACTACTGAGTTGTGTCATTTACACTTAAAAGCAGTTTCCAGACAAATAGCTATAATTCTCAGTGGGCCAGTTAGCCATTTCAAAACAGTTTTAAACAGGTTTATCTACATTTCTTTCAAAAATTAAATGTGTTCTTTAGTTTCAGCCACTCTTTTTTCATTTTTGGTCATTGAACCTCCATAACACATCAATTTGTTTTTAATTCAATACAGCAGAACTTCTATTTTGGACTAGTTTTCATGTGGGCCCATACCTGTTCCCAGTGCTTTACATTTTTACATTATTCTTTATCAAAATTACCACATATGTTATACCCTTATTCAAACAGCAAAAGGTATCTTGGATTAGTTCTATCATTTCCAAATTATTGATGGAGAAGCTGAGGTTCATGGCACCCTAAGTGGCCTCATAGAGGATTTCACAAAGGCATTTACTGAAGATGGTGATGGATGTAAAGAGATGGTAAGCAGGGAAGATAAGCATTCCAGGTGCAGAAAATAGCCAGTCAAGCATAAGTGGAAGTACATAGCTGAGTGAAGACCCAGCTGCCCCAGGATCCTTCATTCGTGGGGAAATTCTCCTTTGTCACCATCCTGTAGCTCTTTCCTTGAACCACAGATTTAGAAGGACTACCTTGCCTCTGGTAAAATATAGTAAGTTTGTGATTTTTTATAAAGGAAATATAGAAAATACTCCTTTATTCTATAATACTTATTTCTACCCTATTTCAAATTTACCCTATTATACACAGAATTACTACCCACTGAATCTGTATACTGTTTCTTGACACTAATACTTGTAACTTTGGGGAGACTCATGTACAAAATACAGGTAACAACACCTACTGTACATGGTTGTTGTAAGGACTAAACAAGATAATCTGTGAAAGCACCCAATGCCTGGCACAAAGAAGTATCGTTTGGGGATAATCTCAATGAATTTGGCTATATTTGGCTAATGCCTCCAATCCAGCCTAAAAGAGAAAAGGCAGCCAGCTACTGGAGAGTTTATGCAATAACTTTCAATAATCAGTAACTAGGAATTTAAATTCTACCAGCGGTTTTAAAAAGTTGTAAAATGTTTTCCATTTCCCTCCAGAATCATGCTGATACCCCCCCCAAAAAATACATTAAAAATTATGTACAGACAATTGTGTTGAAGTAAATGGCTTAACTTTTTAATACTTCCCTCCTGGTGCATCAGTTAAGCACCAAGGACTTCTTCCTGGGATCCCATCTGCTCCCCGAGGTTTATTTTAAACAATAAGCTACTTATTCTAAGAGGAGAGATGCTCCCATCACATTAAACTAAGAAGTCACAAACACAGTTTGGTGTCCTAGTTATTTTGTCTAGAGACTTAACAGCTAAAATAATTTCAACCTAAATATTAGGAGTTGAGGGGAATGGAAACAATCTGGTATTAGATATTAGGCCAAGCAAACCTAAGTCAGGAGGCACTGATGGTCTGAAAAAGGAAATACACAAATGGGTGGAAAAAGGGTCAGATGAGAAGTTGAGTCCAGCAGCCTACAGGCAAGTTAGGAGTTAGGAAGTCAGAGACAGAGAGGCAGGACGGAGGCCAGGCACAGCCCCAGAGTATGGCAGATGAAGCACTTGCTGGCACAAGGTTCTGCTCTCAAAAGCAAGAATGGCCTGAGGTTAGCATTTGAAACATCCGCCCAATGACAGGTGCTGGAATTGGGAGGACACAGTTAGCTGAGGCCCCTGGCCAAACAACCAGGTATCGAATATAAAGGAGAATTTTCAGTTTTCATCTCTCTAATCTTTGTTATCTGAGGACATTAACCAGAGAATTAGAAACCCTTCTCCTTTGCCTGTAGAACATACAGAGGTCCTCATGCTGACTTCTGGCCTTTCCTTTACAGCCGTTTTAGCTGGGCCTGCCAGCTTCTAAACAGTAGTGTTTCCTTCCTGCTCTCTCTAGATGATCACATCCCTTCATGTTTTAACTACCACCTATTAAGAGATGCCCTCTAGATTAGTATCCCTTCCTAGATCTCATTTCTGATTGCCAGCCCCATTTGTCAAGTGTTTAAAGGACATCATGTGGGCATTTCATCACCTTCAGCCCATCCATACTTCCACAGAATCAGTCATTCTCTCTCTCCCTTTCTCTTTCCCTTCCTCTCTCTTTGCCCTTCCTGCTTCATTTCCCTACACATACATACCTACACACCTACACATACCTATACAAGTAAAAGCTCAAGTTAGTTTAAAATGGTGCTTCTTGAACCTTAATGTGCGTATAAATCACTTGGATATTTTGCTACAGCTCAGATTCTGATACACTTAGGCTGGGGTGGGACCCCAGATTCTGCATCACTAAAAGCTCACAGGTTTCATCAATTCTGCTAGTCCCTAGCCCATTCTTAAAGTCACAATGATACACAGGAACTAGGTCACCTAAGTTAGAGTTTCACCTCACTCACTGCCTCCATTCCCCTGTTTGGCCTCAGTGTCTTTATCCATAAAGGCACAACTACACTGTACAATTCATGAGGTTTCCATCCAGCACTTAAAGCATTAATCAAGAGCTGAAGCCTGTTAACTGTAGCTAACAAAAGGTACCCCCATTTCTGTGCAGTGAACCTGATTAAAAAAATCTAACCAGGACTTAGTAGCAATGCTAAATTAAACTAGGATTTAGTAACAATACTAAAGTGTTCAGAACACTATCTGCAATAGATATGGGTCCAGGAAATACACACTCTTAAAGACACTGGGCCAGGGGCAAAACTGGCACAGTTAAAACACAGTGCTATTTTGTGAAATAATAACAATTTGAAATGACTTCTTTTCTCAGTGGGTCTGTAAATCAAATGACAGCCATCAGAAATACAATGAGAGAACAGTCACTAAATAAATAGTACTGAAATAAAACCCAACAATAAGGGTATTCCAGGTCTAATGGTTATTTTTACGGCCTGTAAGCAAGGTGTTTAGGGCTGTAGTGTATGTTTCCCCAGTATGTAGATGACATACAAGCCTATATTGGCTTTTATTTTAAGTGTTTACTTGTTAAAAAGTGTCACCTTTTATGGTGGTGGAGTATAGAAGACAAGACAAGGCTTGGAACACTAAGATTTGGGTTCAAGTAGAAGTTCTATCTCTTGGTCAAATTAACGTGACCCTCTGTTTCTTTACTGGTGAAATACAGATCGTAATAAATAACGTACCAGTATACTGTTTTGGGAATTAGATTAACTGGAAGAAAAGCTTAACAAAAATTACAGAACACCATAGAATACCAGAGAAGAGTGTAAGGAGAGAGGAGCAGCGTGAGAGAGGAATAGTGGTAGTTATTTTGTGTAAACTGAGTTGAAAACAGAACACTTCCTATTACTCCCTTTCTAAAAAACATTAAGTTACTCCAATGTCTACAAAGAAAAAAAGAGCATACCCTTTGAGGACCACTGCAATTTTTTCTCTGCCTGCATTTCAAACCCACTTTCCACTATACCACATAGGCTTTCTACTGACAAGTGATGGGAGGGTCTCTGTGTTGCGTGAATGAATGAGTTACTACATGTTTAAGAGGGAAATGTAACTGCCATTTGAAATTACCTACCATGTGCAAGATGCCATGTGTTAGTTGCTTAATTTTTACAACCACCCTGTTGAGCTTGTAAATCATGTTAAACTTTATGGTCCCTTCTGATTGCCTTGGTTCTACCAATTAAAGGTCAAGTGACAGGATCTGCTCTGGAAGATTGTTCATTCCCCCTATTTTACAGTTCTTCCTTTTGGCTTCTCAAAATGGGATTAATTAAATTTCTCAAAGATTAGAAATGGAATCTATATTCTTCATTTCATAATACACCAGTGAAGACAAAATTTATGCCATGCCTCTCTGTCATTTGTTGATATAATATTTTCCAAAGAATAACTAAAAGTAGTAACAATTCTTATGTCCATTGCACATCTAGTCATATTTACTAGGTTATGTAGAATATCATGTGTTAGATACTACAGTGCAATAATAGATTTACAGCTACTGTTTGGTCACTAGCTGTATAAGAAAGGGGAGAGGTATGAGGTTTGCCCCTTACATAGGGCTAAGTAAAATTGGTTCTAATGTATCCATACCAGTTTACTGGGTGACTTGTACACAATTATCTCATTTTGATTCACTAATTCCTCTCCACCGTCCTGTAAGGTAATTATTCTTATCTCTTTTGATTAGTTGAGAAAACCAAGACTAAGAGGGATCAAGTGACTCCCCCAAGACCACATAGCCTATAGCTGCAGGGTGTCACTTTTTAAATTTTTTTTAATTTTATTTTTTATTTTTTAAAATTTACATCCAAATTAGTTAGCATATGGTGCAACAATGATTTCAGGAGTAGATTCCTTAGTGCCCTTTACCCATTTAGCCCATCCCCCCTCCCACAACCCCTCCAGTAACCCTCAGTTTGTTCTCCATATTTATGAGTCTCTTCTGTTTTGTCCCCCTCCCTCTGTCACTTTTAAATATACATCACAGGGGTGCCTGGGTGGCACAGTCGGTTAAGCGTCCGACTTCAGCCAGGTCACGATCTCGCGGTCCGTGAGTTCGAGCCCCGCGTCGGGCTCTGGGCTGATGGCTCAGAGCCTGGAGCCTGTTTCCGGTTCTGTGTCTCCCTCTCTCTCTGCCCCTCCCCCGTTCATGCTCTGTCTCTCTCTGTCCCAAAAATAAAAATAAAAAAAACGTTGAAAAAAAAATTAAAAAAGAAAAAATAAATATACATCACTTAAGTCTGAATCCCTGTTCCTTTTATGACCCTACTTCTTATTTCTTTAACAAGTAAATATACAGCACCTGCCATGGGACAAGCACAGATCTAGTAGCTTTGGACTTTGAGAAAATCATTTTATGGAGACGAAGACTCAATGCCTGGTTCCCCTACTTTCAAAATAGCATGTGATGTTGGAATTAATTTCTCCCTTGGACCCAGCAATTTAGCAATATCTAAATACCATCAGAAGGGAAGTAATGAATTTGGCATTTCTGGAGACTCATGTTTTCAATCTTCTCTGTGATCACTAGCTAGTTACTAAAGGTTACCAATGTGTTGAAAAAGATGGTCATTACTTCTCTTTTTTCCTGTTTTTGTCAGGCACAAAAAGAACTCAGGACAGGGGTGGGGAGTAGAAACAACACATAGGAGAGAGATATTAGAAACTTTTTAACTTTAAAAAGGTCTTTACTTATACACTCATTCATGCCACTGATTCACAGATTCATAAGCTGCAAGGGGACATTAAAAATGGGCCCTTGGCAAGAAACATCGTACATAAACCATTTGCAGTAAAAGGCAGTAGAGTGTAGAGGTTAAGAATATGAACATGGAAGTAGATTTCTTCCTAGCATCAAATCTCAGCTCTGTCACCTAATAGCTGTATGACTTTGGGTAAGTTTTCTAACTTCCCTATACCTCAGTTTTCCATCTGAAAAACAGGGTGGAATATAATAGTGCCTATTTCATAGATTTGCTGTGAAGAGTAAATGAAACATTATGTATAAGGTACTCGGAAGACTGCTTGATAAATAGTAAACACTTTAAAAGTACAATTATTATTGCCATTCTCTTGCTCAAAAACATGCTTCTCTCTACCAACAGGCTAGGTCCAAACCACTCAACTTGACATTCAGGCCTTCTGAGATCCTAAACCATGACTTGAGTTTCATTTCCCACTATCCATTCAATTGTATTTCAGTAGTATTACCCAATCACTAAGCTCTTACTATGGGCTAAGTGCAGTTTTAGGTGCTGGAGGTATAGAGGAGAACAGGCAACACATGCTCCTTGGACTCACAAAACTCAGTTCCTCGGATTCAGCCAGCCCAGTCTCCCCACTACCCCCTTGAAAAGTCATGGTAATCTTGACCTTTATTCGTAATATCCTCCTATCCAACATACTTGAGTAGCAGTTAGGATTCTCTCCTCTGCCTAATCAAATTTCATCTTCCTTTCCAAGTGCCCTCTTGCATAAAGTTTTCCCTGACAATTCAACTCAAGGTTGCTCCCCTTGAATTCCTATGTCACAGCATTTAATTAGCTACTGCCTTCTATTCCTATGAAAATATTTTACCCACACTGTAACAGATTACAGCATTAATGGTCAAGAAAACTTTAGTGGAAAATCCAGCTCTGCTTCTTAAATATGTGGCCTTAAACAATTTTTTTAACCTCTATAAGCCTTGGTTTCCTCATCCATAATGGGAACAATAAGATTTACCTTACAGTGTTTTTACGACAACAATGCACATAGTGAGATTTCTGAGATATAGAAGATACTACATTAATGGTAGTCTCCCTTTCTTCTCTCCACTCCCATTGATCTTATCTTCCCATCTAACCAGTAAGTCCTCTGATTTGGTCGAATATGGCTCTAATGCCACATATGCAGGGTTGAACATACGTTAAAAATTCAAATAATAGGGGCGCCTGGGTGGCGCAGTCGGTTAAGCGTCCGACTTCAGCCAGGTCACGATTTCGCGGTCCGTGAGTTCGAGCCCCGCGTCGGGCTCTGGGCTGATGGCTCAGAGCCTGGAGCCTGTTTCCGATTCTGTGTCTCCCTCTCTCTCTGCCCCTCCCCCGTTCATGCTCTGTCTCTCTCTGTCCCAAAAATAAATAAAAAAAAAAAAAAAAACCATTGAAAAAAAAATTAAAAAAAAAATTCAAATAATAAAGGGGAAGGGAAGAGAAAGTGATCTTAGTATCTACAACTGACAGAGAACCTTCATGTCCTGCCTTGATGACACCATCCTCTTACCTAACAGCACTTTCTATTGAACTCTCTCATGTGACAAAATGTCACATGCAAAGCACTCATTTCCAGTTTTCCACACATCTATGTTCATAATAGGTACCATGTGTTAAGCACCTCATTTTTGCTAAGGTGATTTACAATCCTTCAATGTCTGCTACAACCCTGTGAGATGGCAATTATTGTTTCCATTTTATAGATGAGAAAAAAAGTTCAAAGAATAAATAATTGATTCAAGGTGACCAAGCTAAAAAGTGGCAGCACAAGAATTCAAATACAAATCTGACTACTAAGCCATGATAACACTAAACATTTATATTACATCAAATCTAGAATGCACTTTTTTTACACCTCTGAAATCAGGATGAGTCCAACCCATAACTGATATTTTTATTAAATTACAATTATTAGCCTTTTTTTCTATCTTAGTGGCATTAAGTGCATAAAGATGATGCATTTCTCAGCCAATGATTTATTTGATTCAACAAATGTGTTAACAGTACTTTTTATGCAGTAGGCATCACACCTTAAATCTACTAATTCATCTAATTCTCACAAGAACCTTGTGATATAGTCTTTTATTATCATTTTCATTCTACAGATAAAAAGACTAAGGCATAAGACAGTTAAGTAGCTTGTGTTCTCTCCCCTCTCCAACTTAACAGCTAGAGCACATTGTACTTAGTATTTGAAACCCAGATATGGTTCCAGATTCTGTGATTAAAACCAGTAAATCGCATGCATTGATGCTATGCTATAAACTGCTATGCTACATCAGCTCTCTCTGCACGGCTTTTCTGTCCAAAGATGTCCTTATTTGTAGGTTTTTAACAAGACAGTAGATATCTTCTTCAGCTCTCTATAATTTCACAGTACCTAGCACAGTGTCTTGTTCATTGCCTCACTGGCAAATGCAGAATAAGTCTTTATTGAGTCTAATCTTAATACAAATATCAAAAGTAAAAATTTAACAGGTTTAGTGTAGCCTTTCAGCTTTCCTCAGGTGATGTTTACTGATGGATTCATTTAATTCAGTGGTTCTCAATAGGGCAATTTTCCTCCCAAGGGACATTTTTTTTTTCCAACGTTTATTTATTTTTGGGACAGAGAGAGACAGAGCATGAACGGGCGAGGGGCAGAGAGAGAGGGAGACACAGAATCGGAAACAGGCTCCAGGCTCTGAGCCATCAGCCCAGAGCCCGACGCGGGGCTCGAACTCACGGACCGCGAGATCGTGACTTGGCTGAAGTCGGACGCTTAACCGACTGCGCCACCCAGGCGCCCCGGGACATTTGTTGATGTATGGAAACCTTTTTCACACCTGGGGATGGGAATGGAGATGCTACTGGCATCTAGTGAAAAGAAACCCTGAATTCATTGACTAGATATGGAGCACCTTCTCAAGCCACATTTTTCTTATCTATAAATCTAGAAATTCATAGTATCAAAAAAATTCTTTTGATCTGAATGTACTCCTACTCAATACATGAATTCCCTTTTCATCAACAACATCAGATAGTCTTAAGACTCTCTCTGAACACCTCACCTTCAGGGGCCAAAATTTTATAGACTCTGGGGAAGCCCACCCGTTTCTAAAACCATTAATTACAATTCGTAATGGACATGCAAGAAACATGGCTACAATTCTGCTTAACATCAAATAAACCAGGCTCTATTACTATGGCTGATAAAAGCACTATTAAAAAAATCACCCATGACTTTTTCAAAATTACTGTTCTTTAACATGCAGTCTCAGTTCACTAACTAAACTCTTTCTTCATCTTAAATGCAATTTTCCACACAGAATATTTCTGACTAATGGTTCTTAGATAATCCTCAGAAATGTCAGTACCCTTCACTAATTCAGATTATCAGAGAAAAGCAAATCTCAAATAAGGACATTTAAAAATTATGACATAGCTATAAAATTGCCTCTTTATTACTTCTAAATGCTGTTTTCATTCATCCATGCAATAAGCCCTTTTGTATTCCCATGCTGGACCTCAGAAATACAGATGGAATAGAACCAAACCCTGGAATGAAGGTATCCACAGTCTGTCAGAGGAGGCAATCATACTACATTGTGACTGCAATCAAGGAAAGACTGATGAGGAAGTCACCAATTCTATCTGGGGGACTTGAGAATTTACAGAAGAGTTGCCTGAGCTAAGGTTTCAAAGATTTGTAGCATTTCCTGGACAAAACAAGGGAAGAGCAGGTGCAAACACACCAAGTCTGAAGGAATGAAGAGCATTCTGAGAACGTACATAATCCAGCAGGCTGACACTCAAGCCCTGTGTACAGGATCTCCAAGGCAGGAGATTTTGTGGAAGCTCGTATGTGCCCTGGTAGAGAGTTTGGACTTTATCCCAGGACCCAAGAGACCAAGTCAGAATGCACTGTAGAAAAGATCACTGGCAGAAGTGAGAACAAATTGGAACTGAGAGAGACTGGCATGCAAAGGTGATGGTGATTTATCTAGACATCTTGGAAAGGAACTGTCCTTCTTACAACAGTATCTGCCTAGCTTAATGAAGACCTAGAATTTATTTTAAATGGAGCATATCAATTGCTATCATTGTATTAGGTCACTAAAGGGCATGGAGAACAACTGTGGATCTTATGGAGGAGCCAACTAAGTCCAAGGAAGGAAAGTAGTTGTACTTAAGTGATACAGTAGTTAGAGAAGACATAGGAGGAGCACTCAGGGCTCTAAATATCCAACCCTTTCCACTTTTTCTACTGCTATGAGATTGTTGTTATTTGTTTGTGAAAGGCATTTTTTTTTTTATCATGTGAGCAATTAAATGCTTCTCCTTTTTTTTCTCTCCCATCATTCACCTGATGTTCTATTTACCCAATTAATTTTTACTGTGTATAAAGAAAGCCCTTTCAAAGCCAAGGTAAATTTCAGCCTAGACCTTGTCAACCTGCTGGCTGATTCCTAATTAACGGAGATGAAAATGAATGGAGGTTTATTGTTATTGAACTTCTGAAAGCCTTCTGCTTACACTGGATTTGGAAGCACTTGACAGGAGGATTGTGTGCCTTATATTCTGAACTCGACAATGGACAGATGACAGAGCAAGGGAGCCATCACAGGGCTATAGGACCCAGATGGGCAGGATGTTTCCCAAATTCCTTAGTAACTACTGTATTGATGCAGGGTGAGTGCTCTAGGAAATGGCATTGGAGTAGGGTCAGAGTTCAAACCTTACACTGGTGACATCCTTGCATCTCCAAATTGAATAGTCTTGAGAACCTCAATATTGATTTAAGACAGGATTATCACTGCAAGTTTGTTATCATTTATAATTCTCATTCACACAACTATGGGGGGGATTATGTTCTGTGAAATTGCAAGTAATGACTACCCACAATTTCCTATGCTTTGTAAGTAGCTATAACAAGAAGAGAGAGAGAGGGTGAGAGTGTGGGGTAGAGGACGGTCAGAGAACACACACTACATAAATTTTCTGAAGGTTGCATAACAGCTTCTTTCTTCAAAAAAGAAGAAATAAAGTCAGCAGTTAATTTGTACAAAGTCACTTGGGAGAACCAAGAGTTATTTGCTGCTGAACCCACTCTCTTTGTAAAATCATTCATCTCCACTCCTCTAGTTTCCACAGGTAGGGACCTCTCCTACACAGTGACATTCAAAGCCTCTTTCAAAGCCTATCCCAGGTCTTCCCAGGGGTGGCAGAGTTGCTTATCTGTAGGGTTTGGGAGATGGACCTCCATGCAGCCTTTTATTCTCTTAATCAAGGTGAAATGTTAGTGAGCTGACTGCAAACCTTAGCTACTTTCTCCAACGTCATTTTATGAGAAATAAACTGATCTCAGTCTATATCTTGGGCTCCACAACCATCTCCTAATTCATTCTAAATATGAGCAAAGAAATTTATTTACTAAGTACTCCTAAAACACCTAATACTTTAACCACTCTACCGTGAGATACCTACTGCCTTGGAAGACTGACACTCTGGAATATATATAACTGAAAGTCTGGAGAGACTTTACTCTCCTCCTGAAACAACCAAAAAATAGACAAAATATAGTAAACTATGGTTTTGAAGATACTGGAAATCAGGCAAAGAATGACAGTGGTCCCTGAGAATAGGAAGTAAATAAGAGATAAAGTTGCCCAACTCTCTTGAGAGTGTTCAATACAGAGGGGAGGAAACCAGACAGAGCCCACTGAACTTCCTAAGTTGATAAAATGAAATTGAAAATCCAGAGGGACCAAGGTGATTAGAGAACAGACTCCTGCAAAGGAAAGAATAGCACAGAGAGAACTCTGAAGATCTGGAAAAATTTTCCCTAGATTATTTAGCTAAGTGCTGATCAACATGTGCCTGTAAGGAAATGACCTAACACTGGGGGCAGAGCCACCCAAAGAATTAGAAGGAACACTGCCTGATCTTACATAGGCATATTGGAAAACTTCATAAATCATGGGGAATTGGGTAGAATACCCAAAAACTCTTGCTTTGATAGTGGGAAATAGTTATCTCCAGACTGAGTACTACTTGAAACTCAACTAATAAATCTTAAAAGTAAAAACTCACAAGGATCAATCTATATCCAAGGAAAAGGACTGTATCCAGAACAAAGCTCAAGAAAACTTATAGCAATACAAAGATATCAAGCCCCCAACAAGGTAAAAAAATCCATGTCTGGAATCCAGTCACATAGCAAAAAAGCAGGAAAATACAACCCGTTATGAGAAAAAGCAAAACCCACCCACAACTGACACAAATGTTAAAGTTAGCAGAAAAGGAAATTAAAACATGTTATTCCATATGTTAAGAAATAGAAACATAGAAGGTATTTTTTTAATCCCAGTTACACTTCTAGAATTGAAAAATAAAATATGTGAAGTGAAAAATGCACTGGTTGAGATAAACAGCCAATTATAATTTGTAGAAAAGAGGACTAGTAAACCTGAAGACATTGTGATAGAAACTCTCCAGAATCAATCACAAAAATAAATATGTAGAAGGATAAAGAGGAGATTAAGAGCATGAAAGTCCAAATATACAAATAAGTAGATCCCTGAAATGTATGTGTGTGTAGGGGAGGGGATTATTTGAAGAATAAGGACACAAAATTTTTTCCGTATTTGACTGATATTATAAATGTAGAGAGCCAAGAAGTTCAAAATACAAAAAAATGAAAAAACTATACCAAGGCACATCATAATCAAACTGCTCAGAACCAATAGTAAACAGAAAAATCTTAAAAGCAGCCAGAGAAAACACTACAAGTTACATGTACACAGGAATAAAGACAAGAATGACAGCAGACTTCTTATTGGAAACACAAGTGAGAAAAGAGATAACATTTTTTAAATATAAAAGGAAAATAACTGTCAATTAGACTTGTATACCCAGAAAAACAACTTTTGCAAATGAAGGTGAAATTATGACTATTTCACACATAGAAAATCTAAAAAAATTCAACACCAGGAGTTCATCAGTACAATAAATGTATTAAGAAAAAGGTCTTTTAGGCAGAAGGAGAGGAAAATATGAATCTACATAAAGGAAGGAAGATCATCAGATATGGTAATACCTTTATATAAAGATAACTGACTATTTAAAACCAGGAATCAACAGACTACAGCCCACTATGTTGTGGTATGGATGTTGTTATCTCTCCAAATTTCATATGCTGAATTTTGGCAACAGGAATTGCCTAAAGGTGATGGTATTAGGAGGTGGGGCTTCTGGGCAATGAGTAGGTCCTGGGAAGTGGACCCCTCATAAATGGGATTAGTGTCTTATCAAAGAGGCTCCAGAAAGATCTCTTGCCCCTTCTTCCATGTGAGGTTACAACAAGAAGTCTGCAAACTGGAAGAAGGCCTTCATCTGACCTTTATCTCAGACTTCCAAGCCTCCAAAACCATGAGAAACAAATTTCTGTTGTTTATAAACTATGCAGTCTATGATATTTTGTGATAGCTGCCAAACAGACTAAGACCAAATCCTTCTTGCTTTTTTTAAAATAAACTACTATTGGAAAACAGTCATTCTCATTCATTTATGTATCACATATGACTGCTTTGAGCTACAATGGTAGAGGTGATTTGTTGCAAGAGACCATACGGCACACAAAGCCTAAAATACTATCTACCTCTTTATAGAAAAAAAAAAAGTGAGAGTATATGGTTAAGATTCTTCACTATGTGCAAAATGATGTAATATTTTGTGAAAGGTGTAATAAATTAAAGATGTATGCTACAAATCCTTAAGCCACCACTAAATTAAACAAGGAGTTGTAGTTAACAAGCCAATGAAAGATATAAAGTGGAATCATATTCAATTAATCCAGAATATAAGGAAAGTAGAAGGGAAAGAATAGATGAAACAACTAAGAAAAAGAAGGTATATTTATACCTAACATATCAATACTTATATTAAACATAAATGGCCTAAATACCTCGATTAAATGGTAGATATGATCATATTGGATTAAAAAGCAAGATCAAACTATATTCTGCCAAAAGGAACACACTTTAAACGTAAAGACATTAACAGACTAAAAGTAAAGGAATGAAAAATAATATACCATGTTAACATTATCAAAGGAAAGCTGGAATGGCTATATTTGATCAAAGGATATTTCAGAATAAAGAATACTGTCAAGGGGTGCTTGGGTGGCTCAGCTGGTTAAGCAGCTGACTTCAGCTCTGGTCATGATCTCATGGTTCCGGAGTTCGAGCTTCACATCAGGCTGTGTGTGACAGCGTGGAGCCTGGAGCCTGCTTTGGATTCTGTGTCTCCCACTCTCTCTCTGTTCCTCAACACCACCCCCCTTCCCCTGCCTTGCACTCTTTCTCTCTCTCTCTCTCTCTCTCAAAAATAAAGATTTAAAACAATTTAAAAAAAATAATACTGTCAAGGATAAAGAAAGGTATTTGATAATGATAAGCAGGTTAATTCATGAAGAGAATATAACAACCCTACACATTTATGCATGTAAAAACAAATTAAGCAAAATGTATGAAGCAAAAACTAAGAACTGAAAGGAAAAATGAATCCACAATTATAGTCAGATTTAGAATAATGTAATTAAAACTACAACGAGTACCACATCCCACCTATTAGCATTAAATTATTAAAGCTTCATTATTAAATTATAAAGCTTATCTTAAAAGTTGGTAAGGAGGTAGAAGGGCTAGATATCTCATACACTGCTGGTAGGACTTTGGAAAAATAGTTTGGACGTTTCTCAAAAAGTTAAATGTGACCTACCATATGACCCAAACTTCTACTTCTAGATATGCATGCAGGAGAAAGAAAGCATATGATCATATGCTTGTGTCCAAGGGCTTGTATACACACATTCACAGAATCTTTATTTGTAATAGCCAAGAACTGGAAACAACCCAAATATCCATCAATATGTGAGTGAATACACAAACTATGGTATATACATACATTACGATACTAATCAGCAATGAAAAGAAATGAACTACTGATAAGTGTTAAACTATGGAAGAATTTCAAAATAATTATGCTAAGTTAAAGAAATAAACCCCCCCAAAAAAAGAGAGACTATATACTATATGATTTCATACATAGAAAATTCTATTAAATGAAAACTAATCTTACAGGAACAGAAAGTAAATCAGTCATTACAATGGGATGAAGGTAGAGGAGACCAGGGAGTAGCTAGTGAGAGGAATTATGAAGGTGCCATGATGATACTTCTAGGAGTTATGTTTTTATTAACTTGATTGTGGTAATAGCTTCACAGGTACATGCTTATGTCAAAACTTACCAAATGGTATATTTATGTGGCTTATCATACATCAATTAATCCTCAATAAAATTATTTTTAAAAATGTACAGAGAGAAGCACTGGTCTGTATCAAGGTCAGCCAAAGGTGGCTTGAGAGTGCCCAAAGCATAATTGCTTTGTCTGCAGAGAGGTACAAGCCAAGTGGCTCCACAGTGTTCCTGGCCCCTCCCACTGTCACCTTCCAGTGCCTGAGAGAATATTTCTTCTAAACCCCATTTTCTTCCTGTGAGGTCACATACAGCTTCTGTTCCCCTCATCATAAAGGTGTGGTAGGAGGCAGTTCTTCTTACCCACCACCATCTTTTCAAAACAACTCTCTCTGCCAGCACCAAACACTGACAGGCACTAGGGGAAGCAGAGCTATCCACAGCTTTCAAAGACTGCCAATGCCTAATTGGCACTGTTAGATTATACAAGGGCTTCTTCTTATGTAATCATTTAGGAAGTATCCATGCTGGAAAATAACTTTTAAAGTACCAACAGTGTAATCCATCATTTTTTTTTCATCAATGTACTTCCCTGCACAAAGAGGAACAGTGTATAAATTAAGGAATTAGGGTAAGATTATAGATGTTTTGCTCTAACACAGTACCTTATATGTGCTTCCCCCTATGTAAAGTCTGAAAAGTTCTTTCCATCAATAAATACCACCCATATTCTATACTAGGTACACATAGGAGGCAATACTTGATGCACCCCCAAGTGATGAATCAATTGTCAAAATACCACTTATACATTAGCCAGAGGAAGACTAGACCAAGATCTCAAACTAGAAATTGAGAAAATGATAATTTGAGGAATCCAGAATTCTACTGAGTACAAATAAAGTCACCACTTGGACTTGATTTTCCACAAATTGACTTTTAAAACTGATAGCACTTAGACTTTGATGTGAACCATATTAATCTCAAATATATCCCACATGTTTTAAGATACAGAAATCTATTTAAGGGATACCAAGATGGTAATAGTCCATTTGGAGAGTGACATTTTCGTGGTGGTAGGAAAGAGGAAAAAAAAAACTTTCCCAGTGTTTGTTGAGCAAAGGAAAATGGGATCCCACAGCTTCCATGGACCCTCACTGATATAAGCAGTATAAGATAGAAAGAGGATTTTCTTCAGCTGAACCAATAGGCAAGAAATCTATCCACAGGCTTATCTTTCTCGCAATCAGAAAAGGGCAAATTCTGTATTATCACTATATAATATATTCAATCACATTTCCGTTTCTGAGAGCAGATGAAAAGTGGGAAGCCTGGGATTCTAAATTAATTCCTTCTATTCCTTTTCAAGACATAGCTTCTGTGCTGTAGAAGGGTATCACTGCTCCCTTCTCATTTCTTATTTATAAGTCAAACTCCCTGTCCTAATCATCTCCAGCTCTTCCCCACAGCTAAATGGTTTCAAAGAAACTGAAGTTTGGCATCTTTTGCAAAGTGCCTACTGCTTTACTCCTTAAATACTCATATTGATTTTAGAGTTAAATAAAGTTAGTATGCCCAAGGATAATTCTGTATACCTACTGCTATCTCTGATTCTGACTGCTAATCCAATAGAATCATTGAAATAGTCAGAACTCTTTGATTCCAAGAGATAGAAATCCAACCCTGGGTTTTTTCTACAAGCCTGTAAATATAACCATAAACAACTTCAAGCTTATATCCTTCTAGGCTAATGGCCAGAAAGCAATTTTGAATTGTACATATGCAATTCAAGATGCTCAGAAAGGACTCTGATTTCTGTACCCCAAGACTGAGGTGTTATGATTTTCTGCCTACACCAAAATCACATAATTTGGCTGAGGACGTAGCAATTTTTATAGAGGAAGGGGAAAAGGGGGAAGAGTGGGGAATAGGAAGTAGGAAGGGGGGGAAGAGGTTAGGACACATAAAACCATTTGATGAATAGTTGGAAATTGGGAAACCAGTTTACTACATTTGTTCATCTTACACATTAGGTTTAGTTATTCATCTTACAGACCTTTTGAACCATCATAAAAAGTAACACTGATATGTGTTACCATCAAGCAATGGTAGGTGTCTTAATTTCATGGTCAAAGGAATGGAGTTAAACTATTGGCAGTTTTATTTGAACTACAGATTAGACATTCTCCCTTAAGTTAAAAAAAATTAAAAATACCAAGAATTATGACATAGGTAACAGGTACAATTCTTGTTTCAAGTAGAATAACCCTACATAAAATTTTGTGCTTGCTTGCTACTTCTTAACTGTTGCTAGAAATCTGAGATTTCTGCCTTCTTTCACCTTAAAACTTCGAAGAGTAAAATAGCTTCTCTCATATTGGCCCCTAAGTCTCAAAACTTTGAGGTTTGAACAATTTTCCAAAATGTGCTTTCACTTACAATGCAATTCTCTAAACTGTTTTCAAAGTGGTAGATTTGGGCTTTGTCCTCCATCTGTGTTAGTCATGGGAGGGATGCTTTCAGAAGATTAAAAAGATATGTGCTTCATACTGGAAAAATTCACAAGAAAACTAAACTGGGCTAACATCACCTTCTGTGTTATAGTCCCCTGGTGAGTCCTTCATCTTCTTATCCAGAGTGAGACCCCATGATGCTGCCCACTTGCCACACAAACAGAAACAAAATGATGCTCCCCTATCTGAAGACACCTTAGACACCTTACTAACTTTCATAAAGACCTTGCCTTCATAACATCTGTTATTTCTTCCAGCACAAATTATCACAGTAAGGTTTATTCTTTATGTAAAAAAAAATGTTTCCTATATAAAACTGAAAATATAAATAAAATATTTCAAAAGATTACACCAGCTTTTTTCATTTGACATTGTATCACAAGCATTTTTCATGCAACTAAATGTGAAAACATGGTTGTATTGGCTGCAAACTATAATTCAGTCATATTAATGTGCTGTATTTTACTTAATCATTAGTATGTTTTCATGTTTTTTCTATTAATAACACTTTTAAATATCCATAAGTCTTTTTCTACAGCATTATTACTTTGAAATTTATCCCCAGAAATTGATTTATCTCTTTCGATCTGTAATTCCTTTTCAAATTCTTAATACATATTGCCAAATTTCTTCTAAGTATGAATTAAATTCTCACTCTTACTAACAGAATCTGAGAGTAATTATCTTTGCCATCAATGGTATCATCATTTGAGTATTCTCAACAACAAAATTTAAGCAAAGTTATCAAAATAAAAATTTGAGATGGATTTTCACTCACCAGCTGACTTAATTTGCACCATGACTAGCATCCCAGTAGCTGATGTATTTTAAATGCAGACTTGCTTGTCAGTAACCTAAATGTTTATCAAAAAGGGGACAGTTAAATTATGGTACATTTATATATGTATTCCAACTATATGTAAGCAATAAAAAAAACTGAGAAATATCCATGCTTCTTTTAAAAAAAAAACCCGAACTATATACGTTTCTACATACAGTAGTAACTGCATATAGCATATACATATATGTTGTGTATATATCATGTATATAAAACTAAATATTCATAGAAATATAAAAGGTCTGAAGGGATAAGCACCAAACCACCATGAACAGTCTTAACCTAGAAAGAGTGGGTTTCTTGACAGGGGGTTGGGAGATTCTAGAGATGGAAATTTCAACTTGGATTTTCCCACAATAAGCATTTATTATTTTGGCAATTATGCCTCAGTTAGAATAGATATAACACTCCATTAGAATTAATAGATATTTTTACTACCCTCTAAGGAAATTTTATTTTATAGATTTTGAAGCCATGAAGTAATTTTTGATTGAGAAAAACTAATTTTTTATATCTACCTTTATAATATTGTAAGATCTACCTGGTAAATTTAGAAATAAAGTGTATTGTGGGTATAATTTGACTTGATCTTAAAATGATAATACTTTGTGGGGCGCCTGGGTGGCGCAGTCGGTTAAGCATCCGACTTCAGCCAGGTCACGATCTTGCGTCCGTGAGTTCGAGCCCCGCGTCGGGCTCTGGGCTGATGGCTCAGAGCCTGGAGCCTGTTTCCGATTCTGTGTCTCCCTCTCTCTCTGCCCCTCCCCCGTTCATGCTCTGTCTCTCTCTGTCCCAAAAATAAATAAACATTGAAAAAAAAATGATAATACTTTGTATATTTGAACATCAATGTGGGAGGGGGATAAAAACACAAAGCAGAAAATATCAAAGGAAAAATTCTCTGGGAAGATTTATCATCCTCTCAAATGCTCTGGGTACAAGTCTAGGCATTATCCTGTACTCATTTCACTCTGATCTTCTGTATCCAACGTGGGTTGTATCTCCCAGTTCAACTCAGATCTACACCTCCTCTTCTCCCAAAGTCAAGGTCCCAATTCAGGCCCACAGTTCTCTCATCCTCAATAGCTTCCTAGAGAACTTTTTGCCTCTAAGTCACCTTCTGCCTCCTGCAGCTTATGTTATTCAGCACTTCACTTGCCAAGACTATTAGATTTTCATCCACTGTAAAGTCAAATACTAATTTCTTAGTACAGCATTCAAGGACCCATGCAATGTGCTGCCTGGTCCACCATTTTTCCATCACTAGCTTCTGGATGTGCCTCCCCCATCCCAACTCAACAACCAATTCACATTTCTCTATACTTTCCTTCAAGTCTAACCTCCATGACTCTGCTTGTGATGAGCCATTTATGTCCCAGTTTTTTAAAATAGACGAACTATTGTCTAAGGATGTAAGAAAGGAGGAGAAACGAGGACATTTTTAACTTTGATCACCAAGATTTGGAAGTGAAACTGTATTATTTGAATTTGAATGCAAAATTCAAATGAAATTTCAAGGCAGTGATAAGTCTGTTTCTAACTATTCTCTCTAACACCACTACAGGTGGTGGCTGTGGTAGCACACACACACACACACCTCTCCGATCCCAGCCCCAGAGGTTTGTGGTCACTGCCTTTTGCTCTTTGGAGTCCTCTACTGGAAATTTTGAGAAGCACTGCTTGAAAATTTTTCCAACCCACTTCTGTTTGACAATTCCTGTCCATTTTTAAGAGCCAGCTCCTCTACAACACATTCCAAAATCCTCCAAAAAATAAAACCAAAAATTAAACTCCCTTTCTTTACTCCCAAGGAATATATAATGACTATTACATATATTATATAATTATATATATTCCTATATAATTATATAATATATCCCTATAATATATAGGAATATATATTATATAATATATATATATTCCTATAACATATATATGTTCCTGTAACATGTAATATATATGTTCCTATAACATATATATAATATATATGTTCCTATAACATAATATATATATTCCTATAACATATAATATATGTAATATATAACAATATATACAATATATTCCTATAATATATATAATATATTCTTATAATATGTTCCTATAATATATATAATATATTCTTATAATATATATGTTCCTATAATATATATAATTATATATAATATATATTCCTATAATATATATAATTATATATAATATACATAGTATATATTATAAACTGTTGCTAAGCTTAGGTGGGTTTATGGATTCCCAATCCCTGCCTGTTCACAAAGCAATGCATCTCAGTAAAGACCAAGAACAGCTTGAGTGAATGCATGCCAGGATGCAGCCTTACCAAGGTGTGGGGAAATAAAATTTCCCAGAATTTGTCAGTGATCCTGCAAAAAGCTTTAGCCTTCTGAGCTACAAAAATGTATATGCTCTAAAGTAAGGGAAAGCTTACTTTCACTTCTGGAAACATGTCTACATACCATAAGATTAGATCTGTAATTTAAAATTTATCCCCAAAAGTCAAGTGGGTACGTCCCAGGATAGGTACCTAGGTTAGGTGAAAAGGTTCTTGGAGAAGGGAGCATTATCTACAAAGGTATTTCTATTTCAAGAAGTATTAAGTAATCCCTGTAATAAGTATCCCTGACCTTGGGATACCTCTTTGTCACACATCCTAGAGGCAAAGGACTAGCAAGTAGTTGGAGTGATTTTATTTGCATATCAAAAGGCTGGAGTCAGAAAGAAACCTTTCAGGAGAGATGGGAGACAGTTGCCTCCTTTCTTTTTGTGTGCAGAAAAAAGAAAAAAAAAGAAAAAGAAAAGGAAAAAAGAAAAAGAAAAAAGTCATTTTCCTCTTCCCTCACCTATGGGGTATCCAGCTACTTGCACAAAACAGCTAAAGTGGCCTTAATCACATCACCCAGGGGCCAAGACTAGGGCAAAGAGGAGGCGAGAGCACTTATTTACTTTGAAGTATTTAATAAGGAATGGGTCTCTGTTAAAGAGTACTTCATGTGCACATTCAGCCTAAGTTAATAAAGATGAATATTAAAAACCTAAGGCCTATGAGAACTTAAATGTAGCCAATATTTGTCTTCATTTTTCTATTTTGCTACTATTGTTGTTTCTCCTCAACTCTCATCACCTGTCTCCAATCCTCCTGCCATCCATTTTGCTTCCAGAAGCCTCATTTATGTTTACTATTTACCTTGTTGTCCTGATTTTGGTATACGGCTGCTCATTCAAGCATCATTGTTTTCCAGAAGGGAGCTCTTTTTCACAGTGATGCAGAAGTGGTTTAATCTAGTTATAGACACCTGGGATAGTGAGTCAGCTAACCTGTAAGAGGCATGAAAGAGACATGGTAAGTCATAAATCCTCAACCATATCTCCTTGTACTAGCTGATAACAGTGAAAAAAATGCAAAGGTAGCAAATGAGCATGTGGGAGATAGAGGTTAGTGAGCTATGGCTGCACTATCCATGCTAATCATTCTCCTACTTAATATATTCATGGAAATTCTCACACCTACTTAACATATTCATGAAACTTCTAGTACTCACTTAAAATATTCATGAAACTTGCTCATTTTCAGTCCCACAGTGCTCACAAAAGTTATTACAAATAGATAAGGTGGGAAAGGTAATCTGAGGCCAGAATGTGTCTGCCTCCGTCAATTATGTTAGCATCTGGTCAGAAGCAGAGACTGTATCTAATGAATTCTGACTTCTCCAAACATCTAATATTATACTTCACACACAATAAAGTTTTACGAGACTAAATGTTTGTCAAATCAAGTCATTTCTACAGGGAAAAAAATGTGATTAATAGAGGATGAACTAAATCCTGTCAATGAAAAACTTAATCTCTGTAAAAAAACAAGTTATCACAGTGTTGGTAAGTGTATGGAGAGATAATTACAAATACATAGCTAGTGGCCATATAAATGTGTTCATTCTCTTGGAGGACCTCTTTTTGAGATTATCAAAATTTTACTACACACATCTTTGACCTAGAAATTCAACTTCTAAAAATACATCTTGTAATTGTATGCATATGCAAAAAAGAATGTGCACAGATAAATGAATCCTGCATTGTTTTTAAAGCAAAGGAAAAATAAGCTGTATGTGCATTAATAGAGGACTAATAAACTGTATTACTTCCACTTATTAGGAATATAACATACCTACTACTAAGTTATTGACAAAAAAACAAAATGTAGCAGATAGGTCTATATGATGTGAAAAAATCTTCAAGATAAATTGTTACTTGGAAAAAAATCAATTAAGATATAGAATAGTATGTTTAGAATAACCTGTGTTTTTTTGTGTGTGAAAGTAAACACACACACACAAATTTACTGAAAGATTACACAACAGACAGTTGATAGTAGTTAAGGATTTGGATGAGAAAACCAACATTTCATTCTTCATTCACTGCTTGAATTTTTATTTTTTTAATTATGAAAAAGAAAACAATACAAAGTTAAGAACAGAAAAAGGGCACTATAAGTTCTAGCCATAGCAATCAGATACAAAAAAGATATAAAAGGCATGCAAATTGGTAAGGAAGAAGTAAAACTTTCACTATCTGCAGATGACATAATACTATTCATACAAACCCTTAAAGAATTCACCAAAAAACAATTAAAATAAATGAATTCAGTTGGAAAATACAAAATTAACATACAGAAATCTGCTGCATGTCTACACACTAATAACAAAGGAGCAGGAAGACAAATTAAGAAAACAATTCCATTTATAATTGTACGAAAAGAATAAAATACCTGTGAATAAACTTAACCAAGAAGGTGAAAGATTTGTACTCTGCAAACTATAAAATACTGGTAAAAGGACATTGCAGACTCAAATAGAATGATATTCCATGCTCATGGAGTAGAAGATTTAATATTGTTAAAATGGCCAGATGACCCAAAGCAATCTACAAACTCAATGCAATCCCTATCAAAATAACCATTGCATTTTTCACACTAGAATAATCCTAAAATTCGAATGAAACCACAAAAGAACATCAATAGCCAAAACAATTACGAGAAGTAACAAAGCTGGGAATATCACAATCCCAGATTTCAAGATCTACTACAAAGCTATAGTAATCAAAATAGTATGGCACTGGGGCGCCTGGGTGGCTCAGTCGGTTAAGCGGCCGACTTCGGCTCAGGTCATGATCTCGCGGTCCGTGAGTTCGAGCTCCACGTCGGGCTCTGTGCTGACAGCTCAGAGCCTGGAGCCTGTTTCGGATTCTGTGTCTCCCTCTCTCTGACCCTCCCCCGTTCATGCTCTGTCTCTCTCTGTCTCAAAAATAAATAAACATTAAAAAAAAAATTAAAAAAAAATAGTATGGCACTGGCAAAAAAATAGACACATAGATCAATGGAACACATTAGAAAGCCAAGAAATAATCCTACACTTATATGGTCAATTAATCTACAATGAAGGAGGCAAGAATACACAATGGAGAAAAGACAGCCTTTTTCAATAAATAGTGCTGGAAAAACTGGACAGTTACATGCAAAAAATGGAACTGGACCACTTTCTTACACCATACACAAAAATAAACTAAAAATGGATTCGAGACCTCAATATTAGACTTGAAACCATAAAACTACTAAGAGAAAACATAGGAAATAACCTTTGACATCAGCCTTAACAACATTTTTCTAGATATGTCCCTTCAGGAAAGGGAAACTAAACCAAAAATAAACTATTAGGCCTATACCAAAATAAAACGCTTCTGCACAGCAAAGGAAACAATCAACAAAATTAATAGGAAATCAACTGAATGGGAGAAGGTATTCGCAAATGATATATGCACTAAGAAGTTAATATCTAAAATACATTAAAAAAAAACTTAAACACCAAAAAAACCCAAATATTCTGATTTAAAAACTAGCGGGGGGGGGGGGGTGGGCAGCTGGGTGGTTTGTCAGCTGAGTGTTCCACTCTTGATTTTGGCTCAAGTCATAATCTCACAGTTCATGGGTTTGAGACCAACATTGGGCTTCATGCTGACAGTGTGGAGTCTGCTTGGGATTCCCTCTTTCTGACCCTCCCCACTTGCTGTCTCGGGCATGTTCATTCGTGAGTTCTCTCTCTCTCTCTCTCTCTCTCTCTCTCATAATAAATAAGCTTAAAAAAACACAGAGGATCTGAAAAGACATTTTTCCAAAGATGACTGACAGATGGCCAGCAGACATATGAAAACATACTCAATATCACTAATAATCCAGAAAATGCAAATCAAACCACAGTGAGATCGCCTCACTCCAGTCAAAGTGGCTAGTATCAACAAGACAAGAAACAACAACTTTGGTGAGGACATGGAGAAAAAGGAATCTTTGTTCCCTGCTGGTGGGAATGTTAACAGCATGCAGCCACCATATGATCCAGTAATTCCACTATTGCATATTTACCCAAAGAAAACAAAAACAGTAATTTGAAATGACATATGCATCCTTGTGTTTATTGCACCATTACTTACAATAGCCAACGTATGGAAGCAGCCTAAGTGTCCATTCATAGATAAATGGATAAATAAGATGTGGGTTGTGTATACATGTACAATCACACACAGACACAAAGAATATTACTCAGCCATAAATAATAATGAAATTTTGCCATTTGTGACAACATGAATGGACATAGAGAGTATTATGCTAAGTAAAATAAGTCAAAGAAATACAAAGACCACATGATTTAACTTGTATCTAAAAAATAAAACACACAAAACAAACCCATAAATACAGAAAACAAACATAGTTGCCAGGATGGGGGGATGGGAAAGAAGGGGGAAGGGGAAAGGGAGATATAGGCTTTCAATTATGGAATCAGTAAGGCATGAGAATGAATATAGTCAGAATATAGTCAATGATATTGTAATAGTATTGCACGATGACAGAAGATATAGTTGTGAGCATAGTATAATATATAAATTTGTCAAATCACTATATTGTACACCTGAAATACAGTAACATTGTGTGTCAACTATACCTCAATTTAAAAGAAAAAGAAAACAGAAAAAGGAAGTAAGCTATAGAATTACAAAGGTAGAAGTGTCATTAGAGGTAATTATCTCAAAAAGGAGAAATGACAAGTGAGTTGTTAAAGGATACACAGCTGTTATTGGTGCTAGAAATACAACTAGGACCAGGTCCTCTGACTCCTAATTCAGATCCTTACCTAAGTTTCTTTAATAATGTGCATACGAGCTATCATTTATTGAGCACCTACTTTGTGCCATGTACAAGGCATCATACTAGGTACTTTATAGAGAATGCCTAGAATTCTTACAATAACACTGAAGAGTATGGTTTGAAAGTGTCTTTCAATTTTCAGGACCATTTTATACCTTAGAGCAAATTCCCACATTAAGGTAAAGTGGCCAAAGTACTATGTACTTTATATACACTACCTCTGCTAGCTCTATTACCTTAAAAAGGTAGATATTTCCACTTGACACGTAAG
Organism: Herpailurus yagouaroundi; assembly: GCF_014898765.1. Lineage (NCBI taxonomy): Eukaryota > Metazoa > Chordata > Mammalia > Carnivora > Felidae > Herpailurus > Herpailurus yagouaroundi. Next base: position 16,278,107 of record NW_024412411.1, on the reverse strand, counting down.
GACACCACACATCTTACTAGTGATAATACAGTTGATATGTGGTCAACCTGGGATTCCAACACAAGTTTGCCCAACTCTCAAATCTCTGTTCTTGGTACTACTTGACATTCTACATCCTGAAACTATGGATATTCTGAGAAATTGATTCAAAGTTTTGCTTATTTGTTATAACTTATCAGTTAACTACTGGCAGCAAATTAGTAGTGATACTTTTATATATTGACATGTATGTTCTCTTATGTATTGACATCCCACTCAAAAGCCATACATTTCATTGCCCAGTTTTATCATCTAGCTCTTTCACTACCACACATTCTGTTCTCTGTGATTCTTGAGCCTGAATCTTCTGTCACTAGCATTGCTTGCCAATATGCAAGCCCTGGTTTGATGCAGAAAAATCCTAAAAACACTTCAGATTCCACACCCAATTCTGCCTTTCCACACCTACTTCTCTTTTCAAAGGTATTGAAAAAAAAATCACCAAATCTTAATGCTATAAACTAATTACTGTACATCTGCCTTAATAATTACTATATTAAGCAACTTACAATTATGACTTCATTCATCTATAATTGGGCTCCACATATCTCACACTGATAGCTATTTTAGTTTCAAGACAAAATTCAACTCAACAGTTATGTTCATCATTATGAAAATATATGGCTCCAACTATACATACTAACCAAGTGCCAGGGTGAGCTCAAGTTTCAGGCTTCTTGAACCTACATTTTTCTGTTCTCTATCTTCAGGTCTGAAATCTGGCTGTATAACTCAGTTTTTGATATATTTAAATGATATTTAAGTGATAAAAAATACTTTAGACATGGCTAAATTTGTTTTGCTTAGTATCTCTCTCTCATTTTGAACAGAGACCTAAGTTTCACAATATCAATAATTACATCAATAAAGAAATTAACATACAAGAAGAAACACATATTTAGAGTCCAATGTGATAACTTTTCGTATATTTACCTGTGAAACCATCACTACAATCAAAATAATAAACATATCTATCACCCACAATGAACTTATACACCTTTATAATCTCACCTTCTACCATTTCTTATTCCAGGCAACCACTGATTCATTTTCTATTACTCTAGATTAGTTTGTATCATCTAGAATTTTCTCTAAGTTGAATCATACTTCATGTATTCTTTTTTGGTCTGCTTTCATTCAACATAATTATTTTGAGATTCATCCACATTGTCATGCCTATAAATAATACAAATCTGCTCTTAATATTTATGTAAAAAATCTGTGTATGGATGTACACTTTAATTTCTCTTAGGTGAAACGACAGAATTATATGTTTGGCAGTTTCTAAAAACCTAACTGCTATCCAAACTGGTTAAACATTTTACACCACCACCAGCAATGCAGAAGAGTTCAAGTTTCTCTACATCCTTACCAACACTTGAAACAGTCTTGTAAATTTTAATCATCCTAAAAGGAATGTACTATTGTCTCATTGGAGTATTAATTTACCTTTCCCTGTGTACCAGCAACATTGATGATCTTTTCACACATTTATTTACCATCTGTCTATCTTCTTCGGTAAAGTGTCTGTTCAAAGCTTTTACCCACTTTGTGTTGGGTTGTCTTCTCATTATTGAGTTTTGAATGTTCTTTACATATTCTAGATAAAAATTATCAGATGATTTGCAAAAATCTTTCCCGGTATATGGCTTGTCTCTTCATTCTCCTAAGTGTTTTACAAAATGCAAAAGTTTTTAAATTAATGTACAATTTATCAATTTTTTTTATTTTTTTATTTTACCAATTTTTTTTTGGTATTATATCTAAGAAACTTTCACCTACGATTATAAAAATTTTTATCCCGAAATAATAGCTCTGGGGCACCTGGGTGGCTCAGTCCATTGAGAGACCAACTTTGGCTCAGGTCATGATCTCACGGTTTGTGAGTTTGAGCCCCACGCCTGGCTCTGTATTGACAGCTCAGAGCCTGAAGCCTGCTTGAGATTCTGTGTCTCCATCTTTCTCTCTCTTCCCTTCCCCACTCATGTTCTCTCTCTCTCTCAAACATTAAAAACAATTAAATAAATATTACAGCTCTTGATTTATGTCAATGATGCACTTCGAGTTAATTATTCTATATGGCATGATATATACACTGAAGTTTTTTCTTTTGCATCTTGATATGCACTTGTTTCTGCATCTTTTGTTGAAAGCAACATCCTTTCCCCATTGAATTGCTTTTGCACATTTTTCAAAAGTCAGTTGCTTGCTTTTAAGTGTGAATCTATTTCTGGACTCACTATTCTGCTCCACTGATCATTTCTATCTTTCTAACTTTTTTCCTCTGTGCATTATCCTTTCCTAGCCTTTCACTATTAACCAATTTGTGTTTTGATATTTAAAGTAGACTTCTCATAGGCAATATAGTTTGGTCTTGCTTTTTGTATCCAATATCTGCCTCTTAATTGATGTATTTCACATCATTTAATGTGATTAATATGGTTAAGTTTGATTTTATTATTTTACTATTTGTTTTATCTGTTTGTTATATTTTTCCATTCTTTGTCTTATTTGGATTAACTGATTATTTTTGTGATTACCCTTAATCGGCAGAGTTGACTTTTTATTAGCTGTAATTTTTTGTTTAGATTTGTAGATATTTTTAGTAATTATTCTAGGGTTAATAGTGTTTCTTTTCAGTCTATATTTAAATATTATACCATTTCATGCATTATATACTTTCATTTTTTCTCTCCAGGCTTTTGTGCTATTGTTGTCACACATTTTGCTTTCACACATAAACCCTACTCTATATGGTTTTTATTTCTGTTCAAATCATTACCTTTTAAAGAGACTCAAATAAGACAACAATCTATAGACTACTTCTGGAAAAGATGGTAAAGTTGGAGGATCCTAAACTCACCTTGTCCCACAAATACAACTAGGTTAACACCTACATCAGTGTAAATAACTCAGAAAACAACCCAAAGACTGGCAGAACAGACTCTCTACAGCTAAATGTAGAGAAGCCACATTCAAGAGAGTAGAAAGGGCATAGTTGGGAGCCAAACTAACGTGTAGGACTGTTTTTCTTGGTGGGGGCGGGGGGGGGGGCAGAGGAGGGGAGGGAATGCCATGGGCACGGAGAGGGAAAAGAAATAGACTCGTACACCAGGCACCCAGGCATGGGAGACCTGTACTGGGAAGACAAATCCCTATAATATTTGGCTTTGAAACCAGAAGGGCCTGTGTGACTTGTTATAATTAGTCAGGCTTAACACCTAGAACTTTAAAATTCAGCCACTTAGCTGTCAAAGAGCCAGGAGGGCAATAGGAAACTGACTCCTCACCCTTAAAGAGACAGCACAAGGGGCGCCTGGGTGGCTGGTCGGTTAAGCGTCCGACTTGGGCTCGGGTCATGATCTCACGGTCCGTGAATTCGAGCCCCAGGTCGGGCTCTGTGCTGACTGCTCAGAGCCTGGAGCCTGTTTCGGATTCTGTGTCTCCCTTTCTCTCTGCCCCTCCCCTGTTCATGCTCTGTCTCTGTCTCAAAAATAAATAAACGTTAAAAAAAAAAAATTAAAGAGACAGCACAACAAACAGCCCCACTGGGGATATAGCATAGAAGCAGCAGTTTAAAAAATGCCTGAGGTATACAGGAAGATTCATTTACTAATCTCAGAGCATGTGCTAGAGGGGCAGGGATCTTTGGGAACTTCAAAAACAAAAGACCTAGAAGGTACTATTTCCCTCCCACCTCCCAGCCTATACACATGCAGCAGACAGTGCAGCAAGAACACTCTCCACCTAGCTTGGTAGCAGTGCACCCTGCTCCCAAGTTCTCCTGTGGACATTCCTCCTCTATCCAAGCTTCAGCAGGAGTTTTCCAGGGTGACTACAGGTCTCCTTACATAGTGGACCAGTATCGACCTTGCTGGCACCATGCACCCTACTTCAGCATTCTCCTATGGACTTTCTTCCTCCAACACACCTTTGCCAGGAGTCCACCCAAAGCAGTGTCAAAAGCATGGAAGTGTGCAAGCAGCCCCAACAGAAGCCAGTATCATGTCAAAGTGACTGCTACTCTGGGGAGAAGGGAAGATAACCATGAACATAAGTCTAACTGCAGCCCTAGCAGTGGGCTGGGGGCAGACATCTGGTCTGACTGCAGGTCCCACCTACACCAGTGAAAACCTCTCAAGGGACAACAAGGGTAAAGTGCCCTGCAGATTGGTGCAGCTGCATCTCTGGCAAAGGCATGGTCTGACTCAACTCAAGCACAAGGCAGCCAGCCCAGAATGGCCCACTAACAAAGGACCAAACCCTGTCTACAACAGGCAAAGGAAACTATTATAGACAACTAGCCTGAAGGTAAATGTGGATCAGCCACAACAGCAAGGCACATGCATCACACATAAGAGATACCCCTGAAGCATCAGTCTGGGTAAATGAGGAATACTGCACTGCAGGACCTCTTCTTCCTAAGAACACTACTTAAAAAAGCAGGAGATGTAGCAGACTTTCCTAACACATAGAAACTGACATAGGTGGTTAGTCAAAATGAAGAGACAAAGTAGTAGGTTTCAAATGAAACAAAGAACAAGAGAACAGGTCAAAAATCACAACAAGGGAGGTAAACAAAACAGAGCTAAGTAATTTACTTGAAAGGAATTTAAGGTGATGGTCATAAAGATACTCACTGGGCTTGAGAAGAGCATGGAGAAACTTGATGAGACCCTCAACAAATACAGAAAGAACTAATCAGGGATGAAGAACTCAATAAATGAAATTAAAAATAGACTCAATGGAATAAATAGTAGACTAGAGGAAGCAGAAGAATGGATCAGTGATCTGGAATACAGTAACTGAAAGTAATCAAACTGAACAGAAGAGTGAAAAACAACAATAGGAGAAAATATACTAAAGGAACTCAATGATACCATCAAGCATAATAACATTTGCATTACAGGGATCCCAGAAGGAGAAAAGAGTGAAAACGGGGCAGAAAATTGATTTGAATAAATAATAGCTAAAAAGTTTCTCAATCTGGGGAATGAAACAGAAATCCAGATCCAGAAGGCAGATATCCCCCAACAAAATCAACCCAAGGAGGTCCACACCATGACACATAGTAATTAAGATGACAAAAAAGTAGCATTAAAGAGAATTTAAAAGCAACAAGGGAAAAGAAAACAGTTACATACAAAAGAAACCCCATAAGACTTCCAGTGGATTTTCAGCAGAAACTTTGCAGGCCAGAGGGGAGTGGCAGGATATATTCAAAATGCTTAAAGAAAAAACAGCAACCAAAAATACTCAACCCAGCAAAGCTACCATTCAAAGTAGAAGGAGTTTCCCAGACAAGGAAAAGTTAAAGGAATTTATTACCACCAAACTAGCCCTACGAGGAATGGTAAAGGAGACTCTGAATGTATAGGAAAGACCAGAAGTAGGAGTAAGAAAAGTAGGAAGCACAAAAACAGTAAAAATAAGTATATCTGTAAAAATCAGTCAAGGGATTCAAAAAAACAAAAGGGCACCCATTATGACACCACATACCTAAAGGATGAGGTGGAGGGGAGAGAAGAGTAAGTTCAAATTGAATTAACCATCAATTTATATCAGACTGCTATATGCATAAGATGTTATCTATACACCTAATGATAACCTCAAGTCAAAAAATGGTAACAGATATGCAGGAAATAAAGAGAAAGGAATCCAAGTAGATCACTAAAGAAAGCTAGCAAGCCATGAGAGAAGAGAGCAAGAGAAGAAAGTAACAGCAAAGAACTACAGAAACAACCATAAAACAAGTAACAAAAATGGCAAGAAGTACATAGCAATAAGCACAATTACTTTGAATATAAATGGACTCAATGTTCAAATCAAAAGGCAGAGGGTGACATGGTAGATGAAAAAGCAAGACCCATCTATATGCTGCCTACAAGAGACTCATTTCAGACCTAAAGAGACATGCAGACTGAAAGTGAGAAGACAAATATTTGTCATGCAAATGGATGTGAAAAGAAAGCCAGACTAGCAATATTTACATCAAAGTAGACTTTAAAACAAAGACTAACAAGAGACAAGGAAGGATCCTATATTATCATCAAGAGAGCAATCCAATAAGATGTAACAATTTTAAGGATGTACCCACCATGGAGGCAACCAAATACATAAAGCAGCTAATAACAAAAGAAGTAATCAATAGTAATAAAATAGTAAAGAACTTTAAAACTCCACTTACATCAATAAATAGATCATTCAAACAGAAAATTAACAAGGAAACAGTGGCTTTCAATGACACATTGTATCAGATTGATCTAACAGATATATTTAGAACATTCCATCCTAAAACATCAGAGTACACATTCTTTTCAAGTTCACATGGAACATTCTCCAGAATAGATCACATATTAGGCCACAAAACAAGTCCCAGAAAACTCAAAACAATTGAATCTTATCCAACCACAGTACTACGAAACTATAAATCAACCAGAAGAAAAATCTGGAAACAACATAAATGCATGGAGGTTAAAGAATGTGCCATCTCTAAAAAAAGAAAGGGGGGGGGTCCAACCAAGAAATCAAAGAGGAAATAAAAAAATACATGGAGACAAATGAAAATGAAAACATAATTGTCCAAAATCTTTATGATGTAGTAAAACTGTACATATCAAGACAGGCCTATCTCAAGAAGCAAATTACCCTTAGACCTAAAGGAGCTAGACAAAGTACAGCAAACAAAACCCAAACCCAAAAGAAGGAGAAAAATAATAAAGAGTAAAGCAGAAATAAATGAAATAGAAACTTACAAAGAAAAAAAGCAAACAATGAAACCAGTTGTTTCTTCTAAAAGATCAACAAAATTAATAACCATTAGTCAGACTCATCAAAAGGAGAGAGAGGGAGAACTGAAACAAAATCAGAAATGAAGGAGGAGAAATAAAAACCAGCACCTCAGGGGCACCTGAGTAGCTCAGTTAAGTGTCCAACTCTTGATTTCAGTTCAGGTCATGATTTCATTTTTCATGAGTTCAAACCCTGCATCAGGCTCTGTGCCAACAGTGTAGAGCCTCTTGGAATTCTCTCTCTCCCTCTCTCTGCCCCTCCTATGCTGTCTTTCTCTCTCTCAAAATATATAAATACTTAAAAATTTAAAAAAACAGCACCACAGAAAAAGATCGTAAAAGAATATTACAAAAAATTATGTGCCAATAAATTAGACAATCTGGAAGAAATGGACAAATTTCTAGCAACATATGACCTCCCAAAACTAAATCAGAAAGAAATTAAAAAATTGAACAGATTACCAGAGAAGAAATTAAATTAGCAATTAAAAAACTCCCAACAAACAAAAGTCTAGGACCAGATGGTTTCACAGGTGAAATCTACCAAACACTTAAAGAACAGTTAATATTGGGGCACTTGGGTGGCTCAGTTGGTTAAGCACCCAACTCTTGGTTTCTGCTCAGGTCATGATCTCACATTTTGTGAATTCAAGCCCCACTTTGGGCTGCATGCTGATGCGGCAGAGCCTGTTTGGGATTATCTTTCTTTCCATCACTTTCTGCCCCTCCCCTGCTCTTTTTCTCTCTCAAAATAAATAATATTAAAATTAGAAAAATTAAAAATATAAAGGACAGCTGATATCTATTCTTCTAAACTATTCCAAAAAATAGAATATTCAGGAAAGTTTACAAATTTATTCTATAAGGACAGCATTACCATGATACCAAAACCAGATAGAGACACTACAAAAAGGTGAGAGAGAGAGAATTAGAGGCCAATATCTCTGATGAACATGGATGCAAAATCCAACAAATTATTAGCAAACTAAATCCAACAATACATTAAAAAAAAAAATTCACCACAATCAAGTGGGTTTTATTCCCAGGATGCAAGGGTAGTTAAATATTCATAAATCAATCAATATGATACAACATACTAACAAGAGAAAGGATAAATAATATAATCATTTCAATATATGCAGAAAAAGCATTTGGCAAAGTACGAAATCCATTCATTATAAAAACCCTCAACAAAGTAGGTTTAGAGACAACATACCTCAACATAATAAAGGCCATATATAAAAAACCCACAGCTGACAGCACACTCAACAGGGAGAAACTGAGAGCTTTTCTCCTGAGGTCAGGAACAAGACAAGAATGTCCACTTTCATTACTTTTATTCAACATAGTATTGGAAGTCCTAGCCACAACACTCAGACAACAAAAGAAACAAAAGGCATCCAAATTGGTAAGGAAGAAGTAAAACTTAACACTATTTGCAGATGACATGATACTGTAGATAAAAACCCCTAAAGACTCCACTAAAAAACTACCAGAATTAATAAATGAATTCAGTAAGCTTGCGAGGATGCAAAAACAATGTATAGAAATCTATTTAATCTATTAATTCACTTAATCCTATACACTACTAAGGAAGAAGCAGAGATTAAGAAAATGATCTCATTTACAACTGCACCAAAAATACTAAAATAACTAGGAATGAACTTAACCAAGGTGAAAGATCTGTACTCTACAAACTCTAAAACACTGATAAAAGAAATTGAAGACAATACAAATGGAAAGATATTCTGTACTTATGGATTGAAAAAACAAAAATTAAAATATTGATACTACCCAAAAGCATTCTACAGATTTAAAGCAATCCTTATCAAAATACCAATAGCATTTTTCACAGAACGAGGACAAGTCATCTTAAAATTTGTATGGATCCACAAAAGACCCTGAATTGTCAAAGTAATCTTGATAAAGGACGAAACTGGATGTATCACAATCCCAGATATCAAGATATGCTACAAAGCTGTAGTAATCAAAATGGCATGATACTGCTAACAAAAAAAATTAAAAATTAAAAAAGACATAGATCAACAGAAAAGAATAGAGAGCCCAGAAATAACCTATGATTACATGGCCAATTAATCTTTGGCAAAGAAAGCAAGAATAGCAACGGGAAAAAGGCAGCCTCTTCAAGTCATAACAGGAGAACTGGACATCAACATGCAAAAGAACAAAACTGGACCACATTCTCATACCATATACAAAAAATGCAAGTAGATTAAAGACCCAAATATGAAACCTAAAACCATAAAAATGAGAACACAGTAATAATTTCTCAGACATTGGCCACACCAACATTTTTCAGATATGTCACGTCAGGCAAGGGAAACAAAAGCCAAAATAAATTGTTGGGATCACAATAAAATACAATGCTTCTGCACAGTAAAGAAAACAGAATAACAAGAGACAAGCTACCGAATGGGAGAAGATCCAATAAAGAGTTAGTATCAAAAATATATAAGGAACTCACACAACTCAATACCAAAAAAAAAAAAAATTCAATTAAAAAATAAGACAAGGACACAAACAGACATTTCTCAAAAAAAAGGCATACAGATGGAAAACAGGCACATAAAAAAATCCTCAACATTACTCACCATCAGGGAGATCAAAGCAACAATGAGATATCACCTCACATCTGTCAGAATGGTTAAAATCAAAACATAAGAAACAAGTGTTGGCAATTTGGAGAAACAAACTCTCATACACTGTTGGTGGCAATGCAAACTGGTGTAGGCACTGGGGAAAAACAGTATGAAGGTTCCACAAAAAAAATTACAAATAGAACTACCACAGGATCCAGTAATTCCACTACTGGTATTTACCCAAAGAATAAGAAAACACTAATTCAAAAAGATACCTGCACCGCTATGTTTACTGCAGCATTTGCAATAGTCAATATATGGAAGCAGCTGAGTCGATAAAAAAATGAAGATGTGTTATACACAATGTAACATTAGCCATTAAAATAAATTCAATATTTCCATTTGCAACAACATGGATGGATCTAAAGGGTATAATGCTGGGGCACCTGGGTGGCTCAGTCGGTTAGCATACGACTTCAGCTCAGGTCATGATCTCACAGTCTGAGTTCGAGCCCTGCGTTGGGCTCAGTGCTGACAGCTCAGAGCCTGGAGCCTGCTTCAGATTCTGTGTCTCCCTCTCTCTCTGTCCCTCCCCTGCTCATGCTCTGTCTCTCTCTGTCTCGAAAATAAATAAGAACATTAAAAAAACTTTTAAAAAATAAAGGAAATAAAGGGTATAATGCTAAATAAGTCATTGAAGGAAAGACAAATACCTTATTTCACTCAGATGTGGAATTTAAGAAACAAAAGAACTAAGAAAAAGACAAATCAAGAAACAGACTCTTAACTATAGAGAATAAACTGATGGTTACCAGATGAAAGGTTGGTGGGAAGATGGGTGAAATAGGTAAAGGGGCTTAAGAGTACACTTATCATGATGAGCATTGAAAAATATATGGAATTATTACAATCATTATACAATTAGTACAATCATTATATTGTACACCTGAAACCAACAACAATGTATGTTAACTATACTGGAATTTTTTTAATTTAATAATTTTAAAAATTAAAAAAACAATCTGTATTTATCTATGCAATTACCATGATCATGTCTGATACTCATTCCTTTGTATACATTTTCATCCAGTATCAGTCATTTATCTTCTATCTGAAGAGGTTTAATATTTTTTTATAGTACAAGTACACTGGCAATTAATTCTTTCAGATTCTATGTCTGAAAAGTCATTATCGCACTTTTATTTTTTAAAGATATTTTCTCTGCCTGTAAAATTCTAGGTTGACAGGTTTTCTTTCATTACCATCGAAAGCTTGCTACACTATCTTTTCCCCTGCATAATTTCTAACAAGAAACTTGCTGTTTTTATCTTTGTTCCTCTGTTTATAACATGTCTTATTTTCTGTGGCTACTTTGAATTTTTTCTCTTTATCACTGGTTTTGAGTAATTTGATTATGAAGTGTCTGCCTGTGAGTAGTTGTCTTCATGTTTCTCATGCTTAGCATTTTTGAGCTTCATGGATTAATCAGTTTATAGTTTTCATCAATTTGGGGATGGGGGTAGAATCATTTCTTCAAAAATTTTTCTGTCTCTCCACTTTTTTTTTTTTCAGGACTGTAATTAAACATTAACAGGCCATTTGAAGTTGTAACTGAGCTCACTGATGCTCTGATAAGGTTTTTATTTTTTCCTCACTGTATTCCATTATGGATAGTTTATACTGCTATGTGAAGCTCACTTATCTTTTTTTCTTGGGTGATGTCTAATTTATTATTTCCATCCTGTGTATTTTTCATTGTACATCTTGTGGTTTTTATCTCTAAAAGTTTTGATTCTTTTTTTATATCTTCCATTTCTCTGAATTTTTGAATGTGTGAACCACCTTTGTAATAACCATTTTAATGTTCTTATCAGCTAATTCTAACATCTGTGTCAGTTATGGGTCACTTATGATTTTTCTCCTTTTATGGGTTGTATTCTCCTTTGAATGCATAGCAATTTTTTTTACTGGATCCCATACATTAGGAATTTTACTTCATTGAGTGCTGGATATTTTTGTATTGCTATAAATTTTCATTAGCTTCATCTGGAATATGGTTTTATTACTTGGAGTCAGTTTGATCCTTTGGGGCCTTGCTTTTAAGATTAGGCAAGAATAGAGTAACATTCAGTCTGAGGCCAATTATTCTGCACTACTGAGGCACAACACTTCCACGTGCCTCATTGAGTTACTATGAATTGTTAGGTTTTCCAGGCTGGTGGGAACAAAAACTTTTCCTGGTACTTTTGTGCACATCTGGTGTTTTCCCCTCTAATCCTTTTGATTAGTTCCTTCCTTGCTTCAGGTGGTTGCATTACCTTCATGCTGATCAATACCCGGCTAAATATTTAGATGCAACACTCTGCAGATCTTTGCAGTTCTCTCCATGTGTGACTCTCTTTAGTCCTCTGTCCTGTTAACACTGGACACCTTAGTCACTTCATACTCACAACCTGTCTCCTCAACTCTTGGTGTCTCCCTACATGTGCCTCCACCTGATTTCTCTCTCTCTCTGCACCATGGCCTACAGCCCTCTCAACCTGAGACAATTTTAGAGCTCACCTCATTTGTTTCCTCTCAGAGATCATTGTTCTTTGATGCTCAGTAACTTGAAATCCATGGTTTCACAGACTGTATCCATATTTTTTTGGTTGTTTTGGGTAGGAGGATAAATGCAGTCCTAATACCCCAATTAAATCAGAGGTAAAATCCCAAGTCAATATTAATCTATCAAGGTAGAATTCCATCTGTAAAACTGATGACAAGAGGCGTGTTATGGTGAAGTAAAATAAGCATGGATTTATGAGTTTTCTATTCCTGTTCCTGCTCCTAAACTTCCCTGTGGCTTTGGACAAGTGACTGCACATCTGTGAACCTCAGTTTTCTCCTGAATAGAAGATAATTGCAGATTTCATGTCCTAACATTTATTCATTTAAAGTTACAACTACTTTTATATATACACCTATATGTGTATAAAGTGAATAGATGAATTCAGAGGGAGAAAGAAAACCCGCATTGTGCCAGGCCTTGTCCTGGACTCCAGGAACATAGCAATAAACAACACAAGACTTAGTTTCTGCCTTGATAGAACCTAAGACTTTTTGAGACACTATTGCATTCTAAGGGAAATTTTTGAATGTTTTGATATATCTTATTCCATCTATGACTGAATATTTTATTCATACTGCACGGCCCAATTAATATTTTATCTCTTCTTTGAGGTATTCTGTAATACATCCTCTTACCTCTGATCTAAAAAAAAAAAAAATACATATACACAAGCTTTCAGATACAATACATATATACTGAGTGTTACGTGCTTAATTTATTAATTCTTTTTAATGTTTATTTATTTTTGAGAGAGAGAGCGAGCGAGCACAAACAGGGTAGGGGCAGAGAGAGAGAGGGAGACACAGAATCCGAAGTAAGCTCCAAGGTCTGAGCTGTCAGCACAGAGCCCAACGCGGGGCTTGCACCCACAAACATGAGATCATGACCTGAACTGAAGTCAAATGCTTAAACCAACGGAACCACCTAGGTGCCTCTTTACATGCTTACTTTATATCTCTTAAAATATTCATTCATTTATCCATTTATTCATCTGTTATAAATTCAGTACATACTCTAGGCCAGGGCATGTGCTAGGTATCAAGGATACAAACACTAAACAAATTTCAGTTGCTTCTCAAAATGTTTACAGTAAAGTATGTAGTAGACTAGTATAATGCAGGGTATGTGATACAATGCTACAGTTGGGAGAAGTATACAATGCACTTCTTCATTGGAATATGAAGAAAGGATACCTACCCACACCTGAGAGGATCATGGATGAGGTCTTGTTAAGATAATTTTTGGGGCACCTGGGTGGCTCAGTCGGTTGAGCGGCTGACTTCAGTTCAGGCCATGATTTCGTGGTTTGTGAGTTTGAGCCCCGCATCGGGCTCTGTGCTGACAGCTCAGAGCCTGGAGCCTGCTTCAATTCTGTGTCTCCCTCTCTCTGCTGCTTCCCCATTTGCACACTGTCTCTCAAAAATAAATAAACATTAAGATAATTTATAAATTGAGTTAAATAAAAATTAATAATTAGCCCACCTGAGTTCTCCTTCTGCTTACAATGTAGAAAGATGACAGACACCTTTACTCTGCCAAACAACATGAAATTACTACAAACACTCAGAGATAGACTGGGACAAAAAAAAAGCAAGACCCAACTACATGATGTTTGTAAGAATTATACTTTAACTATAAAACATCATCAGATTAAAACTCAAAGATTTGAAAAAGATATGCCACACAAACCCTAAATATAAGCAAGCTGGAGTTTTGGGACACCTGAGTGGCTCAGTAGGTTAAGCATCTGACTCTTGGTTTTGGCTCAGGTCATGATCTCATGAGTTCATGAGTTTGAGCCCTACACTGGGCTCTGTGCGGACAGCACAGTGCCTGCTTGGGATTCTCTCTCTTCTTCCTCTACCCCTCCCTGCTAACACTCTCTCACTCTCTTTCAAAAATAAATATTTTTATTTTTTTATTTTAAAAAAAATTTGTTTCAACATTTATTTTTGGGACAGAGAGAGACAGAGCATGAACGGGGGAGGGGCAGAGAGAGAGGGAGACACAGAATCGGAAACAGGCTCCAGGCTCTGAGCCATCAGCCCAGAGCCTGATGCGGGGCTCGAACTCACAGACCGTGAGATCGTGACCTGGCTGAAGTCGGACTCTTAACCGACTGCGCCACCCAGGCGCCCCATAAACATTTTTTAAAAAGCTGAAGTTTTAATGTTTTAAAATCTGCAGTATTAAACAATGTTAACTTCAAGAATATTAGAAGGAGAGGAGGATATTTTTTTAATTTTTTAAATTTATTTATTTAAATTCAAGTTAACATACATGACAGTACTGGTTTCAGCAGTAGAACCCAGTGATTCATCATTTACATATAAAACCCAGGGCTCATCCCAACAAGTGCCCTTCCTAATACTCATCACCCGTTTAGCCCATACCCCACCCACCTCCCTTCCAGCAAACTTGAGTTTGTTCTCTGTATTTAGGAGTCTCCTATGGTTTGCCTCCCTCTTTGTTTTTATCTTATTTTTCCTTCCCTTAGCTTATGTTCATCTGTTTTGTTTCTTAAATTCCACTAATGAGTGAAATCAGAGAGGGTAATTTTATCATTAAAAGATCAATTCACCTGCAAGGCCTAACAGTCATAACATTTATTTAAATTCTAGGAAGTGATAGTTGGCAGAGTTGGAGGAGTGAAATAAACACATCTGTAATTACAGTTCAAGATTACAACATTCCTTTCTTAGTAACTAATGCAAGAAATGGGGGGAGGGGAAAAACCCAGAAGATTAGACCAACAATATCAATTTGGTAATGTCAACGTTTACGGAACTACCATCAATAACTAAAGAATACATTTTCTTTTGAAGTTCATGTGAAACATTCAGAAAGATTAACCATATGATGCTGGCTCATAAAAAAAGGTTTTTTTTTTTGGTTTTTTTTTTATAAACTCAGCAACTGAAATCACAAAGATTATATGCTCTGACCCTAACATTAAATTTTAAGTCAGTAATACTTTGTATAAAAAAGGTACGTCTATTTGAAAATGAAGCAGGACGTATCTAATGCCCATAGGTCAAACAAGATATTTCAAAGAAAATTTAAAAACATATTTAATGGAATAATTCTAAAATATTAAAATTAATGAGATGCAGCTAAAGCAGTCCTCAAAGGAAAATTTATAGCCTTAATGTTTGCAGTAGATAAGGCATAAAATAAATGATTTGTACTTTAATCTTAAGAACCTAGAAATATAAACTAAAAATTAAGTAAAATAAGGAAAATAATAAAGATGAGACAAATACTGTTATTAGTTGAAGAAATCAACAAAGAAAATAGTTTTTTGTAAGATTAATAAAGTTGGTAAATCCATGGCTAGATTAATTGAGAGAGAGAAAGGGCAAATTCTCTGTGTCATTAGATCTACAGTCATAGGACAATGAGGTTATATTTTTATGCAACCTAATTTAACTGCTTAGGTGAAATGAATAAATTCTTTTAAAAACACAACCTACCAGACTACAAGAACTAGAAAATTTTAACCTTATTAATAAACACTTCCTCACTTTCAGAAAATATTTTCTTCCCAATTCATTTTAGAAGGCTAGCAAAATCATGATAAAAAATCCTTAAAAAGGATATAAAAGAAAAACCACAAATACCCTTCATTAATATAGGCAAAAAAATTCTAAACAATTTAATAGCAAATTAAATCTACCAACATATAAAATGATAATACATCATGACCAACTGAAACATTCTGGGAATGCAAGGTTGGTGCAATACTCATATTTATTAATTCAATATACTACATAAACAGAATAAAGGAGGTAGGAACATGATCACAGTACAGGCAGAGAAGTATTTGTGTTTAAAAATGTTTATTCCTCAGCAAAGAAAACAGGATTTTTCTCAGTCCGAAAAAATACATCTATAAAAATCCTATAGTTATCATGGTGGAATACTAAATGTCTTTACAATTAGAAAATAAGACATGTTGGTCCATCTTTGCTATTTCTATTCAACATTATACTAGAGGTCCTAGCCAATATACTAAGTCAAGATAAAAAGGTAACAGGCATGAAGTTCAGACTATAGTAACAGACATTATGACTGTTTACATAGAAAACTCTAAGGAGGGGCGCCTGGGTGGCGCAGTCGGTTAAGCGTCCGACTTCAGCCAGGTCACGATCTCGCGGTCCGTGAGTTCGAGCCCCGCGTCAGGCTCTGGGCTGATGGCTCGGAGCCTGGAGCCTGTTTCCGATTCTGTGTCTCCCTCTCTCTCTGCTCCTCCCCCGTTCATGCTCTGTCTCTCTCTGTCCCAAAAATAAATAAACGTTGAAAAAAAAAATTAAAAAAAAAAAAAAAAAAACTCTAAGGAATCTAAAAAAAAAAAAAAAAAAACCTATTACCATCAATAAGAAAAATTATCAAAGACATGGGATACAAGTTCAATATCCAAAAATCACTGCATTTCTATATAGCAAGAATTATAAAAAGAAAATTAAGAGTACCGATTACAATATCACCTAAAACCAAAATACTTTCGAATACATTAACAAAAATGTATGAGATTTCTTCACTATAAAATATTACAGAGAGAAACTAAAGATGACAAATTAACTTAGGAAAAATAAGTCTTATTCATAAATTGGAAGATTCAATATTGTAAAATTGCCAAGTCTGCCAAAATTCATCTAGTTAAAATCTCAGGAGGTATGGCAAGCTAATTCTAAGATTTTATTTAGAAATCTAAACAACTTTGAATAGCCAAAACAATTTTGAAGAATAAAAATGAAAAAAATTATACAACCTGATTTC
Source organism: Herpailurus yagouaroundi (assembly GCF_014898765.1). Lineage (NCBI taxonomy): Eukaryota > Metazoa > Chordata > Mammalia > Carnivora > Felidae > Herpailurus > Herpailurus yagouaroundi. Next base: position 16,261,287 of record NW_024412411.1, on the reverse strand, counting down.
AAGATTTCCTATAAAGCTATAGTAATGAAGTCAGGATGGTATATGTGAAGAACACACAGATAGACCAAAGGAAAGAATATAGATCAAAGATAGACTCACATATACACAATTAATTTATTTTCAACAAAGCTTCCAAGGTAATTACATAGGGAAATTATATTCTTTTTGACAAATACTACTGGAAAATTCTGGTATCAACATAGTACGAGTTGATTCTTGATTCCTACCTCAAACAATACACTGAAGTTTATTCAAGATATCCTAACCATAAAATATCTAATTATAAAACTTCTAGAGGAAAATATCACCACATCCTTAGTGTAGTCAAGGTTAATCAGGACACATGAGTTATAAAAGAAAAGATTGATAAATTGAGTTTCATCTGAGTTTAAAACTTCTCTTCAAAATATACTATTAAGAAAATAAAAGATAAGCCCAGATTAAGGAAAAATCATAATATAAAGATATAACAAAAATGAATTCAGAATATGTAAAGAACTTCTATAGATTTTTTAAGTTAGACAAATAGTGGGCAGAAGACTCATACATTTATCAAAAAAGATATAGGAATGTCTTAGAAGCACATGAAGAAATAATTAATATCATCAGTCATTAGGGAATGCAAATCAAAAACATAATGAGATACCATGTCACAGCCACTGGAATAGTTAAAATTAACAAGACCAACAATACCAAGTGTTGTTAAGACTATGAAGCCACTGGAACTATCACAGGCTGGTTGCTGGTGTAAATCCCAAAAGACACAAGCACTCTAGGAAACAATCTGGTTAATCATATGTCTACCAGTAATCCTCCTAGATGCTTACTCCAAAAAAAACATGTGATCACAGAGGGAACAGGGGCTCCTCAGTGACTCAGTCTGTTAAACATCTGACTTCAGCTCAGGTCATGGTCTTGCAGTGAGTCCACATCGGGCTCTGTGCTGACAGCTCAAAGCCTTGGAGCCTGCTTCAGATCCTCTGTCTCCTTCCTGCTCTCTCTGCCCCTACTCTGCTTGTTTTCTGCCCCCCCCCCTCAAAAAAGAGTACAAAAAAAGTTCAAAGAAGCTTTAATTCATAGTATCCAAAATTAGAAATGTCCCATATAGCCATCAACAGATGAATTAATTTTAAAAGTATGACAAATTCATGCAATGGATTCAGTAATAAAATAACACCAAAAAGGAAACACACACACACACACACACACACACACACACACACAAACCCATCACAACATCATGAATGAATCTTAAAAACATTATGGTGAGTAAAAGAGTCCAGACACAAGAGTACACACTATCTGATTTCAGTTATACAAAACTCTAGAAAAGGCAAAATTAAGCTATAATAGAAATCAAATGATCACCCAGGCCGAGTGTAGACAGTGAGTTGATTAATGTATCAAAAGAATTTAAGTGATAAAAATGTTTATTATTACAGTGGTGGCTATACCAGTGTATTTATTTGCCAGTACCTAAGACCTGGTTATATTGTCATATGTAAATTATACCTCAAAAGTGTTTAAGAGTGCCAGTCTTAAAACAGATGAACATAAGGGAAGGGAAACAAAAATAATATAAAAACAGAGAGGGGAACAAAACAAGAGAGACTCATAAATATGGAGAACAAACTGAGGGTTGCTGGAAGGGTTGTGGGAGGGGGGAATGGGCTAAATGGGTAAGGAGCATTAAGGAATCTACCGAAATCATTGCTTCACTGTATACTAACTAATTTGGATGTAAATTTTAAAAAATAAAAAAATAAAGTTTAAAAACAAAACAAAACACTCTTCTAACTACCTACAAAAAAAAAAAAAAAAAAAAAAGAGTGCCAGCCTTGGGTAGATGCAAAGCTTTTCATACAATCGAACCACTTTTGCAAAGGCTCAGAAGGGAAAAGAAAATCAGTGCTGCAAAGTGGTTTATAAATTACCTACTGGATGCTTTATAGCCAATTTTAATCCTAACTTACCAGTGTGTTTTAACTGAATTGTACACTCAAGTTCTCGGTAGCCTCAGAATATATGCATGTATGGTATGTATGTATATATAGTGTGTGTGTGTGTGGCTGGTATGGTATGGTATGGTATGGTATGGTATGGTATGGTATAGTTTAGGGCTAGGCTCTGGAGCCAAGATTTAAAACCTAGTTCAAGTCCTGACAATACCTCCCCCTCCTGTTTAGTAGTTCTGAAAGCTTAGTCAAGTATTTAATTTCTCAGTTCCTCTATTTACAGATCTCTAAAATGGAGAGGATGATAGTACCTCACTTTCAATGTTGTATTATGTGAGCTAATACCTATAAAGTAATTATTTATAACATGATGGGCATAAAAAATAATTATAATTGAGGACGGGGTCTCTATCTCTTATATACCTCCACTGCCTGGTACATACTACGATTCCCAATTGAATTTACAGGTTGACAGAGCAAAGTGGTCTGTTGGATCCAGAAAACAAAGAAGGGAGAGACACCAACAACCCATGTCTCTCTTGCAGCCCCCAGGGTGAAAAATATACATTTATATATATACATATTTATTTCTACTCTTGGTGTTTTCCTTGCAGATGGAAGCTACTTTCAACACCTCTAATACCACATCCACCAAAATCTTCCTCTTCTCCTGTGCAGCTACAGGAGTTAATTCATCCTAAGATGCATGAAGAAAGTAAGAAATAATTTTAGTCTCAACTATCTTAATTTGCTTACCTAACATTTCATAATGTATGAGCATTAAAAATTGTGTACAATTCTCACTGACTAAGGTACTTTCCACTCATTTATTCAAACCAACATAGCATAAATAAAATCTTTGATACGGCCTCTACTTCTTCTTAGGCAATAAAGTTAATCATAAACCATATTCTCCAAGAAAATTCACCATAGTCCGTTACCTGCCCCATTCTGCTATTCTCTCAAGGATTTATCCTAAGTCCTCTAATTACTGTACTATCCTCTCAGAGTCTGATCTCATTGGAACTGGTCTCCTGATCCAGAATCCCTACAAAAGTCTGGAAAACACAAACTGAGTTAAACCACCCTATTCTGAAACTGAGAGCCAGAGAGGTGAAGTCTCTTACCCAACGCCACACAAGTTGGTGTTCAATACACATAGATGTCAATTAACAAAGTATATAGAATGACAACTATGTGGTTTCTATTGGACACACTCTAGATCTTCAGAGAAATAAGAACTAGTCAGAACCCAAGATGCCAGCCTTCCTTCTGTTCACAATGCTTCAAAGCTAGAGAAGGAGAGGAAGGTATCTCCAAGAGGGAGATCAGCAAGAGCAACAATGGGATTTGGAGTGGGTGAAATTGAGGATAGCTTGATAAATCTCCCAAGTCACTTTCATAAGGGGCTGCCTGTGATTTACTCATCTTTGTGTATCCTAGGATGGCTAGCAGTGTTATATCCATAGGAGAAACTTCTGTTTGTTGTTCAATAAACAGAACAGAACAGTTGTTGCAGAGTAAAATTTTCCATCCACATCAATTATACGGAGCTTACAAAATGGAATGAGAAAGACGGAATGGAAGGGGATGGGATGAATCGGGATGGGAGGGAAGAGGAAGTAATCTGATGACCTTTAATGGAATGAAATCAAATCAAGTCCATGATAAATGGGCAGGAATCTATGTTCATCCATCTATATTCTCACTCCCCCCCCCCCTTGTGGCAAGGAGGCTGGCAACATTTGCTGAGGAAAAAAAAAAATACCACATACCATTTTGGCCTCTGAGCTTCATGTAATAAACTACTGGGTCTACTAGTCTCAACCAGAAAGTCTAGGATCTCCAGCATGCCCCAACTAAATTAGAAGAGAGCACTTGCAGGCAAAGAGATATGCTAGGCCTATTATAACATCTCTTACACAGAAACACAAAGTAGAATCAGAAAGTCGTCAGAGTTTCAGCCTACTTTCCCTACACCAAAAAGACAAAGCTCATGACCATTTTGAGGGCAAAAGTTATGTGGATGGATACAGCATTCATTACTTGAAGAAAACAGATCAGTCAATACTGCACATCCTAAAGAGAGAAAGGTATGGAAAAAAGGAGTCCAGGATAGAGTCCAGGACCTTCTCCAGCTTCATCCTGCACTAAGACTGAGGACAGCACTGCTGCCCATATCTGTATCAGGATCTTCATGACTCTGAAATCTAATGCTGTGATTCATCATTATCTCAACAAGCATTTGCTCCATGCTCACTTCAAAGTTCTCAATACCTTCTTGCAGCTTCTTCAATGACTAGAACAACTTCATGCAGAGAAATCACTTCCATCAACACAAAGCAGATTGGCAGCACACTGAAGCATAGCATCTGAGTCAAGCCTGCTCAGAAAGATCATTTTACCTCTTCTTTAATTCCTCATGGCTGCTGTGTCAGAGTATTTTAGATTATTTGTAACTCAGAATACGCTCACTTGGGGCAACAATGTGCCACAGACACAAGGTTTGACTGCCACTGTTCTCTCAATCTCTGTTTGTGCATTAGCTCATTGTCCAGCCTGATCTACCTGTCTTGCTTTGGTCCAGCAAGCTCTCCACAAATCCTCTATCACCCGGTAGCTTCTGACTTTGCCTAACCACTTAGCCCTGCTACATATAAAAATAGAGAATAAATGTCTCTTTCTCTGTTCTTTTTCAGATGGCAGCTGAAAAAATTAGTCATAGGTTAGAAAACTCTACCATAGAAAAAGATGACTCAGTTAACTTCAACTTGGTGATTTACAATGGGAGTAAAGTAGGGCAGATTTTTGGATTGGGCATTTATTCATTTCTGCACATTGAAAATTTTTACCATAAATGCAGTTACCTGTAATGCATTAAATTCTTTATGGTCTTTAAGTCACTCAAGAAAGCAGCTCATTGACTGCCTTCAAATAACAGGAAATGTCCTAGTCACTGGAGAATGAGGTGATTTCAGTATCTAGCACAGAGAGTGGCACATAGATGTTGTTCCCCACATGTTATATTCTTTTAGGACTATTACATTCACTGCTATTATTGTCAACTCTGCTTGTGGACTTTCCTTTTCTTGGACAGGGGATTATTCTTACCTGTGGCTGACAACAGTGACCTTTATAATGTTCTTTTCATTATTTCTGCCGGTTATCACCAGTGCAAGACTGTCTGCTTTTTTTGGCCTCTGTTGGCAGCTTTAACTGGGATTTCTAGCTCCTGTTGCTAACGTATACCAGAACTCAGAAGTCTTACATACTTTGGCAAAGCCTATAAAAACAACGGAACATGTCAAGTCAGTTGACTGGCAAGTCAGCCTTCAAATGAGGCCTGGCCTGTGGTCCCACCTGCTGCTTTACCACTTACAGGTGGTCCTAGGCAACAGTGGGAAGCAAAAAAAAAAAAAAAAAATTGATGCAAATGACCTGCCATCTTCTATCAAAGTATATGTCACAGCTATCCTACCAAGCTATAGGAAAATTAAAGAAAAATGAGTACAGCTCCTTTGAAAATCTTTCCATGAAAGGGATTTTTGTCCCCTTCCCTTGAAACTGGGCAGGCTTGTAACTTAATTATAACCAACAGAATGTGCTGGACTTCTGACACTCAATAAGAGAAGGTGATACAGCTTCTGCTTTATTCACTGAGACACTATTTAAAAAGTCCAAGTTTCTTGAGGCCACCATACCGCTAGAAAGTCCAGGCCACATGTATATGCCACCTGTAGGTGTTCTGATCAGCAGCACTGGCTAAGGTCCACACTAATGGCCACTATAGATTGCCAAACATAGAAGTGAGGTTGCATTCATAGGAGTCCAGTCCCAACCATAAAGTCACCACTATTCATTGATGGTGAGATAAGGCATTCCCACTGTGCCATATCTGGAATTGCTGACCAACAGAATCTATGAACATATTACAATGGGTGTTTTAAAGTACTAAGTTTTAAATTTATTTATTAGTAGCAAGAGTAACTGGGACAAACAGTGTTTCAAGTCAAGCCTACACTGAAATTCTATCTCTATCCCCTATGTGAAGTTCACTAGCAACTCAACCTGAGTCTCTATCTGATGTGTAAAGTAGTAATATCAAAACTTATAAAGAATTTGTGAACTAATGAATACAGAAATAGTACCCCTCCCTTGGGTGTCTATTTCCTTTCTCCCTTGCCACTCATTCCTCAATCTCAGAGCTGACGAACCAAATGGAAGTTCATTAATCATTGCTATCAACAGTGCTAATGTAACTAATGCGTTGTCTTTCATCTGAAACCTAATTAATTTATATAAATAAAGAGAAGTTGAGGGAATACCTTGCCCAAAAATAAAGATTTTCCCTCATCCTGGCTGCTCTTGCAAAGGCAGCTAACTTGGCTTCAGGCCAACTAGAGACATTCCCACCTTCAGCCCATCTTTGTGAGGCCTCTACAATTCCCTAACAATTTCTCCCCATTTTCTCATGCATTCTTCACAACAAACCTATGAGCAGGAATGATTCTGCCCTTTCGAGGTTAAGAGATCATGAAGGAGAGTCCACAGTACAGCACTAGAATTTATGAGGGCAGCAACATCAAGTTACTGTGGGTAAGCGACTGGTGTTATCATGCTATAGCTGGTCCAGGTGTCAACTCAGCTATTGGTTGGCAGCTATTTCAGAAGATAGCTTTAAGTGAGAAAATAGAAGAGGCTAATTTCGGCTTTTATGTAGCCTAAGTTACTGATATGGGGAGAGAAAATAAACATAACGAGCACTTAGCATGTGCTGAGCATACTGCTAGCTGTTTTCCTACATTATATATTGCAATTCTCAATACATTTATTTTACAGATGAGGAAACTGAGGCTCAGGGATAAGCAAATTTTCTTAAATTCACACAAGAAGAAATGATGGTATATGCTGCAAGGCTAGTGTATCAGATTCTAAATGTATAGTTTCCCCTCTAGCATCTCTTATTTCCAGGAACAATGATTTATTGAATCAGTGCTATGTCAGTCAATGAACTTGCGCAGATTTGATGGATTGGTTAATTTATTGACAAATTAGTTGATAAAGCTTAGTTGGATTCAATATATCTTTTGGCCAAGTTAGTCCACAGTTTCCTCCCTGACTTCCACGGGCTCAAGTCTACCTATAATTGATATACAAATAAATTAGCCTGAGTGTAGAAGTTGTTGTACTGAGAGCCTGGATTTCACTGGGTTCTGCCTGCTCAGGGCTCACTTGTTGGGCTTCTCTCCTACAAACAGAGATTCTCAGTAAAGGCAGCAAACCTGAAGACATCGTTAAGCTTGGAATGCAAATTAACTTGAGTCTTTTATTCTCAACTTTCCTCAAATTTCATGGGAACCCAGACTAGATGTAAACATACAAGCCAGCAAAGGGAGAAAGAACGACTTTAGCCCAGAATTGGATAGAAAAGAAGTCAGAATTTATTGAAATTAGATGCAAGATGGCAGATTTCTGAGGGACCTCTCAATAGCAAAGAGAAGTGGGGCAGCAGATGGCCTTAGTTATACCAAGACTGTATGTGAGTCTTTCATTTGCTCACTGACTTAGGTTTTAAGGAACAGCTTCAAACTAGCTTTAGATGAGGAGGGTTGATTATAAGGAATCGGAAGTACTTTACAGGATGCAAGGGCAGGAAACACAGCCGAGCCATATACAAACTGGAAAATCTGTGAGCTGCTCCTTTGTCCAGCTCTTTCATCACTCTCTGAAGCAACATGGCCTCTTGTCTCTGCTAGAAACTTATTACATTCCTTTATCTTTTTCTATGAACTATTTTCTCTTCTTCCTAAAACCTCATAATTTCAACTTGCATGGAGCACCGTGTTGCCATGGTGCTGACTCTAGTTGCAATGTGACTTCACAGCTCCCTTACCAGTTCCCATCTGACAACATCTGGAGCATCAAGTTCTGGAGAGAGAATCTGATATTCAGTTCAGGGTCAGTAACAACGGAGTTGAAAGCACTTCATACAACATTGTTCCATCCTTTCTTGACTTGGGTGGTGGCATGGCTTGAGAGGAACTTCCAAATAAACTCAAAATGTACCTAGTACATAACTTCGGGGATGGGGGTAGAAATAGCCTAGATAGAATCTAGCCTAAAACCCAATAGAGGCATAAACAGAACTAAGATAAGGTCCCCTTGAGTGTTTATTTTGTACAAACTATCTTTGTACATGAAACGTACCCAAACTCAAGCCTGGGTTTGAGTGACAGCTGTACATCCCATGGGCCTTCATTTCCTTATCGGTAAAATGAGCTGTAAGGACACCTGAGTAACTCAGTTGGTTAAGGGTCCAACTTTTGATTTTTGCTTAGGTCATGATCTCACAGTTGATGGGATCAAGCCCCACATCAGGCTCTGTGCTGATCGCTCAAAGCCTGCTTGGGATTCTCTCACTCTCTCGCTCTCTCCCCCACACCTGTGCCGTTGGTCTTTCTCCCTATCAAGATAAATAAACTTTAAAATGAGGTGCAATAAAACCATTAAAATGTTAGTCTTTTTCCCTGAGTCCCTAAAATAATGAGGGCCTGCTCTGTGCTAGACTGTGCTTATCACTGGAGATACTGGTCTGTGCCCAGAGAAGCTAGTGTAATTGCAGAATAGACAGACCACCTAAAACAAATAATTATACTGTCAGATGACACCCCAGGTGGAACAATGAGCTCCAATATTAGGGTTTATAAGAATCTTCTGTGTTCCTGCTTACAAGGCAGATTCCTAGGTCTTACCCTACATACACTGAGTCACGAACTCTGGGGTTGGAGCCCAGCAATCTGTATTTGGGGAAAACTCACAGAAAATTCTTTGAGTGCAATGTTTGAGAACCATTGCTCTCTTAGGTATATTGTCACAGTTGAGACCATGCCCCAGCCACAGGAAAGACTAACTCCCTGTGCATAAGAGTTAGAGAATGCTTCCTCAAGGGGTGACATTTGAGTTGAATCCCAAATGTGTTTTCCAGGAAGAGTATCAAGATCAGAGAACCCTAGGCAGAGGGAAAAGCAAAAGCCCAGAAGCATGAAAGTCAAGGCAGGCTCTCAGAGGGCAGAGAAGACACCAAACATTTGCAGAAGAGCAGGATAGGAAGGAGACTGGAGCCTGTGGGGGGAAGAGCTAAGTATACAAGGCTTAAAAACAAAAGGTTCAAGGAGTCTTTTAAACAGTTCCTCGGACTTGTATTTTCCTTTAATACCATTTCTCCAAAATTCTCTTTTCTTGCCATTGCCCTGGCCCACAAAAGGCCTCCACAATCTTCAAGAAGCTACTCATCAAACACAACTGTTGAAACAAAATGGAGACAGAGACCCTGGAGCTGGTTAGATCTGATGCCATTCACTGGAAGGAGAATTGAAATGCATCTTGAGATCTGTCAGTGCAAGGAAAAAGGAGACTGTTCCTCAAACTTCTCTCTTGAAAGCCTGAGCAGACTGGGGATTGCTTTGGCCGAAATCAAACACAGTGTCAGCCAATGTCCAAGAGCTGCTTTGTGTCTTTGCCAGACAGGAGAGGCTGGGATTCTCCAGTAACTTCCTTCCCCAGGCCAGGAATATCCATTTATCTTGAGCCAAACCTCAATACTGGCTGCTTCCCTCCCAGAATCTGGCATTTCAATTTCTAAAAGTCTTCCAAATAGCCACATGCAGGGCAAAAACCCACACCCAGAAATGTTCTTTCTTTCCTTTTTCAAGAGGGACAATTTGCTTTTAAAATAGTCACCTAAGGTGTGATTGATGGGAAATCAGTACTTGTCATTTTTGGCTCTGTAGGAAATGTCATTTAGTCAAACTTAACTAAACCTTTTATTTCCTATATGGGCTCCCTCATGAACTGGGGCCTGTCAGCCACCCATTCCAGAAACAACAGAGAGCCTGAGTATGCTGCAGTATTTTCACAGAGCAATGCCTCCAGCCTAACAGATCAGATTTCTAGGTCTTTTTCTTCTCTCCTCAAAAACAGACACCTCTCCCAGAGCTGCCGGTCTAACTTTACTTAGGTGCCAGTGAGAACAAAGAACAAGGGCTTAATTTTCTGCTTTCGCTTCTCTACACCTCCTCCATCCACCACCTGTATCCAGCAACACTGCAGGAACCCTGGCTTCCTGAGAAAGCCAAGTAATCTTCTGAGATTCCAACATTTTCCCTCTCACACTTCCAATCTATAGAATTTTGAGGAGCTTGCCTTTAGGGCCAGCAGAGATGTCAATGTTCAAGGGCAGATTGAGCCTGCCAGGGCTCACGTGAAGGGCAAGGGCTTTGAAATCAGAATATGCAGGATTTAAATTCTAACTCTCCCAGATACTAGCTGTGTTACTTAGCCAAGGTATTTTCTTTACGAAACTTCAATTTTCTCACTTGTAATGGACAGTGATATTGACATCTGTCAAGTTTTAGCGTGAGCATAATTGTGGCAGACACTGTTTGATGGTCACTTAGCACCTTCCACCTTAGAGGCTGAAAGAGCTTAACCCTCACTTTGCTAGGCTCCCTCTCAGCGAGGAGTGGGTGGCTAGATACCACAGTTATGGGGAATAGCATAGAAGCACAAGACTTTAAGTGGTTCTGCAAAGGTTTCTGCTTTCCTAATAAAAGGGACAGATGAGGCCGACTCTCTTTTCCCCCTTCCTCATTCCTTGAACAAAGATGTCTGGAGTAGCAGGAGCTTTTTTGTGGCCAAGAGAATATCAGTATCATCAGTCCTGACATCAACAGAGACGTCATCAACACATTGAACCAATGCTGAATCCATCAAATTCCAGATTTCTCATATGTGGGGGGAAAATGGCCCCTCTTTATTTAAGCCACTGCAAGTTAAACTTGCTATATTTCTTGCCAGCAAATGTATTCCTGATATGTGTAAGTGACATACATACAGCAGCTACAATAGTCACTGCTATTTGATAATTTTAGTTCTGTTATCCTCCCCTCACTCAAAATGTGCAACCCCAATCTCCACCATGGGGTTGTTCATGTTCATGGTAGGGTTTGGGCCCAGAATATGGATCCAGACGGACTTTCGAGGCCTCTGCAATCTGTTTCTTCCTCTCATGGCCACTTGCATACTGCTGTCAAAATCCTAGTTAATGCCAGCCAAGCCAGTTGGTTACACTGCACATGTACTATACTCATTCTATCCCCAACCCTCTACTCTCAATTCCTGCCTTCCTTCCTTCTTCCCCACCGCCCTTTCCTCAGCCTTCCTGAACTTCTCCATCTTTCAGTTCTTAGCTGCAGCCCTACCACCTCTCTAAAACATACTTTCTGATGCAGTCAGACACAGGAGACGCAAGAGAATCCTGTGTACAAACATGGTCGCCCCACGGGGCAATGAGAATGAGCAAACAAGAAAACATGGTTAGTCAAAGGAGCCCTTAGAAAGGAGGGATAAAGAGTTTTAATAATCAATAATAAAACAGAGTTGTACAGGGCAGTTGCAAAGCAGATCTCTGGGCTTGACTTTGGCTGCTATATTAACGAAAAGAACTGGAGAGCCAAGGTCACTCAGGCACTGCCCTTGAGGTGGCAAGAAGAGGTGCCCAGGGAATGTAGGATACAAAGACAGAAAGCACAGCGCATGTAGGGTACCCAGAAGCTCCACATAGGCCCTGACCAAAGAAAAGGATAATCAAGTTGCCAAGGCTTTGGAAGACTTCTTCTGCCACAACCCCTCAATACAAGGAGTGGTGGATTACCAGGTAGTTAACCAGATGAACAATGACAGGATCAGCTATATTGGCCTGTCAGGCAGACTCCCTGGGGTCTACCAGCAGCTGCCATAAAGTCCCTGTTGTGCTCTTCTTGGGTAAACTGTGACACCTGCTGGTTTACAACAGAGAAAAACCAGGCTTCTGGATTTGGTTTAAAAAAAAAAAAAAAAAAAAAAAAGTTGCCTGGTGCCAGTGCAGGACAAAGGCTCCCAAATAGATTAGGTTCTTTGCTAGTGAGATATTGTGCATCTTTGAGATTCTGTGGCCACATGCAGATTCAGCTCCCTATGGCCACAGTTGTTTTAGAGTATTTGAAGGACAGTAGAAGTAACCAGAAGGTGAACCACTATAATAAGAAGATGTGACGTGGAGACTAACCACAAAGGGACTTGATTTTAGATTCTGGCTCTGCCAAGGGGCTCCTGGCTCAGTCATTAAGTGTCCAACTTCGGCTCAGGCCATGACCTCATAGTTTGTGGGTTCGAGCCCCACAGAGCCTAGAGCCCAGAGCCTAGATCCTGGACCCTGCTTCAGAGTCTGTGTCTCCCTCTCTCTGCCCCTCCCCTGCTTGTCCTCTGTGTAGGTCTCTCTCAAAAATAAACATGAAAAAAATTTTTTTTAGAATCTGGCTCTTCCTCTTTGTGGCCTCAGGACAGTCAGTAAACCACTTCTGTTTTGTTGTTGTTCTTTTCAAAGACGTTAATTATCTGTATTATACCTACCTTATAGTTCTTCGTGTAAGGAATGAAATGATATGTTTATTGAAACCACAAATGTGTTTTGTAAGCATTATTTGAGTACCTACCATGTGCTATCTAACATAGTACTAGAGATACACATATACATATATACACACATATGCATACTTTCGCACAGTACATATACTGCTGATACACAAATGAACCAACCACAATACTAGTCTAGGAGGACGGACATACATGCAAACCAAAGAATCCTGTTTTCTTTGCCTGAAACTCTTCCCCCTCAGTATCTTTTTCTAGTCTCAGTTCACAGGTCACCTCCTCTGGGATGCCCTCCACGCCCATCAAGACAGGTCCTTTTTATTTATCAAATTTTTAGTTTAATGTTTGTCCCTCCCACAAGACTATTAACTTCAAGAAGGCCAAGGTCTTATCAGTTTTGTTCATACCATATTTTCTGCATCTATCACAGTATCTCAAAAACAGTTTCTTCCTCTAGAAAATTCAAACTGTATTTGCAGGGATACTGTAAAGATTAACAGCAATAAAACCTCCCATCAGCAGTAATGTAGGTAGCATGAATCCAATACATATGTATGTATTCAGTTGATATTATCAATAAAAATGAAGTCCATACAGTGTCCAGAAATACTATAGAAAAGGTGATGAATTTTACCTGGGAATAGGGAAGGATACCTAAACAAGGTCTTAAGGGATGGAAGGAGTTAGCCAAACAATCTATGCTCAGTTGTGTATAGAGAGAAATAGAATCCAGTCTCTGCCCTCCAGGAAGCGACAATTCCATGGAGGAGGACATCTTTCCCCCAGCTGAGGGTCCTTTGGATACACAGAAAAGGACAGCCTAATCCATAATGTCTGGTCAGAGGAGGCTTTTAGAAGGTGACCCAGAGTAGTGCCATACAGACAGAGAGGGGTTAACCAGACTAGGACCCATAAGAAGTTTCATTATGCAAAAGATCACGAGACAGTAAATGCCAAGGAACTGCAAAGAGTTCAGGCTTAGGGTATATGGGCCCAATTGGAAAGAGTACAGTTGGAGAAACAAAGTCAGGAGATAGGTAATGAAGAGTCAGGTAATAAAGCCATGCTAAGGAATTTGGATTTCATTCAGTAAGCAATGGGAGTAGTTGAAATATTCCAAAAGCAGGAGAGAGTGATATGGTCACTCTTACATTTCAGATAGGTCATTCTAGAAGGAGAGTCAGACAGCAGCTGGGAAATTAGTCAAGAGGCTTTTGGAAGAATCTTGATAGGCAATGGTGATGGCCTGACTGAAGAAAGTAGAAGTGATGAGAGATGTGAGTGAATTAAAAATATAATTAGGATGTAAAATCCACAGGACTTGTGAACAAATTTGATGTAGGAAGTGATAAAGAGCAAATGACCCAGAATTTGACTTGGATGACCAGGGAGATTATGGAGCCACACACTGGTTCAAAGATAACAAGAAAAGCAGCAAGTTTGCAACAGGAAAAAGACCAGCATGGTTTTGTATATATTTCATTTGGGGTTTCTAAGGAGCCAATAACAATCCTCTTCTCTTATATAACATCATTTCCTCATGCACAAGCCACCTGCAGGGTTATATAACCATCCCAAATCTTTCTCTTTCAGCTCCTACCAACTCACATATTGATCTGGCAACACCACTGGTTTTCTGGCAATGACTGTGTCACATGGTCAATCTGCCTACTTTCCATAGCTTTTCCCTGGCCTTCAGGATGGTGACTCAGACTAGCAGGCAACCAGGTCCCCAGCTAGCAGCTTCATGGACAGAGCTGGAACACAGGGCAGAATCAGAGCCAGACATATACAGTTGTGAGTAATCAACAGTTTGTGTAAGGGCAGCATGGAAAACAGCTCAGCTCACCCCAGGAAACTGTGCAGGGTAAGAAGATGAGCACAGATGGAAGCCTGAGGAGCAAGAAGAGAAACGTTAAGAGAAGAGCAAGGCGGAGAAAGGCTGACAAAGGACGAACAGCCAGAATGACATAGGAAGAAAACCAGGACAAACTCAAGGGAGGGGATAACTAAACACAAAGTGGTCAGAGACATTCAGTGCCACAGGGAAGTTAGTACCAAAATCAAAATTCAGGGCTTGTGGATGCTCAGGTGGTTTCAGTAGACTGGTGGGAGCAGTTGAAGATGGAGGAAGTATAGACACTATTTTGTGAGGACAACTCTTTGGAGAAATTTGTAAAAGAAAAAGAGGGCAAAAGCTAAAATTAGTTCAATGTAGAAAGTATTTTTGGTTTTTATTTTGGACATTAGTGCTCATGGTGTGACAGCACGTGTTGAAGTTCATGTATTATAGCTCAGCTTATAGAGCCAGACCAGCTGGGCACCTTCCTCAACTTCTTGGGATCCAATTTTGCTCATTCACAAGTTGGAGATACTAATAATACTGCCTATATATAGTTGTATTTAATAGTTACAAGTGTCAAGTGCTTACATGGCTCCTGAACCACTGTAAATAATAAATATTAGCTGCTTGTGTTGATATTCCTATTTCATAATAGGGAAAAGTGATTAAAAGAATGGGAAGATAAGGAATTAGTGATGGAGCAAAGTTCCTGAAGAGGCAGGAGATGGAGCAGAGCACTAAAGGAGGAGTAGCCTTAGACAGGAGGAAGGACTACCCTCCTTCCATCAGTGTGCTCACTAAGAGAGCTACAGGAAATCACCAAGGGAGTTCAGATTCCAATCTGTTGGTCTTGAACAAGACACATAGTTGAGAGAGCCTCCATTTTCCTCTGTGAGATATGAAACTAGGTCATCTGCCAAGAATGAAGAAAGAAGTGGTGACATGGGGAGAGGGTTGTTGTCAGGAGGCATGAATGAGAAAGGTCTGCTACTGAGGCCATGGAGAGTGTAAGTCTGGGGCATGACTCTGGGGAGGAGTCCAACATCCCCCAGAGCACTAATGCATGTAATATCCTCAGGAATCTCAACAGCCTATGGAAGAGTAGAAATGACTATTGGTTGGACTGCTCCAGAGTTGAGACTTTGAGAGTCTGTGACAGAAGTTAAAGAGATAGGGACACAGAGTGTTGAACCGGTACAGAGTCCAAGCTAGAATGTGGGGATGTAAAGCCAGACAGGAAAAAGATGGAGGCACAAAGGAACAGAGGTCTCCACCAGTAGACACAACAAAATAAGTGACTGGCACATAGAAGGAAAGGAGCTAGTAGCCAGAGACATTGTTTTTAAATATTGTAACAGATTAAACAGGGCCACACATTGTCATTTCTCCCAGTGAGAGGTGGAGTCCGATTTCCTTCTGCTTGAATCTGTGCTGGGCATAGTGATTAGCTGGACCAATACAACATGTTATAACTGATTATCTGGGCTTCACAGTCTGGATCACGAGAACTCTTACACACAGACCTCTTGGAACACTTGCTCTTCAAGTCCCAAGCAGCATTATAAGCAGTCCAGCTATTATTCTGAAGTCCCCAGGCTGGGGAGACCATGTGGAGATGCCACAGGGAAGGAAACTGGGATTACAAGAAGAAAGAGATATCTAGCCAGTCGTCCACCACGCCAGGACCAGTTATTTGAATTATCCAGATGAGGTCCCAGATGCCATGAAACAAAGACTAATTGTTCTTGTTGACTCTTACCACCTTGCAGATTTAGGAGAATAAATGGTGGGAGTTGTTTTGGGTGGTTTATTATGCAGCATTAAACAACCAGAGCAATTGGAAGAGCCAAGCTTTCAGGCATGGTACAGACTAGGCTGCAGAGACAGCAAATGGCCATGATGACTGATAGCTGAAGAAGATGAAACTAACTGGTATTAAGAGTTCAATGGGAGGCATGATAGTAAAGATGGTGGTGTAGGAGGATGCTGGGCTCACCTCATCCTGCTGATCGCTTAGATTCCACCCACACCAGGCTAAATAACCCAGAAAACTGTCAGAAGACTAGCAGAATGGACTCTCCAGAGCCAAGGGTAGACAAGAGGTCCAGAGAAGAGGGCAGGAAGGGAAGAGAGGCAGTGCATGCTACACAGACTGGCGGGAAGGAGCCGGGGCAGTGGAGGGGCAGCCCACCAGGCAAGGCAGAGCCCCTAAAGTCTGGCTTGCAAAAGCAGAGGGGCCGGACTGCAGGAGTTCTGACAGCCAGTGGGACTTAACATCTGGAATGTTAAAAGTGAACAGCTCTGCTCTCAGAGAGCAGGGAAGGTGACCGGATGCTGGGAGGGAGAGTTGTTGAGCCCTGTAAGAAGAGCTCAGCTCGGCAGGGGAAAAATGTTCTGGGAAGGGCCATCTCCCTCTCCCATTCCCCAGCCATACTCCAAAAGGGAACCAGTTCCCGTCAGGGAACTTGCTTGCACTGCAGAAACGCCCAACTCTGTGCTTCTGTGGATCCATCTCTCTGATTGGTCAGCCTCCATCCTGGTGCTGCATGGCCCCTCCCACAGGGGACCACCATTGGCAAAGCAAGCTAGGCTGCCCCTCCCGCCACTGTGCACCTTGCAGATCCACCCCATGTAATACGCCCTTGACCAGATCCCATCAAAGCAGCACCACAAGCCTGGCAGTGAGCAAGTAGCCCAGACAGGGGCCACACCACTCCACTGCCCCTGGGAGAGGGGAAGATAAAGTACACATCAGTCTGACTGTGGCCCCAGCAGTGGGCTGGGGCAGACATCAGGTCTGACTGTAGCCCAGCCCACCAACACAAGTTTCTCTGGACAGCACAGGGGAAGAGCCCTGCTGTTTGGAGCCACCACAGTGACTACCCAAAATGATGAAACAGAAGAAGTCTCCCCAAAAGAAACTCCAGGAAGTAGCAACGCAAATGAATTAATCAAAAATGATTTAAGCAATATATATAATGGACAAAAATTTAGAGTAATAGTCATAAAATTAATCTCTGGGCTTGAAAAAAGCATAGGGAATGGCAGAGAATCTATTGCTACAGAGATCAAGGGACTAAAAAATAGTCATGAGGAACTAAAAAAAATGCTATAAATGAGACGGAAAATAAAATGGAGGCAGCCACACCTCGGATTGAAAAGGCAGAAGAGAGAATAGGTGAATTAGAAGGTAAAATTATGGAAAAAGAGGAAGCTGAGAAAAAGAGAAAAAAAAATCCAGGAGTATGAGCAGAGAATTAGAGAACTAAGTGATGCAATCAAACAGAACAATATCCATATCATAGGAATTCCAGAAGAAGAGGGAAAGGGGTTGAAGGTGTACTTGAACAAATCATAGCTGAGAACTTCCCTGATCTGGGGAAGGAAACAGGCATTGAAATCCAAGAGGCACAGAGAACTCCCTTCAGACATAACTGGAATTGATCTTCTACATGACATATCATAGTGAAACTGGCAAAATACAAGGATAAAGAGAGAATTCTGAAAGCAGCTAGGGATAAATGGGCCCTAACATACAAAGGTAGACACAAAAGGGTAGTAGCAGACCTATCTACTGAAACTTGGCAGGATAGAAAGATATGGCCGGAAGTCTTCAATGTGATGGACAGAAAAAATATGCAGCTGAGAATCCTTTATCCAGCAAGTCTGTCATTCAGAATAGGAGACGTACAGGTATTCCCAAACAAACAAAAACTGAAGGAATTCATCACCACTAAACCAGCCCTACAAGAGAGCCTAAAGGGGATTCTGTGAGTGAAATGTTGCACGGACCACAAAGTACCAGAGACATCACTACAAGCATGAAAACTACAGAGGTCACAATGACTCTAAACCCACATCTTTCAATAATAACACTGAATGTAAATGGACTAATTGCTCCAACCAAAAGACATAGGGTATCATAATGGATAAAAAACAAGACCCACCTATTTGCTATCTACAAGAGACTCATTTTAGACCTGAGGACACCTTCAGATGGAAAGTGAGGGAATGGAGATCTATCATGATACTGGAAGTCAAAAGAAAGCTGAAGTAGCCATACTTATATCAGACAAACTAGACTTTAAAGGCTGTAACAAGAGATGAAGAATGGCATTATATAATAATTGTAGGGTCTACCCATCAGGAAGAGCTAAATTATAAATGTCTATGCACCAAATTCAGAACACCCAAATACATTAAACTAATAACAAACAAACACATTGATAATGTGTTAAGTGCAGGGACTTTAATACTCTACTTACAATAGACAGATAATCTAGACATAGAATCAGTAATGAAACAATGGTCCTCAATGATACATTGGATCAGATGGACTTGACAGATATATTTAAAACTCTGCATCACAAAGCAACAGAATATACTTGCTTCTCGAGTGCACATGGAACATTCTCCAAGATAGATCACATACTGGGTCACAAACATCCCTCAATAAATATAAAAGAATTGAGATCATACCATGCACACTTTAGATCACAATGCTATGAAACTTGAAATCAACCACAGGAAAAAATCTGGGAAACCTTCAAAAGCATGAAGGTCAAAATGACCACTAAACAATGAATGGGTCAGCCAGGTAATTAGAGAAGAAATTTAAAAATATGTAGAAACAAATGAAATGAAAATACAACAATCCAAATGCTTAGGGATGAAGTGAAGACAGTCCAGAGAGGAAAATACATTGCAATCCAGGCTTATTTCAAAGAACAAGAAAAATCCCAAATACAAAATCTAACCGCACACCTAAAGGAAACAGAAGCAGAACAGCAAAGACACCCAAACCCAGCAAAGAAGAAAAATAATAAAGATCAGACTAGAAACAATATAGAATCTAAAAAACTGTAGAGCAGAAAAATGAAACCAAGAGTTGTTTTTTTGAAAAAATAAACAAAATTGATAAACCCCTAGCCAGGCTTCTCAAAAAGAAAAGGGAGAGGACCCAAATAGATAAAATCATGAATGAAAATGGAATTATTACCACCAATCCCTCAGAAATACAAGCAATTACCAGGGAATACTATGAAAAATTATATGCCAACAAACAGGACAACCTGGAAGAAATGGACAAATTCCTAAGCACCCACACATTTCCAAAATTCAAACAAGAAGAAACAGAAAACTTGAACAGACCCATAAGTAGCATAAAAATTGAATCAGTTATCAAAAACTTTCCAACAAATAAGAGTCCAGGACAAGATGGCTTCCCTGGGGAATTCTACCAGACATTTAAAGCAGAGATAATACCTATCCTTCTCAAGCTATTCCAAAAAAATATAAAGGGAAGGGAAACTTCCAGACTCATTCAATGAAGCCAGCATAACTTTGATTCCCAAACCAGACAGAGACCCGGCAAAAAAAGAGAAGTACAGGCCAATATCCCTGATGAATATGGATGCAAAAATTCTCAGCAAGATACTAGCAAATTGAATTCAACAGCATATAAAAAGAATTATTCACCATGATCAAGTGGGATTCATTCCTGGGCTGCAGGGCTGGTTCAACATTCACAAATCAATGTGATACATCACATTAATAAAAGAAAAGATAAGAACCATATGATCCTGTCAATTGATGCAGAAAAAGCATTTGACAAAATTCAGCATCCTTTCTTAATAAAAACCCTAGAGAAAGTCGGGATAGAAGGAACATACTTAAACATCATAAAAGCCATTTATGAAAAGCCCACAGCTAACATCATCCTTAATGGGAAAAAACTGAGAGCTTTCCCCCTGAGATCAGGAACACAACAGGGATGTACACTCTCACCAATGTTGTTTAACATAGTGTTGGAAGTTCTAGCATCAGCAATCAGACAACAAAAGGAAATCAAAGGCATAAAAAGTGGCAAAGATGAAGTCAAGCTTTCACTTTTTGCAGATTACATGATACTATACGTGGAAAACCCAATAGACTCCACCAAAAGCCTGCTAGCACTGATACATGAATTCAGCAAAGTCACAGGATACAAAAATCAATGTAGAGAAATCAGTTGCATTCTTATACACTAATAATGAAGCAACAGAAAGACAAAGAAACTGACCCCATTCACAATGGCACCAAGAATCATAAAATACCTAGGAATAAACCTAACCAATGATGTAAAAGATCTGTATGCTGAAAACTATTGAAAGCTTAAGAAGATATAAAGCAACCTGGATAGAACTGGAGAATGTGATGCTAAGTGAAATAAGCCATACAGAGAAAGACAGATACCATATGTTTTCACTCTTATGTGGATCCTGAGAAACTTAACAGAAACCCATGGGGGAGGGGAAGGAAAAAAAGAGGTTAGAATGGGAGAGAGCCAAAGCATAAGAGACTCTTAAAAACTGAGAACAAACTGAGGGTTGATGGGGGGTGGGAGGGAGGAGTGGGTAGGTGATGGACATTGAAGAGGGCATCTTTTGGGATGAGCACTGGGTGTTGTATGGAAACCAATTTGACAATAAATTTCATATATTAAAAAAAATAAAGAAAAAAACGGAAAAGCATTCCGTGCTCATGGGTTGGAAGAATAAATATTGTTAAAGTGTCAATACTACCCAAAGCTATCTACACATTCAATGCAATCCCAATCAAAATTGTACCAGCATTCTTCTTGAAGCTAGAACAAGCAATTCTAAAATTTTTATGGACCACAAAAGACCCCGAATAGCCAAAGTAATTTTGAAGAAGACAACCAAAGCAGGAGGCATCACAATCCCAGACTTTAGCCTCTACTACAAAACTGTCATCAAGACAGCACGGTATTGGCACAAAAACAGACACATAGACCAATGGAATAGAATAAAAACCCTAGAACTAGACCCACAAATGTATGGCCAACTAATCTTTGACAAAGCAGGAAAGAATATACAGTGGAAAAAAGACAGTCTGTTTAACAAATGGTGCTGGGAGATGTGGACAGCAACATGCACCAGAATGAAACTATACCACTTTCTTACACTATTCACAAAACTAAACTCAAAATGGATGAAAAACCTCAACGTAAGACAGGAAACCATCAAGACCCTAGAGAAGAAAGCAGGCAGCAACCTCTTTGACAGCAGTTTCTTACCTGACACATCCCCAAAGGCAAGGGAATTAAAAGCAAAAATGAATTATTGGGACCTCATCAAGATAAAAATCTTCTGCACTAGAAAGGAAACAATCAATAAAACTACAAGGCAACAGATGGAATGGGAAAAGATATTTGCAAATGACGTATCAGACAAAAGGCTTGTATCCAAAATCTATAAAGAACTCACCAAACTCCACATCCAAGAAACAAATAATCCAGTGAAGAAACGGGCAGAAGACATGAATAGACACTTTTTTTTTTAATTTTTTTTTCAATGTTTCTTTATTTTTGGAACAGAGAGAGACAGAGCATGAACTGGGGAGGGGCAGAGAGAGAGGGAGACACAGAATCAGAAACAGGCTCCAGTCTCCGAGCCATCAGCCCAGAGCCTGACGCGGGGCTCGAACTCACGGACCACAAGATCGTGACCTGGCTGAAGTCGGACGCTTAACCGACTGCACCACCCAGGCGCCCCCAATAGACACTTTTCTAAAGAAGACATCCAGACAGCCAACAAGCACATGATAAGATGCTCAACGTCACTCCTCATCAGGGAAATACAAATCAAAACCACACTCAGATACCACCTCACGCTGGTCAGAGTGGCTAAAATGAACAAATCTGGAGACTATAGATGCTGGAGAGGATGTGGAGAAACGGGATCCCTCTTGCACTGTTGGTGGGAATACAAACTGGTGCAGCTGCTCTGGAAAACAGTGTGGAGGTTCCTCAAAAAATTAAAAATAGATCTACCTTATGACCCAGCAATTGCACAGCTAGGAATTTACCCAAGGGATACAGGAGTGCTGATGCATAGGGGCACTTGTACCCCAATGTTTATAGCAGCACTTTCAACAATAGCCAAATTATGGAAAGAGCCTGAATGTCCATCAACTGATGAATGGATAAAGAAATTGTGGTTTATACACACAATGGAATACTACGTGGCAATGAGAAAGAATTAAATCTGGCCTTTTGTAGCAACGTGGATGGAACTGGAGAGTGTTATGCTAAGTGAAGTAAGTCATACAGAGAAAGGCAGATATCGTATGTTTTCACTCTTATGTGGATCCTGAGAAAGTTAACAGAAGACCATGGGGGAGGGGAAAGGAAAAAAAAGTTAGAGAGGGAGAGAACGAAACCAGAAGAAACTCTTGAAAATTGAGATTAAACTGAGGGTTGATAGGGGTGTGGGAGGGAGGGGAAAGTGGGTGATGGGCATTGAGGAGGGCACCTGTCGGGACGAGCACTGGGTGTTGTATAGAAACCAATTTGACAATAAATTTCATATTAAAAAAAGTTAAATGTTAAATGGGAGAAAGACACCCTTGCCTTGTGGACACAGGTGAAGCTAGATCAGAGAGAGAGGATGAGGAAAGACTTGTCAGAATGTACAAAACCCAGAATAATTTTATTCTTAAGTACCACAGAAACATCTATTTTTATTTGAACACACTTATTAGGTTTCAAAGCGTTCATGCAAACTGGCCCCAAGGAACATACTTAGCAACTGTTTAAATTTAGAGTGTATGATGTTGCCCTAGGTGATCACTCTATAAATGTGAAATAATAAATTGCACTTCTTTAAAATAGTGCTCTTAAATATAGATGTTGTGTTACTCAATGATTACACCACCTCCCCCTCAACTCCCATGTATTGCCATATATAGTTTTGTTTCTCACTCTTATGATATTAAACATTCAACAAGTCTGTAGGGAGCATCTGCTATGTGCCAGGCTCTGTGTTAGGTGCTGTACTTAGATCTTAATTAGTCAAGAAATGTCCATCTTTGGGGACTGCAATGGCGATGTTTATCAAGCATTTAATATAGGCTAGGCCGATACTAGGCACTTTATAAGCCTTATCCCATTGAAACAATGAGTGGGTTCTGTTTCAGGCAGGGCTCAGTCAGAGAAACAGAGCCACCATAAATATAGAAAGATTTGTTACAGGGGGTTTGACTTTATACAATCATGGGAGCTGGTTGTCCTCACATCTGATGTTGGAGCTGGAAGTCTGTAAAGGAGACAGTCAGCAAGGGAAGAAGGATGTAAAGTGGAGAAGAGCAAGAACAAACTGGAATATACAAAGTGGACTGAAATCGCATCAGTTTGTTTCTGATTTTCATGATATGAGTGTCCTGTAGAAGCCAGGGCCTTGTCCTGGAGCTAAACAGACATACCCAGCCAACAAGTGAGAGAAGCCAAGGGAGGATCTGGGGGAGGCTAAGCCATTGCAGGCCTGATTGCTACCTCCCCCCACCGAGGTGAGCAGATTAACAATGTGTGTGAACGACCCAATGACTGTTGCTTTCCTTGCACTTTGCAAATCTCCCACCGGAATCTCTGTTGGGGCCACTCTAACCAGAAACATACAAGAAAGGAAATTCTGCTAAATGTGGTTCGGCCCCAACGAGCTGTCACATTACAAAGCCACCATAGAAACTATTCAAACAACAGAAACCAGTATGCACTATCATCACTGAAATTTCAACAAAGGCAGAAACAGGTGCTCTGTTCTCAGGAAACGATGCTCCGAGCAGACAGACTTGGACCTGCTTGATACCAAAGCCTGTGCTTTGAGCCATCACACACAATATTCTTGGCTTCTGCTTCAGGAAAGTTTAAAATGGCAGACAAATAATACAACATGTTGGTCTCCTTACCCCTCAGCTGACACACACATGGTACCAGAACCTAGGACTTTTGCAGACGCCTAAATAAGTGGAGACTTGACAAAAGAAAATATATTCATTGCAAAATACAAAAAGAAAACTTACAATCCAAATGAATATATGCTTTATTATATGTCAACACATCTTTTACTTACCTAAAACTTACATGAAATTTTAAATAAATTTTTTTATCATGCAAGATTTAGATGAACAACATATTTAATATGAGAGAAGAGCTCCAAAACTAAGACACCTAGGGCTTACCAACTTCTTCTGGACAGAGGAATATTTAGTGGGGGCATGGGGGGAACACATATTAAAACCCATTTTTTTTGGAGACCACATTTGGAGCAGGTACTGCAGTCCTGCCTTACTCAGCAATTCAGAATTGCAGATGTGGCATGAAAAGGAACGGCACTGATATTCACTGGGGTTTTATATAAAATGAAGGAAAAAATGGGCAGCTTGGTCCTGGCACACTGCCCACCTTGCTGATATGTCGGGAGCATTTTAAACATATCACCGCGGGTGGTTGAATGAGAACAGAAACCAGAAACGTAGAGATTGAATTTAGCAGCAGATTGAATTGTGCTCACCAAGACATTTGCCTCTATGCCTGTTCCCTTCTTCCTCTCAGCTCAGGCTGCAGGATGCCTAATCACAGAAGGCAGCCTTCTAGCAAATTCAATTAACCAAAGAGATCCTTGTGTGGGTTAACGGATAAGAGAAATGGAAAGAGACATAACTGCACAGAAATGGCCACGGGCAGGGTGGGAAGAATTCAGTGCTCAGCCAGACCAAGCTCATCCTTCTTGGGGAACCAGTTATCCCCCCAGGTATAACGGTTCCATATACAAGGTTGGAGGGTGAGGGAACACTTAGCTCTGAGACAGAAGCAGACTGCATCAAGGAGAGAGTTATACCTCTTCCTCCTCCCTTCCAGATGCCCATATTCTAAGATATAATGACCTCTGTTCACTTAACCTATCTCTGTGGTATACCTATCTCATCCCTCTTACCTGGTCTAAAGTGACCTAAGTCTCTTTCTCTGGAAACTTCTGACCGGGCTTAGTTTTTAATCTCAAACTAAATTAAATTGCATCATGAATTGAGAGACAGCATTGGTTAAGAGTGTGGTCTTCGAAGCTACATAGCCAGAGTTTGAATTCTAGCCCTTATCATTTATGGTCTTATATGCACAGTCTTGAGGCTTTATACTTAAAATCTGTCACCCTCTGTTTTCTCATCTTTAAAATGGATATAATAGTGCCTACCTCATATAAGAGGTTGTGAGGAATAGCAAATATATATAACATGCTTAATACATGTGACATAATCCTCAAAAAATACTGGCACCTAGCTCTAATAGAAATTGCTAATGAGTGTGCTGGGCAATGAAAATGACGTTAGTCCAAACCCTTAGAGGCTCACACTTTAACTGAGGAAGCAGGCATTTAAGTATATGATCTTAATAGCAGGAGTACTAGAAGCCCAGAGATAGTGGTTCACAACCTTCCTTCTGTCCCCAAACTCTTGAGGAAGAAGATGGAATCCCATGAGAAGCAGTGGCTCACCACAGGAGTAGCTGACCTACCAGGATGTAGGTATGAGAGGCCACCCTATATCCCATTTCCCACTTTCCAACCAGCCCAAATTACCTGAGCAACTCTGATGACCTACAGATTATAGCCCATTGTCTCTGGTCAACAAATGTTTGTTAAACACAAATATGCAAGGTCCTGTTTTACAGCGTACATAGTGTCTGCAGTCTAGCAGAAGGACAACATTGAGTAAAAAATTAGGGTGCCTGGGTGGCTCAGTTGGTTAAGCATTTGACTCTTGATTTTGGCTCAGGTCATAATATCAGTTTGTAGCATCGAGCCCTGTGTTGGGCTCTGCACGGACACTGTGGAGCCTACTTGGGATTTTCTCCCGCTCTCTCTCGCTCGCTCCCCCCCCCCCACTTGGGCTATAAATAAACATTTTCTTAAGAATTCCAAGTATTCTGAACATGAACAAGTAAAGGTGTTGAGGCCGAGAACTTAAAACTTCCTAAAGGACAAGAGACCAAGGTGGAATAGAAGTTAGTTCAGAGAAGGGGGTGAGAAGACTTAAAAGCACATTTGTCAAAATAAAGAGACTTAAGCCAAAATTATAATCTATACTATATTTAAATGCAGATGTATAGGGGCACCTGGGTGACTCAGTCGGTAACCGTCCGACTTCGGCTCAGGTCATGATCTCACGGTCCGTGAGTTCAAGCCCCGCGTCAGGCTCTGTGCTGGCAGCTCAGGGCCTGGAGCCTGCTTCAGATTTTGTGTCTCCCTCTCTCTCTCTGACCCTCCCCCATTCATGTTCTGTCTCTGTCTCAAAAATAAACATTAAAAAAAATTTTTTTTTTTAAATGCAGATGTATAAACAGACGCAGAACCCCTTAGGATGTAGACTGAGGACAGAACTCTACCTCCTTAATAGTCTGAAAAACTATTTCATGAATAGAACTAACAGTTAAAATCTTTAAGGATACTGTAATAATGTGTAGCCTTTAATAAGGACAAGGAAAACAGCTACTTAAAACAGGTAAGAATGTAACAGTAAATGCAATGGTATATAATTTCAATCAGTAAGAACATGAAACATACATGTAGACAGATATACACACTGTACCTTGGACCTCTTCCTCTCTGCCCCTAGAATTTCTCTTATGGTTGGCAATGAATGCTCTTATCTCATGAATTATCAAATCAAAGGCCATTTTATATTCACTCTTGATATAATTAACCAATAAACTAATTAAATAAAGCTGCCACCTTGCTTTTCCTCCAAGACCTAACCTTCCTGCCTTGAGCAGGCCACTGCTGTTTAGATTCCAGTCATGTCCTTCTGGCTGTCTCTACTGTCTCCCAAGAAATGCCATCTGGGGCATCCACATCCTCCCTCACAGTCTAGGAGATTAATGGACCCATCGCAGCACAGGTCAGAGGCAGCCTGGCAAGGAGGCTTTTCATGGTCTCGGAGTTTCTTAGAAATGGAGTGAAGAAGAGTTTAAATAGAAAAGTCTACAAATAAACTGGAATTAGACAAAAATGGCAGCTGAATATACAATTTTAACATACAATTTAGTACACTTTTAATTCCAGTATAATTAAGATACAGTGTTATGTTAGTTTCAGGTGTACAATGTAACGATTCAATAATTCTATACATCAGTGTCCATTATGATAAGTCTACTATTAATCCCCCTCACCTACTTCACCCATTGCCCCATCCACCTCCTATCTGGCAGCTACCAGTTTTTTCTTTCTAGTTAAGAGTCCTTTTGGGGCGCCTGGGTGGCGCAGTCGGTTGAGCGTCCGACTTCAGCCAGGTCACGATCTCGCGGTCCGTGAGTTCGAGCCCCGCGTCGGGCTCTGGGCTGATGGCTCGGAGCCTGGAG
This sequence comes from Herpailurus yagouaroundi, assembly GCF_014898765.1. Classification (NCBI taxonomy): domain Eukaryota; kingdom Metazoa; phylum Chordata; class Mammalia; order Carnivora; family Felidae; genus Herpailurus; species Herpailurus yagouaroundi. The sequence continues at coordinate 16,233,827 of NW_024412411.1, read as the reverse complement.
CCTGTTTCCGATTCTGTGTCTCCCTCTCTCTCTGCCCCTCCCCCGTTCATGCTCTGTCTCTCTCTGTCCCAAAAATAAATAAATGTTGAAAAAAAAAATTAAAAAAAAAAAAAAAGAGTCCTTTTTGTCTGCCTTTTGTTTGTTTGTTTTATTTCTTAAATTCCACATAGGCATGAAATCATACGCTATTTCTTTCCAAATAGCAATCTTAATACCATGAGGACAGGGTGACAATGTGCCCAAGGAGATGACCATACCTCCCCCTCTTCATAGCCTGGCGGTTAGGAGGCTCAAGGTCACAAGCAAGCGAAACCATGTCAGAGGAGCAATCAAAGCAGTAAGGGTTTTAGAATCATGCAGAGTTCAATTTGAAACCCAGCTTTCCCACTTAGTAACTATGTATTCTTATACAAGTATCCTGAACCGGGGTTTTACATCTAAAAAGAGAAGTATATCTCATAGGGTAGTGGTAAGGATTATAAACACTTTATTCAAGCCAATGTATCTTGAATCAAAAAGCCCAAATCAAACTATTTTAAACTTAGAAACAAAACGTGTGTACCATGTAACTAGGGAATCTGGAAGCCCAAGGGAAGAACAAGTCTCAGAGACACAAATATTGTTTTCTCCTGTGTGGTGGGCCCATTCTAGCTTACTGCAGACAGCTTTCTTCCATGCAGCAGTGAGAGGAGAGGAGGAGAAACGACCACAGGCTAATCATCTCCCAGCATAGAAGTAAAGCCTCTCTTGCCCAGCCTCTGCAGAGGATTCCATCAAAGTCATTTGGGCCAGGTTGCACCCTACGCTCATCCCTGTAACCACCACCTTGGCCAGCAGTGTGAGGTACTAGAATGAGCTAAGCCAGGTGCCATGTATGCCCTGCAGGTGAGGGGATGAGATTCCTGGATTCCAATCAGCCTCATCCATTCAATACTTGACCCTCTCCATCTTCCCGCATTTGAAAAGTGCAACACTCATCCTGCTGAGATAAGAATAGCATATGGAGAAACAATATCCCCCTTGGCACTTCAAACTACTCAATCAATGTGAGGACACTGATCTGTATCTCCACTATCATAATTATCATTTAGTAACCAAACAGACCAGAAAGCAGATGCCTTTTATCTCGGGCCATTCTCTTATGCATGTACTTGTTATTTCATACATCCATTCATCACTTACTGAGCATTTATATGCGTCAGTGCACTAAACCCTTTATGTGCAAGATAACATTTAGTCTTTGCAATAACATTAGAAAGCACTGTTATTAGCCCTACTGCACAGTAAGAACACAGAAATTCAGAGAGGTTAAGTAACTTGCCTGATACTTCACAGAAGCGGACTTGAACCTGGGTCAAATCAAATGCCGTGTTCTTAACTGCTGGGCTTAACAGTTGGTAGCGGTTTGAACAAGACAGAAGATCATGGGAAACTGGGATTAATTTTGTCCAGGGGAAGTCTTGAAGGGTCAGACAGAATTTGCCCAATAGGAAACACGGGAAAGGGCACTTGAGGCAGAGTAAGAAGGTGCACAAAGGTGTTGTGTGCTGCAAGTGTTCAACATTTCTCGTCAACATCCAGGGGATCCTGCTAACTCAAACTACTAGACAGGACAGTCTTCGTTAGTGAAAGGTAAGAACTACGTCCTTTTATAAACAAAAATAAGTGCAGTTCTATTACATTTCATTTGCTTACAAACACAAAATTCTCCAAAGAAAGGACAAGCTTATTAAAAGACCTACCTGCTTCGTTTAGCACAGACTATTTTGGGCTGCATGGACATAGTGGACAGACGTCAGTCTTCCCTGAACCATCTTAGAAGCATCACACAGCCTTTCTTTCTCTGAATTCCCACAGCCATCTTTTCCAGCCCAATTATTTGAAGGTTACTTCACGTGTTAACCTGCTAATGAAGACCTATAGAAGACACCACACATGTCGGGTATTTCATGAAAATTAAACTTCATTTATATGGAGTTTTTGCATGTAAGGGGACAAATATTATCTTTGGAAGAAAATCAGGAAAGGTGTAAGTAGTCATAGGAAGTAAAACACAAAGACTGAATTTCCTCTTTCCTGTGATAAACGGTCTCTCCCCCCACCTCAATAAATACTACCTCCTCCACCCAGATTATCAAGTAGGAAAGTACGGCCAACATCATTCACTCCTCAAACCTCACATTCTCTCTCCCTTCCTCTTCAGGCAATTCCTTCATTCTGTGGGTTCTGCCTCCATAATTTTTACCTTTCCCTGGCTCACTGTTTCTTCTGTTAATATATCAATTCACAATTCATCGCCTCTCTCCTCCCTGCCTCCGGTCTTGCTGCCTTCCTACCTGTCCTGTGGAGTAAGCTTTTTGGTACCCAAGGCTGTCCTGTATCTCCCATCACTGTCAAGATTGGTCAGTCCAGACAAGGCTAACTGGAGTCCTTCCCCAGATCTGTGATACAGATGCTGACAAATTCAATGTCTCCTCGTGTCTTCTTCCCTGTGGGGAAAACTGAACGCAATAGGTGAGGCTAAGGCCAACATTTGAAAAGAAGGAGAGGTGGATGAGCAATCTTTTGGATTTGCCAAGGCCAAATCCTTGGTTCTCACCTTGATCTGATTCCTTATAGTTACCCCTGTATCATTATTAACCACCAAAGCCAGAAAATTTTTTTGCTCAAAACCAAAAATTTCTGGTTGTATCATCCCTGGATCTATGCTAAGTTCAAGCTTGTGAGTCGGCAAGCTATAGCCTTCATAGCACGCCTTCTATCTCCCACGTCCAGACTAATCTTGGCAGCTTCTTTCACCACACTCAAAGGTTCAAAGCTGTATTCATACTGAGCTGTTCTGCGGTTGCTTTTGCTATGGCAATTACGGTCACTGGTGCCCGGACTTCACCATCCTCTTTGATGCTAGACCTCTGTACTTCACATAGCCATACTTGGATCTGCTGAGCTAAATTCTATCTGTCCTTCTGAAGGCTCCTTCCTGACCAAACCCCTTCTCTACGTACCCTTAACCTCTAAACACAGCTCTACTGTAGCAAAATAAACACACCATCTTGTAATCTTATAAATATATTTACTTTTTTGCCTTCTCCTATTCAATGAAAATCGGGAAGGATTGTTTCTTTCTCCTCCATAATTAACAGTGTTGCTTTATAAACTGGCCCACATTCACAGAGGAAAAGGAGCAAATGAAGAGGTAGACCACACCAGAATGGTAGGTGGCAGTTTTAATCCACAAGCGAACTTACACACAAGGCTTGTTTTTGGTGGCTGTAAGATAGGCAGATCTCTACCCATGCCCACCAGAATGTTAAAAGTTCATGTAGAGGCCTTAATGGGATTGAGGCAGGTCTATTGCCCAGATGGTCTCAATACACCGGTCTCTGAAGGTGGCATCCTTAAAACAGCTGTGGTAATGGTGGAAAGAATTTATTCCAAGGACAGAGGAGATGGTGAGGAGCCTCCAATTGCCCAGACCCACCTCTTAGGTCAACTGGTGGTAACATCCTCTCAATGACCTCCTCCAATATTCCACTCCTTGTGGCTGGCTCTTACACCTTCTATGTTTCCTCTCCTTCCACAGTGTGCCCTGAGTGGTCAAAGGGTTTTACTAGCTTGGAGGTAGCTCATTGGTGGCTATCTGGCTGCACTATCCCGGTAGGACATTCAATTGCCAACTCTAGTAGGTAACACCTCTCCCAGGTATGATGAAGCTTGCTGTTCCCAGCAGCATAGCATGCTGATCCACTCTGAGAGGCAGGGAAGTATGTGATTTCCATACTTTTGTGGTGCTGGGTCCTTCAGCAGGGACCCCGGTCTGGCATATGGGGTGACAGATCCTATTGGTTGATAATTAAGATATATTAAAGCCTGGAGTAGTTTTTCAGCCCACCTATCCAAGGTGGTTTTGTTAGTGGTGTAATTTATATTATAGAAAATATTTAACCAACCACGTTGCTTATGGGTTATTGGGGAAATAGAATCACCACTTAATGCCCTGTTCTTTGGTCAGTTTTGTAGAGCATGACCTTTGAAGTGCGCCCCACCCCCATCATGATCTATCCAACAAGGGTATCCATACGTGGTATTCAGTTTTTCTTATCTTCTAATGGCTGTACCCTGGTTCACATGGCCAAGGGAGAAAGCTTACGTCAGACAATGTGTCCACACAAACCAAGGCATATTTAGAACCCTCACTCAGAGGGAGGGGACCAATTTCATCAATTTCCTAATCCCTCACCGTTGGTAACTCCAGTGGATGGTCTCAGAATTCTTTGGCAGTTACCTTAGGCATTGTTTAGAACACAAAGGACATGATATGACTATATTAAATGGCATCCTTGGCTCCCACCCAGGACCAACAGTGGTTACTCTTTTTATGCTCCCAATCTGCTCTAACTACAAAAGGGCCAGATCTTAGGGTTCATACCTAGGTTATGGCATCAGCTTCTCCATTGCCGAAGGGTATCAGTGCCTTATGAGCTAGGACTTGGAAACAGAAAGGATTGCCTTAGGCTCTTGCTGGTGAACTTGTCTTATCACATATCCTAAATCCACAGGGGCTTATTCATGACCATCCACCCCTTGGCTTTCCATTGTTCAAGCCACAAGGTTAATCTCTTTAGAACAGCCCAACTAACAGCACAAAGGGTTAACAGCCAGTGATCATGAGTGATCACCAGCCATCCCTGAGTTCAGCTCACTAGCTACTGTAGTTCCTTCTAGTTTCTATCCAAATGGGGTCAGTGTTGGGCTGAATAGTGACTGCAGTCCATGTGCATAGCTTGCCCAGACCAGACCCAGCTGTATACCAGGCATCAGGGGTAATAGTGGTAGGCACATTTGTAAGATCTACATACTCTACAGGGACTAGTAGCATCCACATTTCTAGTGGACTGGCAAACAGGTGCTCCTCTGGTGCCAGTAGGCATGACACTTAGTACAAGTGGGAATTTGAGCCATGGCAGAGGCAGGTTGATGGAATATATTCTTACCCCACTCTTTGCGAAGAAGGGGAGTTCTTACCAGGGAGAGCTGTACCTGTAGGAATACTATATACATGGTTAGGACCTGTTGCTCTAGGCACCAAAATCCTAGCAGTAGCCTTTCCTTCTACTGATTGTCACAGGGCCAATCCACACCTTCTGGAGTGACAGATACAGTTAATTCAAGAGGTATCCCTGCTTGGGAGACTTCCAAAGTTTTAATTTATTTCACTGTATTTTTGCCTTTAAAAGCAACTTGTTGCTCTGATCCCTAGTCCCACACATGCCCTTCCTTTACCAGGTAGTATCAATGGCAAAGGACAGGTGGAGAACAAAAATTCCCCAAACCCTCAAATCCCTACCAAGGCTGCACCTCTTCCATGTTTTTAAGGGTTGTATAGGCTTGCACCTTGTCAATCACAGCTTTTGGGACAATGCACATCTTATCCATCAAGTGGCTCCCAAAACTATGGCAGTGCCTGGGTCTGGAATTTTCTGTGGGTTTACCACCTATCTTCTCCCTTGCAGATGTTCAAGAAAAGTCTGCAGAGTATCCTGCAGCAGAATCAAGTCTTTACATGGTAATATACTTGACATAATGGACCCATTTTACTGTTGTGGAGGAGAATGGGGATATGATCAGGCTACCATCCCAGGACTTATTATGGAGCTATGCCCATAGCTTTGGGGAAGTACTTGAAAGTTCCATTATTGCATCCTCCCACATGAAGGCAAATGGTCTTGTGACTAAGTGGTCAGGGATATCTTGAAGCACCCATTTGCTTAATTCAACATGGTACACTCCTACAACCATGGCCAAGGTGTCTAGGATAGTGGTGGGGCACCTGGGTGGCTCAGTCGGTTGGAAGTCTGACTTCAATTCAGGTCATGAGCTCATGGCTTAGGGGTCCAAGCCCGTGTTGGGCTCTGTGCTGACAGCTCAGAGCCTGAAATCTGCATCAGATTCTGTGTTGCACTCTCGCTCACGCACACACGCGCGCGCTCTCTCTCTCTCTCTCTCTCTGCCCCTCTCCTGCTTGTGCTCTGTCTGGCTCGCTCTCTCATTCTCAAAAATAAATAAACGTTAAAAAAAATTAAGATAGTGGCAAAGTTAGGCATAGCTGCATGGATGAGGACACAATCCTGTTCAATTTTCGGTAGTCCTAAAGGCAATGGAATTAAAAGCAAAAGTGAATTACTGGGACCTTATGAAGATAAAAAGCTTCTGCACAGCAAAGGAAACAACCAACAAAACTAAAAGGCAACCAACGGAATGGGAAAAGATATTTGCAAATGACATATCGGACAAAGGGCTAGTCTCCAAAATCTATCAAGAGCTCACCAAACTCCACACCCGAAAAGCAAATAACCCAGTGAAGAAATGGGCAGAAAACATGAATAGACACTTCTCTAAAGAAAACATCCGGATGGCCAACAGGCACATGAAAAGATGTTCAGCGTCGCTCCTCATCAGGGAAATACAAATCAAAACCACACTCAGGTATCACCTCACGCCAGTCAGAGTGGCCAAAATGAACAAATCAGGAGACTCTAGATGCTGGAGAGGATGTGGAGAAACGGGAACCCTCTTGCACTGTTGGTGGGAATGCAAAGTGGTGCAGCCGCTCTGGAAAGCAGTGTGGAGGTTCCTCAGAAAATTAAAAATAGACCTACCCTATGACCCAGCAATAGCACTGCTAGGAATTTATCCAAGGGACACAGGAGTACTGATGCATAGGGGCACTTGTACCCCAATGTTCATAGCAGCACTCTCAACAATAGCCAAATTATGGAAAGAGCCTAAATGTCCATCAACTGATGAATGGATAAAGAAATTGTGGTTTATATACACTATGGAATACTACGTGGCAATGAGAAAAAATGAAATATGGCCTTTTGTAGCAATGTGGATGGAACTGGAGAGTGTGATGCTAAGTGAAATAAGCCATACAGAGAAAGACAGATACCATATGGTTTCACTCTTATGTGGATCCTGAGAAACTTAACAGGAACCCATGGGGGAGGGGAAGGGAAAAAAAAAAAAAAAAGAGGTTAGAGTGGGGGAGAGCCAAAGCATAAGAGACTGTTGAGAACTGAGAACAAACTAAGGGTTGATGGGGGGTGGGAGGGAGGAGAGGGTGGGTGATGGGTATTGAGGAGGGCACCTTTCGGGATGAGCACTGGGTGTTGTATGGAAACAAATTTGACAATAAATTTCATATATAAATAAAAAAAAAATTTTTGGTAGTCCACAGTCAACTGCCATGAGCCAACCAGCATTGTTACCAGCTGTACCAAGCTATTGAAACCAACATGGGCAGAGTGTGAAACACCCATTCAGTGCAGTTCTCAGATAGTTTCTCTTCTTATGCTCCCCTCACACCCAGGCAGTTTCTGCTGTTTGACAGTTAAACTACTCTTCCCAGCCATGGTAGACTTAACGGTTCCCAGGTGGGGTTTCCCCCTCAGCAGTGCTTTAACTAGTCTAACCCAGAGAAGAAATTCATCAACAGAGATTTACAGAGTTTGAGCTTGTAGGATGTCCATGCCCAGTAGGTTCTCTGGTATTAGAAAGATAAAAGCCTCATTCTCTTCTGAGAACACCCAATTTGCAGTTTCAAAGGACCTCTCAGACCACAATCATCAGCTCTTTGTAACCACCAATAGCATTGAGGGGCCAGAAGACTTCTGAGGGTTACTGTGTATTAGAGTGTATTTGACTCCAGGATCAACCAGAATTCTTGTTTATTTCAGGGGGAGGCAGCAGAAAACTAGTGAATAAAGAGCTCAACATGATACCCCGATTGCCTCCAATGGCCCTCACCTGGAGACAACCTTGGCCTGGACCCTGTACCCAGGGCATAGGAGGCACCCATCCCATTTGGACTACAACCTAGAGGCCTCTGAGGAAACAGGAGGTGTGTCAGGGACAATAGAGGCAGGGAGAGTAGATTGGGAAGGTCTGTTCAGGTGTTAAGGTTTTCCACATCAAGATCAACATAGAGTTGGGCTACTGATTTTACTTTTTAGGTAGTGTCTCCATAGCAAGGGCAAACCGCGTACAGGTTACCTTTCCTGCACACTTTACAGACAATTGGGATAGCCTTTTGGCTTTTTGAGTTTCCTCTTTGTCTGGGATCTTTCTTACAGCTGGTACTAGTTCCTGGAATTTGTCAGTTTCCCCCAGATCAGGAGTAGACATCATAAATGTCTTGTCCTACAACTGGACTCAGCAAGGATATCCATGTCCCATACCAGATTCTTGGGGCATTCCTGCAGTGAATGTGGCTCCATCAAGGCCTAGGTGGTCTGGCTCATACCCAGCACCCTCAAGATTTATACCTCCTCTATGGATTTCCAAGACCCCATAACCAGGGAGATGACCCTCACTGAGCCAAGCCTACCTACAAACTAGAATAATCCATTTATAAGAGCATAAATACCTTAAACTTCCCCCCCCCCCTGCCCCCACAAGGGGGTACAGGCACTATCAGAGGGCAGGGTGTGTGGTGATGACGCTCATTTTCTCTGCCTCCTTCCCAGAGAAATGCCACCTCTCCCCATCCCCTTAGTGGCACTAGCCACACCTGGCTACCTACCCTGGCTTTTTGTTGAAATTTGACAGCTAAACTAGTGAACTCAGTGGGAATATATTCTTTCATCGTGAACATTTCCTGAGTTGGGGGCTGCCCTGTTGGCCAGGGTTCTTGTTGGTGTGCTTTTGTTTTCCTTTGTATTATTAGGGGTTAAACGGCATGGGGCATTCTGTCTGCTTCACTATCACAACATCCTCTCCTTCATTCTCCCCACTTTGCCTGGGATCCTCGTCTTGGCCGCTCAATCACACTTTGTCCCAAATGCACAGGCTTTAATCCCCCGTGGGCCCGCCCAGCTTTGCAAAACTGCAGGCTAAGTTGCCCAGATGATTACCTTGCTCTCCCACCTTGTCTGCTGGCCCCAAAGCCAGCGGAGTAGGGGGCACCCGCCCTTCTCCAACCTCAGCGCTTCCTCCTTTCTAACGCGAGCTCCAGCCCCGAGTGGGGCATCTAGAGCCCGCAAAGCTGCCCCCTTAGAGGCCAGCCCACCGTGGCCCCCACGCGCTTCCCTTCTCTGCGGCAGTGGGCTCGGCCCAGTTCCTCAGACAAGCGCGTTTTTGGGGGTGTCCCAGGGTGGTCCACAGCTTCTAGCGTACGGGCCACCCCTCCCCACACAGAGGTGGGTGGCCAGCTCGGGATTTCCCCCCACAGAGGCCTCTTCCCCAAGACTCGTTTCCGCCGACCCCGGCTGGCTCACCAATTGCTGGTTTGCAAACCGGTCCCGTACCCAGAGGGCGAGGACACGCTAAAGAAAGAGGCTGCTCCTGGATAGGTCCGTGGCAGGTTTAGTAAGGGAACTTACCTGCGGGCTTGTTATAGGCCGACGCAAAATGAGTAAATCTCTACACCCGCCTGCCAGAGTCTGAAGTTTATAAAGAAGCCTTAAGGGGGTTGAGTCATTACACCATCCAGATGGTCTCAATAATACATTACCCTCTCCAGGTTTCATCCTTAAAATGGCTCCAGCTGTGAGAATGCTGAGTGAAACAGACATCCCAAGGACAGGGAGGGGCGCTAGGAGCCTCCAATTGCCCAGGTGCACCTGTTGGGTCAACCAGAGGTCATGTCCTCTCAGTGACCTCCTCCAATACCTAGGGCCTGGACTACATAGCAGATAGCCAGAAATGTTTGTGGAATAACTAAATGAATGAATATACTGAGACACTTCAGTTTGGACATCTTGGAAATTATATGGTACCAACTTGCTTTAGAAAATCCCCTAACTTGGGCCGCCCTGGTGGCCCAGTCGGTTGAGCGTCCGACTTCGGCTAGGGTCATGATCTCACAGCTCGTGGATTCGAGCCCCGCATCAGGCTCTGTGCTGACTGCTGGCTCAGAGCCTGGAGCCTGCTTCAGATTCTGTGTCTCCTTGTCTCTCTGCCCCTCCCCCACCACGCTTTGTCTCACTGTTTCTCAGAAATAAATAAAATGTAAAGAAAACAGAAAGAAAGAAAATCCCCTAACTTGTGCAAGGCAGAATGGCAGAATCTTCTCTCTGCCACTACACCTTCACTGAAGGCTGCAATACACATATATTCAACTCATAGGTTAGATTTTCTTGTGATTGAGCTGATTTTCCTAAAGAGTTTAATATTAGCTTTTAATTACATCCTGCCATGCAACAAGTACTTTAATAAATGTAAGGGAAGAAACCCCTCTGCATATCAACAGAGGCTAATTCAATTCAATAATTCTATTTAATTAAGCATTTTTGTGCTCTAATAGTCAAATTGCTACAGGAGATGTCATTTCCATAAGCTCGTCAACGGAGAATGCTGAGCAGTTACTTGAATACTTTCTAAGGGCTTCCTGTTTCAAAAGGGTTTTTAAATGATTTCCAGAGGCCAGCCGGTTCCCTCACACCTTCCCAAGAGTCTCTGCAACCTTTCCACTCTCCCTCCCAAAAGCAGCAGTCCTGGGGGCTGGGGGCCTTTTTCATGCTGCTTCCCTCACTTCTCATGCAACATATACCCATCTCCTTGCCTCCAAACAAAATGGTGTCCTCCTTTTCAAAGCTCATTCCAGAAGTCACCTCTTCTATTAAGCCTGCCCAGATTTACCAGGCATTGGTTTGGACCTATCAAAACATCCTCACTGTGATCCCTTAAAGCAGGACTTTCAAGATAATTTAACCCAGTCATGACCTCAGTAAAATGAACGGATCTTCATGATTCACCTCCCTGAACTGTAAGGGAAGGAGTCCTGGACTGGAAGGCAGAGAATCCTATATAGGAACCCTAAGTCTACCGAACAGTTGTGCAAATTACAGCATCTGTCTGGGCCATAGTTTCTGCACCTGTAAAATAGAAAATATTGCTGACCTTCTAGGCGGTAGAGAGGATTCAAAGGCCTAACATGTGAAAGTTTATCACCTCACACCTGGGATTCAATCACTGATCAAATCACTTTTTCCAGCCATGACATGTGGGACTAAAATGGCCATCTGATCATCACACTAAAGAGGACATCTGATAAATACACTCAATTCTCCTTCAACCAGATTTCTTACCCAGTGGTTCTCAACCAGGCTGTGCATCCAAATCAGTGAGCAAAGGTTTTTCAAAATATGAATTCTGAGCCCTACTGAATCAGAATCTCCAAGGTAGGAGCTGTCAAACATGGACATACATTAATTTGTTCTGCTGATGTTGTTAAGTAGCCAGCACAGAGAACTTCCAAACAACCTGCAACAGAAGTACCTCTTCAGCTGAACAGGCAACCAGACAGGAGGAGGTTCCGTAACCACAAATTCTCAGCTCACAGTAGTGTAGAAGTGAGCAATTATGGAAGTAATTGACTAGAGAAGGGGAAACTCCCCAAACTGTAGGCAGCCATCACATCAGCTCATCCAGGTGCACTGGAATAAAGAGGAAAAGCTCCTGCCTTTCTGACTGAGAGCAGTCGCCCCAGCAGGAGCATGATCAAAAAGACAAGTGTGTTTGGTGCACACAAGTGAGAGCTGGCACTGTTCCACACCCACAGTATCTGTTTGGAAAGGGGGTAAATGAGGTGTGGCAATAAGGTTAGCATGGCCTTGCTTGCTTCCACTTACAATGTGCTGGATACCATGCCTCCCACACATACCGTCTCTTACAATTGACACAATAGCTAGCCCCATCAGGTAAGCATTATTATCCCCATTTTACAGAGGAGGAAACTAAGGCACAGAAAGATTAAATGACTCTGCAAGTATGGAGCAAGGCTGGACTCGAAGAGAGATTTGCCTGACTCCAAACTCTGTCTCTAAGAGTTTGGGAACAATATGTCATTATTTCAATTCTATGAGCCTGTGTTTCTTTATCTTAGATAATGGGGATTTTTCCTATTGCAAAGAAAAAGAGATTAGGAAGGACACATGGCCATCACCAATAAATGATAGCTAGTATTGTTTAATGCTGCTAAAGGCCTCCTCTGAAATAGGACCACATAAGGGAGTGAGGTCTGAGGAGCAAATATGAAGGCATTTGCAGAGGAGATGTAAAAGTCAAATTTAACTTTTAAAGATGATGGCCTGGTTGAGATTTGTTTGTTACTTATTCACAACAACACACTTTGTTTTACCCTTCTTTGTCTTTTTTAGTAACTCTTAGAAAGTGATTAAAAATGTGTTCTATTGAGCCTTATATCGGGCTCTGAGCTGAACATGGAGCCTGCTTAAGATTCTTTCTCTCCTGCCCCTCCCCTACTCGTGTGCACACGCATGTGCTCTCACTCTCTTCGCTTTCTCTCTCTCTCTCTCTCTCGATAAAAAAATAAAAATGGGGCCCCTGGATGAGTCAGTTGGTTAAGCATCTGACTCTTGATTTTGGCTCAAGTCATGATCTCACGGTTCATGAGTTTGAGTCCTGAGTCAGCTCTGCACTGACAGTGTGGAGTCTTCTTGAGATTGTCTCTCTCCCTCTCTCTCTGCCTCTCTCCCATGTGCTCTCTCTCTCAATAAATAAATACATAAATAAATAAATAAATAAATAAATAAATAAATAAATAAATAAAAGACTTAAATTTTTAAAAAATGTGTTCTTACTTGCAAAAGTCCTTCATATTAAAAAGGAGTCAGTTACTCACAGTTGAAAAGGTAGATAATGTTGTAATGTGCTGATACACAAAAACCACAGTCTCCTAACAGAAGTATGATTCTGGACATTTGCTCATCCTGTGGCATGTACACATTTGAGAGTCTGGGTTCCTCTTGCCTACTGAATCAGGGGTATCTGTGGGAACAGAAGGCACCCTTGCCCCATCATGCCTTCTGCCAAATGCCTGGGAAGCTACTGCATGCCTCCTTGCTTCCTTCTCTTTTGTTCCTTCTCTACCCTTGCACCAGGCCATGCTGCAACACTCCATGGGGTTCCAGACCATGGTGCCCCTCTAGGGTAGAGGACAACTTCCACCAGTCCCTCAAGAAGACAGACAACCTAATTGGTTTGCTTCATGTTACATAATTATCCCACATTTGCAGCTAGGGTTTTGGTACTTAACCACTTCAAGCCTACTAAGTGCGTCTACCCGGCATACAGCACCTTGAATTGAGTTAGCACTATAAACACTACATGTGTGTAAACTGTGAAGAGCTAAGCAAATGTTGGCCATGTCACTCTTATGTGTGCTGTGTCTTGCTTCTCTGTATCACCAGTGAATGCTCTGCTGTAACTACCTGTTTGGTTTTGAATAAATGTTTGCTCAATGAAGAAATAAAAGACCACAGAGTCTTTTGGAGTAAATAAAGTCCTAGGGAAATGGTCATATACACTCCTGAGAACTGCCGAGGGCTCTCATTTACAGAGCACTTCCCTGTGTCAGGCACTAAGGATGTCACACATGCTCACAGAGGTGCTTTGATAGGAGTATTATTATTATCAGCCCCATTCTCCAGATGAGGAGATGGAAACAAAGAGAGGGGCAGGCACTACCCCAAGCCACCCCTGAAGTAAGTGACAGAACTGGAGATGGAGCTGAGACACTCCAGCTCTGGAGCCCGTGGCCTTCATTACCATGCTCAGCAAACATAAATTCAGATTTGGAAGAAAATGTGGCCATTTATGGAATCAAGCACACATATTTTGCTGATGATGAATATAAGACACAGGGCAATTCCAAACGACATCTATAGCCCTGAGGAGTGAAAAGAGCTTAGGGTTTTATTCTCAGAACACGGTGGGTTAAAATTCAAGATCTGACACTTAAAAGCTGTGTGGCCTTAGGCATATCACTGAGCTTCTCTGAGCAACAATTTGTTGTTTAAATGGCTGTTCCCTTTGGAAACCTGGGAAGGGGGTATGTCTTTTCAAGTCTGTTGCCAGACTTAGAGATGTTGTGTATAAACACTCAACAAGAGTATCACAGAGTAGGTGCTCAACAGATGGTAAAATTGTTAGCTTTTAATAATCTGCTTCATGCCACTATCTCTTTGAACCCGTTTTCCTCTTCTCTCATGTTCCTGACACACTCCTGCGCATCCTTAAAGGCTGCAGCTCAGGGCCTAGGCCCTCCGTGGAAACTCTTCTGGCCCTCTCTCCAGCGCCCCCTCCTCACAGAGGTTCTCATTCCTTCTTTAGAGCCACAGAAGCTTCTGGATGTAGCAGCAAATCTCCATAAGAGACGGGGGACCTGGCTCTGGGGCCAGGCCCCTCCCCAAAATAAAAGAGGACAAACAAAGACATTGGAGGACAAACTCAACAGTTATTGAACATCTGCCATGTGCCAGACATGGTTCTAAGCACTGAGGAAAACAATGTTGAATACCATGTGCTTCCTGTCCTGCTGCAGATAAATGATAATGTGGAGGAGGATACAAAGCAACTCACCCCTTAACAGACATAAGGGTGAAATCACACTGCAGGTAGGAGGAGTCTGAGGTGGAAAATTCTCCGACTACACTTTGGAAGACAGGCAAGAGTTTGCCACGGAAAGGAAGGTGGGAGGGGCCAAGACCGCTGGTCAGTCAGAGCGGCTCACACAAAGTGCAGGTGTAGAAAACTGGGCACACTGGCCTTGATCCTTAAAAATGTGTGGTGCCCCTAAAGGAATGAAGTGGAAGAGAAATGGGGTGAGACTGACTTTCTAGATAAATGCCAAATCCCTCCTACCCTCATGGCTCATTCTATTTCTTCCCACACATTCATTAAGACAACACTTCTCTCAACACCCATGCTGAGATTTGTTACTTTCACCCTCTCAGATGTTGACAAGGACTGAGTCTTGCCTTACAGAGTAGAGATTAATGCAGTCCAAAAGCACGGCTTCAATTACATGAAGAAATGTGATAAAGTGGTGAGGAAAGCTGTGAAGGATTTTTTTTTTTTTTTTTTTTTTGAGAAAGAGAAATACCAAGACACTTGGCAGAACACATTTTATCATCTTGTGTTATTATCAGAAAAAGAAAGTCTGGTTCCCCTGCTCTGTAGGCCTTCTCCACCACTGTTCAGTGAGTAGTCTGCAATCAATCAGGGAGACGGTACTTGAATTCTGGATGGCCTGTCTCTGTCCGTCTCTCCCTGAGATGATTAAGAAAGACTCTTTTCATGACAGGGCCATTTATTAAAAGCAAGGTTTCAATACCCTTTGTGTGATAAAGCAGCCAGAGTCAGCTTTGGGCCCATTCTGTGATCAAGATATTCTACCTCTTCAAACCTCAGCACAAAGAGTTACATCAACAAAGCTATTTATCTAAGAAGAGAGGAAGTCTCCCCAAAGTCCCTCATCTAAGATATCATAATTTTTTAACACTTGCTTTCTTATCTCTCTCTGATTTAGTATTTCTCTACCTAGTTCATGGACATTGCTACTTCTTTAGCTAATGCTGAATTCATTTCCTAGAATTTAATGGCATTTTAATAATAATGTCTTATCATTATATAGCTCTTTATGATATACCAAACCCTTTAATTTATGTTACCTGGTCCCCAAACCAAATGACCTCTCAGGTAATAGGTTTCTTGATTTTTTTTTTACTGCATTTAACAATCCTCGTAACCTTGAAAAACTCCCTCTCTTGAAACCTTTGGTAGGATCTTGGGTCCTAAGTCTATGCCCAACCTACCTGTTGGCCAGCCTAGTGTATCAATTAGTTTTCGCTAGATAATGTTGGGGTAATAAATATTCCTGTCATAACTCAGATTTTTTTTTCTTAAATCAAGGCCCTTTCTATCACATCAAGACACCTAATCAGCTACAGACAAACTTCATTGAGTTTGCCTTCATGTGCTGTGGAGATGAGAAACTGTGATCCAGAAAATAGTGTGTTTAAGTAGAATTGTTCCTGGTTGAAAAATATAACCAAAGAGTACTGATGAGAGATTTTTGATAACCGATTCAATTTCTTCACTGGTTATGGGTCTGTTCAAGCTTTCTATTTCCTCCTGATTGAGTTTTGGAAGAGTGTGGGTGTTCAGGAATGTGTCCATTTCTTCCAGGTTGTCCAATTTGTTGGCATATAATTTTTCATAGTATTCCCTGATAATTGTTTGTATCTCTGAGGGATTGGTTGTAATAATTCCATTTTCATTCATGATTTTATCTATTTGGGTCATCTCCCGTTTCTTTTTGAGAAGCCTGGCTAGAGGTTTGTCAATTTTGTTTATTTTTTCAAAAAACCAACTCTTGGTTTCATTGATCTGCTCTACAGTTTTTTTAGATTCTATATTGTTTATTTCTGTTCTGATCTTTATTATTTCTCTTCTTCTGCTGGGTTTAGGCTGCGTTTGCTGTTCTGCTTCTATTTCCTTTACGTGTGCTGTTAGATTTTGTATTTGGGATTTTTCTTGTTTCCTCAGATAGGCCTGGATTGTAATGTATTTTCCTCTCAGGACTGCCTTCGCTGCGCCCCAAAGCGTTTGGATTGTTGTATTTTCATTTTCGTTTGTTTCCATATATTTTTAAACTTCTTCTCTAATTGCCTGGTTGACCCACTCATTCGTTAGTAGGGTGTTCTTTAACCTCCATGCTTTTGGAGGTTTTCCAGACTTTTTTCTGTGGTTGATTTCAAGCTTCATAGCATTGTGGTCTGAAAGTATGCATGGTATGATTTCAATTCTTGTACACTTATGAAGGGCTGTTTTGTGACCCAGTATATGATCTATCTTGGAGAATGTTCCATGTGCACTCGAGAAGAAAGTATATTCTGTTGCTTTGGGATGCAGAGTTCTAAATAGATCTGTCAAGTCCATCTGATCCAATGTCTCATTCAGGGCCCTTGTTTCTTTATTGACCGTGTGTCTAGATGATCTATCCATTTCTGTAAGTGGGGTGTTAAAGTCCCCTGCAATTACCACATTCTTATCAATAAGGTTGCTTATGTTTATGAGTAATTGTTTTATATATTTCGGCGCTCCGGTATTCAGCGCATAGACATTTATAATTGTTAGCTCTTCCTGATGGATAGACCCTGTCACTATTATATAATGTCCTTCTTCATCTCTTGTTACAGCCTTTAATTTAAAGTCTAGTTTGTCTGATATAAGTATGGCTACTCCAGCTTTCTTTTGGCTTCCAGTAGCATGATAAATAGTTCTCCATCCCCTCACTCTCAATCTAAAGGTGTCCTCAGGTCTAAAATGAGTCTCTTGTAGACAGCAAATAGATGGGTCTTGTTTTTTTATCCATTCTGATACCCTATGTCTTTTGGTTGGTGCATTTAATCCATTTACATTCAGTGTTATTATAGAAAGATATGGGTTTAGAGTCATTGTGATGTCTGTATGTTTTATGCTTGTAGTGATGTCTCTGGTGCTTTGTCTCACAGGGTCCCCCTTAGGATCTCTTGTAGGGCTGGTTTGGTGGTGACAAATTCCTTCAGTTTTTGTTTGTTTGGGAAGACCTTTATCTCTCCTTCTATTCTAAATGACAGACTTGCTGGATAAAGGATTCTCGGCTGCATATTTTTTCTGTCTAGCACACTGAAAATCTCGTGCCAATTCTTTCTGGCCTGCCAAGTTTCAAAAGAGAGATCAGTCACGAGTCTTATAGGTCTCCCTTTATATGTGAGGGCACGTTTACCCCTTGCTGCTTTCAGAATTTTCTCTTTATCCTTGTATTTTGCCAGTTTCACTATGATATGTCGTGCAGAAGATCGATTCAAGTTCCGTCTGAAGGGAGTTCTCTGTGCCTCTTGGATTTCAATGCCTTTTTCCTTCCCCACTTCAGGGAAGTTCTCAGCTATTATTTCTTCAAGTACCCCTTCAGCACCTTTCCCTCTCTCTTCCTCCTCTGGGATACCAATTATGCGTATATTATTTATTTTAAGTGTACCACTTAGTTCTCTAATTTTCCCCTCATACTCCTGGATTTTTTTTATCTCTCTTTTTCTCAGCTTCCTCTTTTTCCATAACTTTATCTTCTAGTTCACCTATTCTCTCCTCTGCCTCTTCAATCCGAGCCGTGGTGGTTTCCATTTTGTTATGCATTTCGTTTAAAGCGTTTTTCAGCTCCTCGTGACTGTTCCTTAGTCCCTTGATCTCTGTAGCAAGAGATTCTCTGCTGTCAGCTATACTGTTTTCAAGCCCAGCGATTAATTTTATGACTATTATTCTAAATTCACTTTCTGTTATATTATTTAAATCCTTTTTGATCAGCTCATTAGCTGTTGTTATTTCCTGGAGATTCTTCTGAGGGGAATTCTTCCGCTTGGTCATTTTGGATAGTCCCTGGTGTGGTGAGGACCTGCAGGGCACTTCCCCTGTGCTGTGGTGTATAACTGGAGTTGGTGGGCGGAGCCGCAGTCAGACCTGATGTCTGCCCCCAGCCCACCGCTGGGGCCACAGTCAGACTGGTGTGTGCCTTCTCTTCCCCTCTCCTAGGGGCGGGATTCACTGTGGGGTGGGGTGGCCTGTCTGGGCTACTTGCACAGTGCCAGGCTTGTGATGCTGGGGATCTGGCGTCTTAGCTGGGGTGGGTAGGCAAGGTGCACAGGGGCAGGAGGGGCAGGCTTAGCTTGCTTCTCCTTAGGTGATCCACTTCAGGAGGGGCCCTGTGGCAGCAGGAGGGAGTCAGATCCGCTGCCGGAGGCTTGGCTCCACAGAAGCACAGAGTTGGGTGTTTGCGCGGAGCAAGCAAGTTCCCTGGCAGGAACTGGTTCTCTTTGGGATTTTGGCTGGGGGATGGGCGGGGGAGATGGCGCTGGCGAGCGCCTTTGTTCCCCACCAAACTGAGCTCTGTCGTCCGGGGGCTCAGCAGCTCTCCTTCCCTGTGTCCTCCAGCCTTCCCGCTTTCTGAGCAGAGCTGTTAACTTATGACCTCCCAGCCGCTAAGTCGCGCTTGCTGTCGGAACACAGTCCGTCAGGCCCCTCCGCTTTTTGCAAGCCAGACTCGGGGGCTCTGCTTGGCCGGCGAGCCGCCCCTCCGCCCCGACTCCCTCCCGCCAGTCCGTGGAGCGCGCACCGCCTCGCCGCCCTTCCTACCCTCTTCCGTGGGCCTCTTGTCTGCGCTTGGCTCCAGCGACTCCGTTCTGCTAATCCTCTGGCGGTTTTCTGGGTTATTTAGGCAGGTGTAGGTGGAATCTAAGTGATCAGCAGGACGCGCGGTGAGCCCAGCGTCCTCCTACGCTGCCATCTTCCCTCTCCCCCCGAGCATACTCCCAAAGTCGGATGCTTAACTGACTGAGCCACCCAGGCACCCTGTGCTGTCTTCTTAAGCAAAAAAGAGAAGCTTAGAGTTCAAAATGGTAGATTATACTCCATACCTAGTTTCTTTGACTATATTCCAGTACCTGAGTTTCATTAGATGGATTTGTAAATAAATTAGTGCTATACTTTTCTCTTAGATCCATGTTTGACTTTCAAAGGCAGTGTGTGTACGTGTGTGTGTGTGTGTGTGTGTTTGTGTTTAACTTAAATAGAAGACCTTGTAGTATTGTATAACATGTCTGATATAGAGACAAAATGAAATCCCTTAGGGTAACTCTACATGAGAAAATATAGGTACATTCACTTAATCAAGAAATATGTATTAAGCTGTATGGTATCTCACACTGTACTAGGCTCTGATCATATAAAGATTAGATGGGTGGAGCCCCACATTCAAGGCACTTACAGTTTAGGAAGAATACAGACAATTATAATATATGAGAAGATGTGCACAAAAATCTAGGTGCAAGCAGGTTAACTGTAATGCTATTAATTAAAAAAAAAACCTAGGAGAAAAAGCCTAAATACTTAGAAATTAGAAACTGATTTAATAAATTAAATTTACACACACTTAAAAAATACTAAAATTTTAATAATTGACTACTGTGGTAAATACGTCTGAGGTAAAAAGGATTTTGTTTTAATTAATAGAATTTATTTCTCAGAACAGACGTCAGTTCACAGCAGAATCAAGAAGAAAGCATGGAGTTCCCATTCCCACACCCCACCCCAACACATATATGCACGGCCTACATCCTGCACCAGAGTGAACATTTGTTACAATGGTTGGACCTATGCTGATATGTCATTATAACCCAAAGTACATATTTCGCATTAAGGTTCTCTCTTGGTGTTATACCTTCTGTGGGTATTGACAAATATAGAATGACATGTATCCACCATCGTAATGTCATACAGAATAGTTTCATTGCCCCAAATATCCTCTGTGCTCTGCCTATCCATGACTCCTCTGGCAGGCATTGATCTTTTTACTGTCTCCATAGTTTTGCCTTTTCCAGAATGTCATATAGTTGGACTCACACCATAGGTAGCCTTTTCAAATTGGCTTCTTTCCGTTCATAGTATGCATCTACGGTCTCTGTCACTTTATGGCTTGTTAGATCATTTTCCCTTAGTGTTGAAAATATTTCATTGTCTGAATATACCAGAGTTTATTTATCGATTCATCTACTAAAAGACATCTTGGTTGTCCCCAATTTTTTCAATTACAAATAAACCTGCTATAAACATCTATGTGCAGCAACTTTTGTTTGTGTGGACATAAGTTTTTAACTCATTTGGAGCTAAGGAGTGTGATCACTGGATTGCATGGTAAAATATGTGTAGTTTTGTTACAAACTGCAAAACCATCTTCAAAGCTACCGTACCATTTCTTCCACCAACAATGAATAAGAATTCCCATTGTTCCACACTTGCCAACAGTTGGTAATGTCTGTGTTTTGGATTTTAGCCATTCTAATAGGTGTGTCGTGGTATCTCATTATTGATTTTTTTTTTTGACGGGGGAGGGGTGGAGAGAGAGGGAGAGAAATTCTTAAGCAGGCTCCACACCGAGCACAGAGCCTGACACGGGGCTTTATCTCATGACCATGAGCTCATGACCTGAGCTAAAATCAAGAGTCAGACACTTAACTGACTGAGCCACCCAGATGCTCCTCATTATTGCTTTAATCAAGTTTTCCAATGACATATAATGTTGACAGTCTTTTAATATTAATGCTTATTTGCCATTTATACATCTTCTTTGGGAAGATCATCAGATGTTTTGCCTCTTTTTTAACTGGGTTATTTCTTATTATTGTCTTTAAGGGTTAGCTATATATTTTGAATATAAGTCCTTTCTCGTATAAATGTTTTGCAAATATTTCTCCCTGTATATGGCTTATATTTACTTCATTATCTTAACAATGTCATTAACAAAACAAAACTTTTTAATTTTAAAAGTCTAACTTAATTTTTTCTTTTCATGATTGTGCTTTTGGTATTAGTTATAAAACCGTATCATCAAACCCAAGGCCACCTAGATTTTTTTTCCTGTATTATCCTCTAGATGTTTTATAGTTTTACATTTACATTCAAGTTTTCCATTTTAGTAAAATTTTTTAAAGGTGTGAGGTCTGTGTCTAGACTTATTGTTTTCCTCTTTGTCCATTTTTCCTTTTTTGTGAGGATGGAAATAACTTCTAAACTCTTTATATGTCAGAGCCAAATCCAGAATTCATATTTTCATCAAGAATAAATACCATAAAGGTATAAGAAAATCTGATTTCAAATAATAATGACAGGAAAATGTTTAATTTAATGTAAGATGAAAAATAGCACCTTTAAAAATAGTATGATGAGAGAGAGAGATTTTTTTTTATCATTGTATATACATACAAGGGGAAACAATGGGTTATCCCAGAGCTGTACATTATCTAACTGCTTTTCATTTTTATATGTGATTTTTTTTCAAATATGCTACAATAAATATCTATGAATTTTATACTTAGAGAAAAACAATTAGTATTTTTTTGGAAAAGTAAAAGGAAATTTTCAAAGGTAGAGAGTATCAAATGCTGCAGTAGAGAATGGGCCAGATGCTTGGGGTCACAGGATGGGGTGGCTACTTCATGCTGACGGATTAGGAAAGGCTTCCCAGGGCCACTCCAGGGCAGCCCAACACACATTCAACCCAACGTTGCCTCAGATAGTTACACCAGGGATAGAGGTCATGGCTTCTGAACTTTACCCAACTGATTTGGAAAACACAGTAAAATCTCTTAGAGAGTGTCCATTAGTGTGCCTAAACTCTGCATCTTTCTTTAATCAATTAAAACCTTGGTGGTAAAAAGCTTCCTGGGTTGCTCCCTGTTGCATCAAGTGATTCTTTTAGTTTTCCTTACATTGCCTTTTTTATTATGCAAGGGCTGTCTCTTCATTCTATTTCCTAATTCATATTTGGTGTGCAGTCACTTACAGAGGACGGCACCCTTCCCAAATTATCTGGAATGGGCCACAGGATTAAAATGAGCAGCTGAATAAAGGAGGCAACATTATGTAGACCAATGCAGAGCTGGCCCATCCCTAAAGATGTTGTGGGTGCAAGAAGATTTCCAATTCATAGTGGAATAGAGTAGCAACAGACTCCTAGAATCAGAAATACATTTGGGTCAGCCAAGTTTAACACTTCAAGTTGAACTAGCTGGAGCATTATTCCAAATTCAAGATTTGTCTTTAAATGGGAAATCTGCATTGAGAGAGAGAGTTATCAGAGAAACTAGTTCTATTTTAATATCACAATTTTAAAAGATTGTACTAAAGTGACACATAGTAGAAAATAACTTAGGCATGACAGGATAAAATCACTTTAATAAAAAATCTATCTGGGCTTCTGGTTTAAATGATGGATCAAAACCATATGCTCATTACTGTTTCTTCTGTCTATATTCATTTAAAATGATATCACAAGGATTCAAAAAGTATAAACCTGCAAAGGGAATGAATGGGAGAAATACAGATGTCAACACATTTTGGGAAGACAGGAAGTGGAAGAAGATGTGAGTGGACCTGAAAAAATTGAATACCAGGTGCTGCAGAAAGGATGTCAGTAAGACATGGTCCATTCATTCTGCACAGCTCCAGAGAAGCCAGTATAGAAGATGCCAATTTCCACCATAAAGGAGTTTAAGGCAAGGGAGTGAGTTGAGGTCTCTCTAACAAATAGCATCTCAGGTTCCCATCCCCATTTGTTGAAGCTAGCTAACTACCTCTTCTGCTCAGGCAGCAAACTGGAGGAATATTTATGCCAGAAACTGACATAGAGCAGTTCTTGATTTGGGGTTACCAGGTAGAGTGGAAGAGGGCTATATTGGAAATAAGGAAATTCAGTGAAAGTCTACATACTTAACATGAGATCCCCCTAATGCCACCATGGTTTCAGGAATGCAGTTAGCCAGTGTGTTCTTCTCAGGTGAGAGATTAGTTTCCTGGAAAAATCAAATGCCCCACTGAGAAGATCCATAGACTCAGGTATTTGAGAATCTTCCAACAGAAAGGTCTGGGAAGTGCCCACCAAATCAAACCACAGTGGAATTCACATATGAGATTAGAGAGGGGAAGATGGCGGCATAGGAGGGTGCTGGGCTCACCTCATTCTGCTGATCACTTCGATTCCACCCACACCTGCCTAAATAACCCAGAAAACCACCAGAAGACTAGGAGAACAGACTCTCCGGAGCCAAGTGTAGACAAGAGGCCCACGGAAGAGGATAAGAAGGGCAGAGAGATGATGCACACTACACGGACTGGCAGGAGGGAGCCAGAGCAATGGAGGGGCAGCCCGCCTGGCAAGGCAGAGTCCCTGAGTCTGGCTTGCAAAAGGAGAGGGGCTGGACTCCATGAGTTCTGACAGCCAGCGGGACTTAACATCTGGAATGTTAAAAGTCCACAGCTCCGCTCTCGGAGAGCAGGGAGGTTGAGAGGATGCCGGGTGGGAGAGTTGTTGAGCCCCGGAAGAAAGAGCTAAGCTCAGCAGGGAACAAAGGCACTGGGCAGTGCCATCTCCCTCTCATATCCCCCAGCCGTAATCCCAAAGGGAACCAGTTCCCATCACCGAACTTGCTTGCACCACTCAAACACCCAATGCTGTGCTTCTGTGGATCCACCCCCTGACAGGTCTACCTCCCTCCTGGTGCTGCAGGGCCCCTCCCGCAGGGGACCACCAGTGGCAAAGCGAGCTAAGTCTGCCACTCCCTCCCCTGTGCACCTGCAGATCCACCCCATCTAATATGCCCTTGACCAGATCCCATCAAAGCAGGACCACAAGCCTGGCAGTGTGCAAGTAGCCTGGACAGGGGCCACACCACTCCAGAGTGAGTCCCGCCCCTGGGAGAGGGGAAGATAAGGTACACACCAGTCTGACTGTGGCCCCCGCAGTGGGCTGGGGGCAGACATTGGTCTGACTGCGGCCCCGCCCACCAACACAAGTTACTCTGGACAGCACAGGGGAAATGCCCTGCAGTTCTGCGCCACCCCAGGGACTACCCAAAATGACAAAACGGAAAAACTCTCCTCAAAAGAAACTCCAAGAAGTAGTGACAGCTAACGAATTGATCAAAAACTATTTAAGCAATATAATGGAACAAGAATTTAGAATAATAGTCATAAAATTAATTGCTGGGCTAGAAAAAAGTATAGAGGACAGCAAAGAATCTATTACTACAGAGATCAAAGGACTAAGAAATAGTCATGAGGAGCTAAAAAAAAATGCTATAAATGAGGTGCAAAATAAAATGGAGGTGACCAAAGCTCGGATTGAAGAGGCAGAAGAGAGAATAGGTGAATTAGAAGGTAAAATTATGGAAAAAGAGGAAGCTGAGAAAAAGAGAGATAAAAAATCCAGGAGTATGATGGGAGAATTAGAGAACTAAGTGATGAAATCAAGCACAACAATATCCGTATTATAGGAATTCCAGAAGAAGAAAAGAGAGAGAAAGGGGCTGAAGGTGTACTTGAACAAACAATAGTTGAGAACTTCCCTGATCTGGGGAAGGAAAAAGGCATTGAAATCCAAGAGGCACAGGGAACTCCCTTCAGACATAACTTGAATCAATCTTCTGCATGACATATCATAGTGAAACTGGCAAAATACAAGGATAAAGAGAGAATTCTGAAAGCAGGTAGGGATAAACACACTCTAACTTATAAAGGGAGACCCATAAGACTGGTGGCAGACCTATCTACTGAAACTTGGCAGGCCAGAAAGGAATGGCAGGAAATCTTCCATGTGATGAACAGAAAAAATATGCAGCTGAGAATCCTTTATCCAGCGAGTCTGTCATTCAGAATAGAAGGAGAGATAAAGGTCTTCCCAAACAAACAAAAACTGAAGGAATTCATCACCATTAAACCAGCCCTACAAGAGATCCTAAGGGGGACTCTGAGTGAAATGTTGCAAGGACCACAAAGTACCAGAGACATCACTACAAGCATGAAACTACAGATGTCACAATGATTCTAAACCCATATCTTTCTATAATAACACTGAATGTAAATGGACTAAAAGCTCCAACCAAAAGAAATATGGTATCAGAATGGATTTAAAAAAACACCCATCTATTTGCTGTCTACAAGAGACTCATTTTACACCTGAGGACACCTTCAGATGGACAGTGAGGGGAAGGAGCACTATCTATCATGCTACTGGAAGTCAAGAGAAATCTGGAGTAGCCATACTTATATCAGACAAACTAGACTTTAAATGAAAGGCTGTAACAAGAGATGAAGAAGGGCATTATATAATAATTACAGGGTCTATCCATCAGGAAGACCTAAAAATTATAAATGTCTAAGCGCCGAATATAGGAGCCCCCAAATATATAAAACAATTCATTACAAACATAAGCAACGTTATTGATAAGAATGTGGTAATTGCATGGGACTTTAACACTCCACTTACAGAAATGGATAGATCATCTAGACACACATTCAATACAGAAACAAGGGCCCTGAATGATACATTGGATCCGATGGACTTGACAGATATACTTAGAACTCTACATCCCAAAGCAACAGAATATACTTTCTTCTCCAGTGCACATGGAACATTCTTCAAGATAGATCACATACTGGGTCACAAAAGAGCCCTTCATAAGTATACAAGAATTGAGATCATACCATGCATACTTTCAGACCACAATGCTATGAAACTTGAAATCTACCACAGGAAAAAGTCTGGAAAACCTCCAAAAGCATGGAGGTTAAAGAACACCCTACTAAAGAATGAATGGGTCAACCAGTCAATTAGAGTAGAAATTTAAAAATATGTGGAAACGAATGAAGATTAAAATACAACAATCCAAAAGCTTTGGGATGCAGTGAAGGCAGTCCAGAAAGGAAAATACATTGCAATCCAGGCCTATTTCAAAGAACAAGAAAAATCCCAAATACAAAATCTAACGGCACACCTAAAGGAAATAGAAGCAGAAGAGCAGAGACACCCAAACCCAGCAGAAGAAGAGAAATAACAAAGATCAGAGTAGAAACAATATAGAATCTAAAAAGACTGTAGAGCAGATCAATGAAACCAAGAGTTGGTTTTTTGAAAAAATAAACAAAACTGATAAACCTCTAGCCAGGCTTCTCAGAAAGAAAAGGGAGATGATCCAAATAGATAGAATCATGAATGAAAATGGAATTATTACCACCAATACCTCAGAAATACAAGTAATTATCAGGGAACACTATGAAAAATTATATGCCAACAAACAGGACAACCTGGAAGAAATGGACAAATTCCTAAGCACCCACACATTTCCAAAACTCAAACAAGAAGAAACAGAAAACTTGAACAGACCCATAACCAGCATAAAAATTTAATCAGTTATCAAAAACTTCCCAACAAATAAGAGTCCAGGACCAGATGGCTGCCCTGGGGAATTCTACCAGACATTTAAAGCAGAGATAATACCTATACTTCTCAAGCTGTTCCCAAAAAATTGAAAGGGAAGGGAAACTTCCAGAATCATTCTATGAAGCCACCATTACTTTGATTCCTAACCCAAGCAGAGACCCAGCAAAAAAAGAGAACTATAGGCCAATATCCCTGATGAATATTGATGCAAAAATTCTCAACAAGATACTGGCAAATCGAATTCAATAGCATATAAATAGAATTATTCACCATGATCAAGTGGGATTCATTCCCGGGCTGCAGGGCTGGTTCAACATTCGGAAATCAGTCAATGTGATACATCACATTAATAAAAGAAAAGATAAGAACCACATGATCTTGTCAATCGATGGAGAAAACGCATTTGACAAAATTCAGCATCCTTTCTTAATAAAAACCCTAGAGAAAGTCAGGGTAGAAGGAACATACTTAAACATCATAAAAGCCATTTATGAAAAGCCCACAGCTAATATCATCCTCAATGGGGAAAAACTGAGAGCTTTCCCCCTGAGATCAGGAACACGACAGGGATGTACACTCTCACCGCTATTGTTTAACACAGTGTTGGAAGTGCTAGCATTAGCAATCAGACAACAAAAGGAAATAAAAGGCATAAAAACTGTCAAAGATGAAGTCAAGCTTCCACTTTTTGCAGATTACATGATACTATACATGGAAAACCCAATAGACTCCACCAAAAGCCTGCTAGCACTGATACATGAACTCAGCAAAGTCGCAGGATACAAAAATCAATGTACAGAAATCAGTTGCATTCTTATACACTACTAATGAAGCAACAGAAAGACAAATAAAGAAACTGATCCCATTCACAATTGCACCAAGAATCATAAAATATCTAGGAACAGACCTAACCAAAGATGTAAAAGATCTGTATGCTGAAAACTATAGAAAGCTTAGGAAGGAAATTGAAGAAGATATAAAGAAATGGAAAAACATTCCATGCTCACGGATTGGAAGAATAAATATTGTTAAAATGTCAATACTACCCAAAGCTATCTACACATTCAATGCAATCCCAGTCAAAATTGCACCAGCATTCTTCTTGAAGCTAGAACAAGCAATCCTAAAATTTGTATGGAACCCCAAAAGACCCCGAGTAGCCAAAGTAATTTTGATGAAGAAGACCAAAGCAGGAGGCATTACAATCCCAGACTTTAGCCTCTACTACAAAGCTGTAATCATCAAGACAGCATGGTAGTGGCACAAAAACAGACATATAGACCAATGGAATAGAATAGAAACCCCAGAATTAGACCCACAAAAGTATGGCCAACTCATCTTTGACAAAGCAGGAAAGAACATCCAATGGAAAAAAGACAGTCTCTTTAACAAATGGTGCTGGGAGAACTGGACAGCAACATGCACAAGAATGAAACTAGACCATTTTCTTACACCATTCACAAAAACAAACTCAAAATGGATGAAAAACTTAAATGTGAGACAGGAAACCATCAAAACCCTAGAGGAGACAGAAGGCAACAACCCCTTTGAACAGCAATTTCTTACTTGACACATCTCCAAAGGCAAGGGAATTAAAAGCAAAAATGAATTATTGGGACCTCATGAAGATAAAAATCTTCTGCACTGGAAAGGAAACAATCAACAAAACTACAAGGCAACAGATGGAATGGGAAAAGATATTTGCAAATGACATATCAGACAAATGGCTAGTATCCAAAATGTATAAAGAACTCACCAAACTCCACACCTGAATAACAAATTATCCAGTGAAGAAATGGGCAGAAGACATGAATAGATACTTCTCTAAAGAAGACATCCGGATGGCCAACAGGCACATGAAAAGATGCTCAATGTCACTCCTTATCAGGGAAATACAAATCAAAACCACACTCAGCTATCACCTCACACTGGTCAGAGTGGCTAAAATGCACAAATCAGGAGACTATAGATGCTAGAGAGGATGTGGAGAAATGGGAACCCTCTTGCACTGTTAGTGGGAATGCAAATTGGTGCACCCACTCTGGATAACAGTGTGGAGGTTCCTCAAAAACTTAAAAATACAATAGCACTAGCAATAGCAATAGCACTGCTAGGAATTTACCCAAGGGATACAGGAGTACTGATGCATAGGGGCACTTGTACTCCAATGTTTACAGCAGCACTCTCAACAATAGCCAAATTATGGAAAGAGCCTAAATGTGCATCAACTGATGAATGGATAAAGAAATTATGGTTTATATACACAATGGAATACTTTGTGGCAATGAGAAAGAATGAAATCTGGCCTTTTGTAGCAACGTGGATGGAACTGGAGAGTGTTATTAAGTGAAATAAGTCATACAGAGAAAGACAGATACCATATGTGTTCACTCTTATGTGGATCCTGAGAAACTGAACAGAAGACCATGGTGGGGGACGGGGGGGAGGAAAAAAAAAGTTAGAGAGGGAGGGAGCCAAACCATAAGAGACTCTTAAAACTGAGAATCAACTGAGGGTTGATGGGGGGTGGGAGGGAGGGGAAAGTAGCATTGAGGAGCGTACTTGTTGGGATGAGCACTAGGTGTTATATGGAAACCAATTTGACAATAAATTTCATATTAAAAAAAGGAATTCACATATCAGTTATCAAATCCCTCCCACAGACAGTTAGTATACCCAATCATCCATTAGGATGTCACTTTTAACCATGATTGGGCAGCAAAGGATCACCAGACATTTGTATAAAGTTTTCTATATGAAAGACAGAGATCAAAATAAATATGTTTTAAAAAAGTAATTCAACCCAGCGGAAACATAGAAAAGTACATGGGAAAAAAATTTAGAAATCTACAATTGATAACCTTGGATGGCTAGAAGAGGAAAAATAGGATGCTATTTGTTTAAAAAAAATTTTTTTAGGTTTGTAACAAAACATTTATAGAAAAAGAAGAAGCACTAGTAAATTAAAAACATGATAAAAGAAATGCAAATTCAATAGAATGATTTGAGAAAGAAAATTGAGAATAGCTCTGGGAAAGGAGACCAGGTGATAGAATATATGGAAAAATTGTTAAAATGGAAATCAGGCTTCAAGATCTTCTGATCAGACAACCCCATGTAAATCATAAAGGGAAAACATAATCTAGTTTATTTCATGCATGTAAATAAAACAAGCTATTTCTTGTAAATACTTCTGATAATCATAATCAAAGTTTACATCATCTTCCTAAATCAATGTAAGATAATCACCTTTGCCAGTTTGGAAACCTCCATCAAATAACAGTCATTGTAAAGGCTGAACAACTGCCTCATTCTCACTTTGGAACATCATGCCTCTGAGCTTCACTCCTGTTATGGGTTCAAAGTCTACCAGTTTGTTTTTTGCTCAACAAAATATCCATATTAAGTAAAGCTCTCTGAATTTTCTTTTGACAAAAAAAAAAAAGGCAATTTCTTTTGACAAAAGAAAAGAGAATCAAGTAAGAGGTCCAACATGCCCTATTGCAGAATCAGGAAAAGAAGAAAGGGCTAGGTAGGAGGAGGTTATATAAGAAACAATACTAGAAGTTTTTCAGAACAAAAGGATCTGAGTTTCTGAATTGAGTGTTCCCACTTACTGCTTGGAAATGCTAATGGAAAAAGGTACATATTTTTGTCAAATTTCAGAATTTAGGAGACAAAAAGAAGAGCTTAAACCTTACAGAAAAAAAAACATAAGTGATATACTAAAGACTAAGAATTGCTATTGTATCATTTATAGCAATATTGGAAGCCAAAAATAAATGCATCAAATCCTTCCCAATTCTGAAGTTTCTAACCCAGAGTCATGACCAGACATGCTGTCATTAAAGTGTGAGTGTGGGAAAAAATACATTTTTACACATATAACTTCTCCAAAAAATTTTTTCCTTAAAACCCTTTTCCAGGAACTAGCAGATGACATTCTCCACCAGAGTGAGGAAATAGATCAAGAATGAAAAAATATATATCCCAGAAATAGGAGATCTAACATAGGAGAGCAGTGGGGGGAAGTCCCAGGGTAACAGCTGTCAGGTGTGCTGGAGAGCCCCCAGTCCAGGCTGTATCAGAAAGACAAAGATCCCAAAAGAAAGATCCCAAAGATCCCAGGAAATAAATAGATTAATAGAGTATATAATACCTGATGAGTTTGGCAATGTGGCTAATAATATTTAAATGAGCTTTTAAAATTAAGTTGAAGCATTTTAAGAATTAATAATAGGATCATAAAAATGTAGGTAAAATTCCAGAAAAAAAGTTATCACAACACATGACTTACCTCAGCAGTAAAAAACACCTCCTCACACAATCTGACCCACTTCACACAATTACTGGAGTCATTTAAGACCCATGTTATTTCTCTTGTTAAAACATCTTACTGTGTTGTTAAATTGGGTTGCTAGTATTTTTTTGAGAATTTTTGCATCCATGTTCATCAGCGATATTGGCCTATAGTTCTCTTTTTTAGTAGAATCTTAATCTGGTTTTGGTATCAGGGTAATACTGGCCATATAGAATGAATTAAGAAGTTTTCCTTCCTCTTCTATTTTTTTTGGAACAGTTTGAGAAGAATAGGTATTAACTCTTCTTTAAATGTTTAGTAGAATTTACCTGTGAACCCATCTGGTTCTGGACTTTGGTTTGGTGGGAGTTTTTTGGTTACTGATTCATTTTCTTTGCTGGTTATCAGTCTATTCAAGTTTTCTATTTCTTCTTGTTTCAGTTTTGGTAGTTTATATGTTTCTAGAAATGTATCCATTTCTTCTAGGTTGTCCAACTTGTTGGCACACTTTTTTATAACATTCTCTTTTAATTGTTTGTGTTTCTGTGGTGTTGGTTGTGATCTCTCATTTGTGATTTTATTTATTTGGATCATTTTTCTTCTCTTTTTGATAAGTCTGGCTAGAGGTGTATCAATTTTATTAATTTTCTCAAAGAAGCAGCTCCTGGTTTCATTGATCCATTGTTTTTTTAGTTTCTATTCATTTATTTCTGGTCTAATCTTTATTATTTCCCTTCTGCTGGAAGCTGGATTTAGGCCTCATTTGTTCTTTTTCTAGCTCCTTTGGTGTAAGTTTAGGTTGTTTATTTGATATTTTTCTTGCTTCTTGAGGTAGACCTGTATTACTACATGCTTCTCTCTAGAACCACTTTTGCTGCATTCCAAAGATTTTTAACCATTGTGTTTTCATCTGCATTTGTTTCCATGAATGTTTTATTTCTTCTTTGATTTCCTCGTCAACCCATTCATTGTTTAATAGCATGTTGTTTAACCTCTATGTGTTTGTGGTCTTTCCATAATTTTTCTTGTGGTAAACTTCTAGTTTCATAGTATTGTGGTCAGAAAATGTGCATGGTTTGACTGCAATCCTTTTGTATTTGTTGAGGTTTGATTTGTGACCTAATATAGAATCTATTCTGAAGAATCTACCATGTGCAATTACTGTTAAAATGTCTATACTATCCAAAGCAATTTACACACTTAATACAATCCCTATCAAAATACCAACAGCATTTTTCACAGAGCTAGAACAAACAATCCTAAAATTTGTATGGAACCACAAAAGACCTTGAAGAGTCAAAGGAATCTTGAAAAAGAAAAGCTGAAGGCATCACAATGCCAGACTTCAAGTTACATTACAAAGCTGCAGTAATCAGAGGCACCTGGGTGGCTCAGTCAATTAAGTGTCCAATTTTGGCTGAGGTCATGATCTCATGGTGTGAGCTTAGGCCCTGAATCAGGCTCTGTGCTGACAGCTCAGAGCCTAGAGACTGCTTCAGATTCAGTGTCGCCCTCTCTCTCTCTGCCCCTCCCTGCTCACATTCTGTCTCTCAAAACTAAAATAAAATAAAATTTAAAATTTTTTTAAAAAGCTGGGGCGCCTGGGTGGCGCAGTCGGTTAAGCGTCCGACTTCAGCCAGGTCATGATCTCACGGTCCGTGAGTTCGAGCCCCGCGTCAGGCTCTGGGCTGATGGCTCGGAGCCTGGAGCCTGTTTCCGATTCTGTGTCTCCCTCTCTCTCTGCCCCTCCCCCGTTCATGCTCTGTCTCTGTCTGTCCCACAAATAAATAAAAACGTTGAAAAAAAAATTTATAAAAAAAAATTTTTTTTAAAAAGCTGTAGTAGTCAAAACAGTGTGGTACTGGCACAAAAGCAGACACAGAGAGCAAATAAACTATAGATAACCCAGAAATAAACCCACAACTATACAGTCAATTAATCTTCCACAAAGAAGGACAGAATATCCAATAAGAAAACAACAACCTCTTCAACAAATGGTGTTGGGAAAACTGGACAGCCACATGGAAAAGAATGAAACTGGACCACTTTCTTACACCATAAACAAAAATAAATTCAAAATGTATTAAAGACTAAATGCAAGACTTGGAACCATAAAAATTCTAGAAAAGAACACCGTAACCTCTTTGACATTGGCCGTAGCAACTTTTTCCTAGATATGTCTCCTGAAGCAAGATAACAAAAGCAAAAATGAACTACTAGGACTTCATCCTTCATCCTGTAAAAAGCTTCTACACAGCAAAGAAAACAATCAACAAACCTAAAAGGCAGCCTACAGGATGGGAGAAGATATGTGACAATGACATATCCAATAAGGGGTTAGTATCCAAAATATGTGAGGAATGAATATGACTCAAAACCCAAAAAATGAAAATCCAATTAAAAAATGGGCAGAAGACCTGAATAGACATTTTTTCCAAAGAAGACATTTAGATGGCCAACAGACACATGAAATGATGCTCAATATCACTAATCCTTAGGGAAATGCAAATTAAAACTACAATGAGCTATCTCATCACTCCTGTCAGAATGGTTAAAATCAGGAATACAAGAAACAACAGATGTTGGTGAGGATGTGGAGAAAAAGGTACCCTCTTGCACTCTTGGTGGGAATGCAAACTGGTGCAGCCACTCTGGAAAACAGTATGGAGACTCCTCAAAAACTTAAAAATAGAACTACCCTAAGATCCAGCAATTGCACTAGTAGGTATTTACCCAAAGGATAAAAAAATACTGATGCAATGGGATACATGGGCCTCTATGTTTACAGCAGCATTATCTCAATAGCCAAATTATGGAATGAGCTCAGGGTCCATCAACTGATGAATGGATAAAAAAGAGGTGATATATACATACAGCAGAATATTACTCAGCCATAAAAAGGAGTGAAATCTTGTCATTTGCCATAACATGGGTAGAGCTAGAGAGTAAGCAAAGTAAGTCAGAGTAAGACACATACCATATGATTTCATTCATATGAGGAATTTAAAACAAAACAAATGAGTAAATGGAAAAAAAGAATAAACTGAGGGACAGACCCTTAACTATAGAGAACAAACTGATTGTTACCAGAGTGGAAGGGGTAAGGGAATGGGTTAAATAGATGATGGGGATTAAGGAGTGCACTTGTCCTGATAAGCACAGGATGATGTCTGGAAGTGTTGAATCACTGCGTTATACACCCGAAGCTAATATTACACAGCAGGTTAACTGACAGGAATTTAAATGAAAACTTAAAAAAAAAAATACCTCAATGACTTACTGTGTCTTTCAGGGCACTCCATTTTATGAACTTAAATGAAATTCCTCACTTCAGTGAGTAAACTAAGTATCAGAGAGTAAACTAAGTATCAGGTACTTCCTGCCTTACCCAAAATGGTTAATCAAGTCAGGATTAAGCCTGAAAGAATCCAGATCTCTGTCCCCCCGTTTATCACCCCTTCCACTGTCAGCCAGGCTGCAGAATAACATCTCCTATGATTATTTTACCGTGATCTGTGTTCTGACATTCCCAGTCATGCACAGTTCCCAATTAGAACATACACTCAATTCCAAGAGCTAGTCACTCTTATTCAGCTATCCCAGCTATCCCCTAGCCATTACATACAGAACAACAAAGGTTTGTTCCTTTGATACAATTATGTGAAAACCTACAAAGAGACTTGAGAAACTGGAATAAGCTACCATGAGATGCTCATTAACTCTGGTTAGGCTCTCACCTGCCTCTGTCATGCTGCGTCACCTACACTTCCGCATTCCCAGTTTGAGCAAGGCATGAAATGACGGGCAGTTGTTTTTTTTTTTTTTTTTTTTTAAAATTTTTTTTTTCAACGTTTATTTATTTTTGGGACAGAGAGAGACAGAGCATGAACGGGGGAGGGGCAGAGAGAGAGGGAGACACAGAATCGGAAACAGGCTCCAGGCTCTGAGCCATCAGCCCAGAGCCTGATGCGGGGCTCGAACTCACAGACCGCGAGATTGTGACCTGGCTGAAGTCGGACGCCTAACCGACTGCGCCACCCAGGCGCCCCTGGCGGGCAGTTTTAAGAAAGATAATGGGGACAAGAGGCATCTAAACCTCAGTGCTCATGACTTACGGCTGCCTTGATCCATGTCAGAACACCCCCCGCCCTTCACTTGCCATTCATCAAGGTTCCAGGCCGCTGCTGCAGAAGTGTTGTGGGAACACTGTCCTTTTTCCTTGGCATTTATTCATTCACTAACCACATTTTTATTGGGTGTCTGCTCTGGTTCAGGCAGTGCTAGCGTATACAGCAGCGAGCAAGAGAGTCATAGTCTCTGGCGAAGATTAAGGGCAAGACTCTGGTGAAAGTTCAGTGTGCACATGTGAAGGTGGAGCATGGTGGGTAAGAAAAACTGCCTCACTCACGGCAACATGCCCTCCTTAGCATAACCATGGTCTGCCTGACAAACCCAGGCTCTGAAATAATGGATCAGAATAGGCTGCTGCCTTGGAGCAGAAAACTTCCTATCATGAAAGATGTTCAAGTGTAAGGTGATTGGCCACAGGTAGAGGATTTAAGCTGCAAGCCTGATTTTAGATGGAAAGTCCTCTACAATTTCTGCCCTTTCCCACTTTGCAATGCCTGATAAAATTCTGCTCTTCCTCCATCAGAAACAGGTTCACACATCCTGCCATGAGTCATATTTATCCTGATACCTCTCAACAGTGTCTGTTATCTCCACTCTGGGCTGCTCTAGCATGCTGGTCTGTTCACTACTGTTTCCCTTGCACTGTTTCCCGGGAGTGCCTGGAGCATAATTTTTTTTTTTTTTTTTTTTTTTTTTTTTTTTATTCACGAACCTATCTCTTCCACCAGGGAGTGGATGGTGTTTCTCTTATCAGCAAATTCCTGGTGCACTGTAAGTGCTCAACCTGTTCGTTAAAGGAATGAATCCAAAGCTTCACCATAAAACCAATCCTACCCTCTCTAATCTGTGGCTGATGGTCCTCAGTCTCCTCACATGCCCCAAACACACCAAGGTCACCCTCACTTTCTGATTTTAGCATATGCTGTTGGTCCTACCTACAATGAATGCCCTCAGCTTTCATTCTTTCAATGAAGATTTTTTGAAAGCTTACTGTGTGACAGACCCGGTGACAAATACAGACAAAACACTTTCTCCTCTCACATGGAGTGTACATTCTAGAGGAGAGGCAAGTAAGCAAGCAAATAACTGCGAATTGGCATGAGAAGTGGGGATTCAAGGACACACAGGGCACTGTGGGAGCCTACATTTGCTCCTAGCCCCATCTCATGGAATCAGAAAACTGTTACCAGAGGAGGTGGCAATGTTGCCAAATCCTGAAGGAGCAGCAAAGAAAGACTTGGATTCAAGCTCTTCTCAGCATTTTTCCTACCTTGAGGCCCACCTCCTCCAGAAAACCACTGCCCCCTTCCCTGCCACTTTAGCTCTCACTGAGCGCACTCTTCATTTTATCCCTGCATCAATGTCATCTATGACTGTGGTTCCAGTAAGGAACTGATTCAGATGGTTATTTAAGGGGTGCCTGGGAGGTTCAATCAGTCAAGCATCTGACTTGATTTCAGCTCAGGTCATGATCTCATGGTCATGAGTTCAAGCCCCTTATTGGGCCCCATGCTCATGGTGCAGAACCTGCTTGGGATTCTCTCTCTCCCTCTCTCTCTGACCCTCTCCTGCTTGCATGCTCGCTCTCTCTCTCTCTCTCTCTCTCTCTCAAAATATTAAATAAACATTTAAAAAAAGCAATAGATGTTTAAAAAACATAAGAGAACACAAAGCACAGATTTCTGGGTCTATCCTCACATACCCTAATTTGATAGAAACACATAGTTTCTGTGGGCTCCCCAGGTGAATCTAGTGTCTACCCAGGCTTTGGAGTTACTATGGTACACCATTCCTTTTACTATATTCTACATTGAGCTATGTTTATTTTCTAAGGAGATGTTAACACTATTTTCTCACCTCTGTTAGAATCTTTTTGATCTTGAAATTGACATAAATTCTGTCACATCCACTGTCAACCTTATTTCCAACATAATGCTGCCATAAAATAGGCACTCAATAAATAGTTTAAGTCAATGAAGAACATATATGCATAAGAGCCAGAAAGAATAGAAAAAGATAGACATTTGCCCTTTGAGACTAAAATTCATACCATATCAGTGAATGATTTTGATATACAACATTTATATGGTACTTTGCAATTTAAAAACTGTCTTCCCAGATGATTTTGTAGATGATCCAGCTACCCAATGGGGTGGGTAGGCAGGAATATTATTTTTACAATTTATAAATTAGCAAACTTAGGCTCTGAGACAGTAAGAGATTTGCTCAGATTCAAGAAAGAATCAAAACCCAGTCTTAAAAAAATCCAAAAATCTCCTTTGCATTTCTTTCCCACCCATCACCTGTACAAAGAATCTTTTTTTAAAAAAGGAAGGTGGGGCGCCTGGGTGGCGCAGTCGGTTAAGCGTCCGACTTCAGCCAGGTCACGATCTCACAGTCCGTGAGTTCGAGCCCCGCGTCAGGCTCTGGGCTGATGGCTCGGAGCCTGGAGCCTGTTTCCGATTCTGTGTCTCCCTCTCTCTCTGCCCCTCCCCCGTTCATGCTCTGTCTCTCTCTGTCCCAAAAATAAATAAACGTTGAAAAAAAAATTTTTTTTTAAATAAAAAAAAATTTAAAAAAAAAGGAAGGTAAAACATTATTTTCCTAGCTTAGATGGAGGGTGAAAATATTGGGGGTGGAATAAATCTCACGTAAGGGATATGTTTATCCATTGGCTAGCCAGTAATGAATTTGTGTGTACCAAGGAATCATTCCAGTCTGGTAGGAAGATAAATGTTTGCATTTGGCAGGAAAAAAAGATGACTATGGCAGATAAAGGCCCAGGAGCCTCCAGAAGATTTTGTCGTTGTCCTCTGTGACACGATATCTGAAATGATTAATGGAAACTTTTTGTACAGTGATAGTTAATCTCTGAGTTTGGGGAGTTAAATTTAAACATTCAAACAGTGAACAAAATTTCTCATCAAAGGCAAGATCTTGGGCTCACAGACAATATGGAAATGGAAGAAATTTGGAGAGCTCAACAAAGTTACAGGGAAATGTGGACAACCATGCCTCAACTTATCCAGCTGCTGGTTCTAGGACTTTCTTTTGGGGAGGATTGGTCAGATTATCAACTCCTTACAGGATATTCTCTCCCTGGAAGATGGCTGCAAACTGGGCTTTTGACTTAGGTGGAAACTGTTCCCTTCTGCTGGAATAGCAATGGACAGAGATACCCTTAAGCTTCACAAACTTGCTTATCATCACAGGCTTGCTCAATCATTTTCATGCAAAACAAAATGTGATACTGCTTGGGAACCTTGAGTCAATCAGAGGGTCTTGAAGACAGAAAACGCTGTCAAGTAAGCAAGCATACATACTTCAAGCCCTGGGGCCCCTCCCCTTCTCCTTCAGAGTCACAACAAACTTAAACAGAGATGGTGTGCACCCCACACATTGACAGTGGAAGCACACTGTTTCCACGCCCACACCCTGTTCCCAAGACCATCCTCAGCATCTCCCTCCTCCTCACTCGGCATCAGCTGAGCAGTAAATTGTGTCAGCCGGCTCTCTTCCTTCTCATGGCCACAACTCTTGCTTTTGTTTGGAGTGTTTCTGTTGGGTGGAGAGGCGGTGACCACCACTGAAACCTCCAGAGTGGTTTTCCTCCTTTTGGGTTTTCTCTCCATTTCCTCCTCTAACCTCCTGCCTGAGTCATTCTTCTAAAGCAACCATGGCCAGTTGCTTCTCTGCTTCAAATGCATCAAGAGCCCTTTCTTGTTATGGAGGCGGGGCGGGGGTAGGGGTGGCACGGAGAGAGAGATCCGGAGGTACACAAGTTGCTTGCATGCCTTTAAAGTCCTTCTTGATCTGAGCCCAGACTGCCTGTTTAAACTTCCTTTCCATCTACCCACCCCCCAACCCTCCCCTTCAAACCCACCATGGACCCTCAGGGCCCTATCACCATTCACCATCCCTCCAGTCCACTCTTGTCGTCCACATCAGGTCTTTATTCCTGATGTTCTTCTTGCCAGATCCACCCTTTCCTTCTCTCCACTCCTCACCTCTGTGTTTCTCAAGGCACAGCTTAGGAGTTCCTGTGCTATGACATCTTCCCAGAGCTACCCCCTCGTGGTTGCTGGTTCTTGACTCGGGTGTTCACGTAGGCTTCTGTTTACACTTATGTCTTGGAATGTGGCATTTTGCATGTATTTTAGTTAGTGTGTATGTGGGGTTTTTTTCCCCCTCACAAGATCCTTGAGTATAGTTCATGTATTTTTCGTCTCTGTTTTACTATAGTGCCTAGTAGGGAACAAATGCTTATTAAATTAGTAATTGTGGAACTGCATGGAACTGAACTGAAAAAAACATTAACTGATTTTAATTGAAGACCCTTTTGAACCACTAGAAATAAGCTTATCATTCCTTTAATCTATTGCTTTAGCAAACTCAATCTCTCAAGATCAATTCAAGCACAAAGGAAGAAATTAAAAACATAATCCTGCTATGCAGAAATAACCCTGTTTTGCATTTTAAAGCTAAAATGGTCCTACAACTAACTCTGGTCCCTAAAGCCCTGTATTAGACTTCCTAATTCCCACTGATGGAGACCCTCCTCCTTTCCCCTTCCTCCCTTCTCTCTAAACCTGATTTTCATGGTCATTCATTGCTTTCTTTCTTTTTTCATACTCACACGACCCAAGTTCACAACCCTAAATGCTATTGTCTAGATTTGCCCATTTCTGGACTTTACATAAATGTATTCATACATTACACACTCATTTTGCTCAGTACTATGTTTTGAAAGCTCATCATGTTGTTCTGTATAGCTATAGTTTACTCATTCTCATTGTTGTACTATATTTCATTTAACTCTCAATGGATATTTAAGTTGCTTCCAAATTCTACCTATTTAATGTTGCTATGAACATTTTTGCACACATCTCTTGGTGCATGGGTCCACACCTTTCTGCTGGGTACACACCTAGGGTATGTACTTAAGGTAGACTTACTGAATATTTGCAATAAAAGTACAGAGCAACTTCCATCAATAGGGTAACAGTCCTTAAAGGAGATAAATATATGTCATATAAGGTGATACATGCTGTCAAAGAGGACATGTGACCACACAAGATATCATGGAGACCCAAAGATGAACATCACATATTAGCCAGAATGTGAAACAGTGGTAATTCTTATCCAATGCTGGTGGGAGTAAAAATTGGTATATCATTTTGAAATTATTTTGACATTATCTAATAATGCTACAGATATGCATATTCCCATGACCCAGAAATTTTCTCTGCCTGATATATTGCTAGACTACATTTCCCAGCCTCTCTTGAAACTGGAGAGAGAAGGCACACAACTGAGTTCTGGCTTTAGGAGTACAAGTAAGTAGGAATACTTGCCATTTCCAGGACCAGTCCATAAAAACCTGACACATATTATGCTCTGTGCTCTCTCCTCCAAGCCAGTGACTGTGAATACCAAGTACTTGACAAATTTAATTGCACAAAAGCTTATAAAAAGAAGGAAGTTTTAAGCAGTGTGGTTGCACTCACTGCACTCAAGAAATGCGCATAACTAGCCCAGGCCATTTTGGCATTACTTTTGATTACTGGAATGTGATTATCTATCTACTACAACACTGTAGGATTGGACTACATGCATAGTAGTTCCAAAAGAAGTAGAGATCAGTCAATACATTTTTAGTGAAAAACTATGTGTCAGACTCTGAGCTTGGTGCTGAAGAAACAAAATTGAATATGACATAGGCCCTGCCATCAAGATGCTCAAATACTAGTGGAAAGGACAGAAAAGTGACCAAATGAATGCCCTAGAGTGGGGTGGGTGCTCTTGTAGAAGTGGAGGTGGGGGGCAGGGAACTAGCCTTCTTCCACCTTGTGGCCCAGCCACCTTCTCAGGGGAGATGGTAAGGACAAAAGTACACAAGGGTTTAGGATAAAGTTAGGGAGAGAAGAAAGGAATAGAGTAGAAGGAGAGACTTGTTAGAGCCATAAAGAAAAATTAATATTGGCCTAGGAAAAAAAGGGGAGAGGACGAAAGAGATGAGAAGGACCTTCCTGACAAAGAAAACAGTGCATAAAGATGCAGACCAAGAGAAAGGGTGGTGGGTGCATCACGCAATTTGCAAGGACAGCAGAAGCTCTTTTATAGACCTTGCTTAACCAACTGGTTGGTTTAGCTGTTATTCTCCATTTCCTGTAAAATATATGGAGTGATGCCCACGGTACCCAGATGCCCACAGCTAGTCAGCTTCCTCCTCATGTGTCTGCTCATGCTGTGCCCCCCAGTTGAGTTGTGTGCTACAGAGAATCTGTCTTGTCTGTACCTACATCTGTGCAATACAGTTGTACTTGATATTGTCATTAAATCATTTCATTAAATCCTAGGTAAAATTAGGAACTTCTGGAATGAAAAGAAAGAGAGTTGTTTTTTCTATGGAAACTAAATACTTGGGGAAAATTTGATAAAGTTATAAGAGAAACATCTGTAAAAGATACAGGAAGAAACATAAATATCCAAAGGATGATAAGCTTAAGTTGATTGATTTTCAAGTATCCTTAGGATCTTAGTCTACCTTAAAGGAATCAATACTAGAAATGGCCAACAATGCAGTAAGGATGTGTGGCTTGTGCAAGGAAGATAATACGTAATTTCAATAGTGGAACATGATCAAGGAAAAAGAGACTCTGAATTCCTGTCTGGGATGAGGTGAAGGGAGGACAACCTCAGGGCAGCTGCTCAGCGTCCCAGGACACAGCCCTAAAGAAGCTTCCTCTGCCCACATTCCCTCCAACGGCTTTCATTTCCTATGCCTGACATTTCCCCCCATCTTTCAGGTCAGGATTGTCTGTCTGCAGAGAACCCGGCCTTCAGCCATCATGAGAGCAGTGGCTTCCCACTGTCACTGTCAGGAGCACCATGAAAATGGTATAGGTTAATTTTCATAGCAGTCTTGCAGGGTAGGGGCTCAACCCCCCCAATTCGCTGGTGAGACAACTGAAACTCAGATGAGATGATCTTGACAGATCTCTCCAGCTGTAACTGCTCTTTGTAAATGATCTGTGTGTTCAAGATGCATTGCTCATTCCTAAAGAGTTCATTCCTAAAGACAGTTCCTTTTTGAACTGTCAACCTATTACAATTAAGTGATTAATAAATAATCATTATTATTACAAAAAATTGCTGACATTTCTTGAGAATTTATTAGGTGAATGCGAAAACCTGCATTATTTCACTTCATCCCACAATAATCCTTCCGTGGAAGGTATTATCATGACCCCATTTTATAGACCAGAAAGCTAAGGCTTAGAGAGTTAATAATCCAGGTTGGTGTGTCTCAGATACTGGCTCCCCAGCCTCAGGTAAAATGCTGCCTCCCTGACTCCTCCCAATGTATGTTTGCAGATGCCTCTCTTGAGTCATACTGTGATCATTCTTTCCTTTGTTTCTCAAGTTTACAAAACTCACTCAGTATTGGAGAGTCCTGGCGGGTTATAATTAGTCACAACAGCTTGTCAATTGGGCCAAAAGTGGCTTGTCATCATTTCCCCTCACCTCCAGCACCAAGGACCTTACCATCTGCCACCCAGCAAGGATGAGATTGCTCTCTCGCTTGAGGGAATGAATCGATGGAAGTTTTCACTTCAAAGAAACTGGGCTCAGAGAAGATTCAGGCCACCTTGTGGCCTTGACAAGCCTGGTTGCACAGCATCTATCTGCCAGCATCTGGGGCTTCATTTACCTGGAAGCAGGCAATGAAACGGCATCTCCAAGACCCCAGTGCACTCAGTGAGGGTGTACCCTCCAGTCTTGAGGGTAGAGCCCATTATCCATCCAGGCTAGGAGTCACATCAGCAAAGTCGGGGCAGATGCTCCGTCAGCCAGAATGATTGTGCCAGGGAGACTCAGAGCAGTGAAAATACAACCTCTTGTCCCCAGGACTCAAATCTGTTACTGGTAGGAAAGGGTTTAAGGCTGGAGAGGTAAGAGGGGCACTTGGATGGTTCAGTCAGTTAGGCTTCTGAATTCATTTCAGGTCACGATCTCATGGTCTGTGAGTTCTAGCCCCGTGTCAGGTTCTGTGCTGACAGCTCAGAGCCTGGAGCCTGCTTTGGATTCCATGTCTCCCTCTCTCTCTGTTCCTGCCTGCTCACACTCCATCTCTCTCTCTCTCTCTCTCTCTCTCTCTCTCTCTCAAAAATAAAAATTAAAAAAATATTTTTAAACGCTGTAGAGGTAAGAATCATGACATCAAGTCTGGGGCCATTAGCCTGGAAGGGACCTTTGTCATCATCAAATCCAACCATGTTGTTTTGCAGATGGCAAAGTTCTCGCTTCCTGTTACCTGCTGAACCCATAGCTAATCTTTAGATCTCAGATCAGATGTTGTCAGCCTTCTTCAGAAAACCTTCCCTAACTCTCTCTAAATTAGATAGGATCTCCTGATGCACACAACCATAGTCCCTGCACTCTCCCTAA
Source organism: Herpailurus yagouaroundi (assembly GCF_014898765.1). Lineage (NCBI taxonomy): Eukaryota > Metazoa > Chordata > Mammalia > Carnivora > Felidae > Herpailurus > Herpailurus yagouaroundi. Next base: position 16,190,331 of record NW_024412411.1, on the reverse strand, counting down.
CATGGCTTATCTTTTTGTCTACATACCAACCTCTTTGTTAGACTTGGAGTTAGTCCTGCTCACAGGATATAGCCCTGGCCCTTGTAATAGCACCAGCAAATACTTGTCCAATGATTGGGAAGCAACCCACTGATTTTGTCCAGGGGAGCTGGGACTTCAGACTCAGTAAGTGAGGTTGAGTCACAGCCTCCTCTTTTATTCAAAATCAGGGCTTCTACCTCCCTCCTGCACACAACTGAAGTCCTCACAAAACCTCTACCTGCCCAAAGATCCCAAGGTGTCCCGTGCGGCCTCTCCTGGGTTGACAGTCTCTTCCCTAGGTCTCTCTCCTTCTCCTCTCCATTCTTGGAATGCCCTCAGTCCATATTGCACAGTCTCATGGAGTCTCAAAAATGAATCCTCAGAGGGTCTCAGTAAGTGATAACAAATGTTTCCACAATAACAGAAAAGTTGTAGAGATACAGTATGATGCTTTAATTAATCTCTAACTATGCTCTGTTCTTCAGTTTATTGCCCTTTGTGACCTTGACAATTTGAACTTATTTTGTAGAATGTCCCCCAGTTCAAGTTTACCTGATGCTTCTTCCTAATTGTTTTTAGAATCAACCTTCTTTGTCAGAAATACCACAGATGTGGTGTTTATCTTTCTTTGTAGACCATTTCAGGAGACACAGAATGTTGGCGATCATGTAATCATATGTACACTTCTGGTATATGTTTTCAGAATGCTTCACCCAGGATGGAGTGGTAGTTTTCACCCCACAGGGCAGCCTCAGCACAATGTTGTGACTGCCCAGAACCACACAATAAGAAGGACTGCCAATACTCTGTGGAAAAGAGGGCCATGATCGGCCAGTATTGTCTGCCTCAAATACAGGTCACCAGAGAGGTGGAGCCGACATCATAAATGTGCTTTCCCTACTCTAACTCATTCAGCCTTTTTAAATATAAATTATCTTAATGTTTATTTATTTTTGAGAGAGAGAGAGACAGATTGCGAGCTGGGGAAGGGCAGAGAGAGGGGGAGACACAGATTCCTAAGCAGGCTCCAGACTCTGAGCTGTCAGCGCAGAGCCTGACGCAGGGCTCAAACTCACAGATCACGCGAAATCATGACCTGAGCTGAAGTCGAACACTTGACCAACTGAACTACCGAGGCACCCCTCATTCAGTCTTGATAGAAAACCTGAGAGGTAGGCAGGCCAGGAATCCATATCTACACTTCACAGGTTTTATTTGAGAAAGCCACAGGCAGAGATCCAGACTGGGTTGATTGAAGGTGGGTAGAAAGCAGTGACATATTTATGCACCTAACAAAGAGGGCGCCCTTGGATGGGGGTGAGGAATGTTTTTGAATTTCACTTCACACTCACCAAAACCTTTTTTCAAGGGGTGAATCTCATCAACAAGGATAAATGACCTTCCATATCCCCGCTGTGAATAAGCTTTTAAGGAAACGTATGATTTTAATTAAAATGAGAAATTTTGGGTGAGTTGCTAAGAAACAAGACCCTATCTGTGGCCATAGGAGCTCATGCCAATAACTTCTGGTTATAGATGGGTTTCCTTGGAAACAATTCACAGGCATTCTCAAGTATTAATGCTGAGCAAGAATAAAGTCATCTAACAGATGTAGATGAAGGCAGTAAAAAAGAATTGCTAATTGAGCAAACTGGCCAACAGAAAAGGTAAAATATGCCAGTAAAAATGATACTCAAATGCAATAACCTTCTCTCAATCTGTTCCCTGTTATGTTTCATTCTGGTTTTTTTTTTCCTTTATAAGTTTATAGGGAAATAATTCAAATAGTAAGGAAGGGACTAAAGTGAGAGTAGAACTATCCTTTTCATCCTCCACTCCAGGGTTCTTCCTAGAAGTAGCCACTATTAACTGCTTCTCAGGTGTCCTGTGAGATATTTTCTTCTCAGGCACAAACATGGGTATGTATAGTTTTATTTCATACAAATGAAAATTGTATATCCCCTTCACAGACACTTGCAATTCTTTTTCTCTCACAAGATGTCTTAAAAGGCTTTCCATGTCAGGATATAGAGACCTGCCTCATTCTCCTTGACACCCTCCCTCCAGCCCGGACAACACTGAAGAGAATGCTCACAACCATTGTCTAATATTGGCTCATAGTGTTTCCATTGTTTGGCTATCGCAAACAATGCCGTTACGAATGCCCTGCGTCTATCTCCGCAGCATTAGGGTAAATTCCTAAAAATAAAATAGTTAAGTCAAATTTCATACATGTAATTTCTCACTTTTGCCAAAATCAGCCTCCAAATACATAACACCAATTTATTCTACCACCGACAACATAGAAGGCTTCCTATTTCTGGCCCCCATTCCTGCCCCTGAGCAACATGGGGTATCATGGAATCTAAAAGGTCTATGGCAATCTGATTAGGAGAAAATAATACCTCACATTTTACATTTAGCATCTTTTATTTTGAATGGTATTATGCATCCTTTCATATGCCTCTTGTCCATTTACATTTCTCTCTTTATTGACTGCCTGTTTGCAGCCTTTTTCTCACATTTGCATTGAATTCTCTTTTCCTTACAGATGCCTAAGTACCCTTTGCTTACCAAGAAAATGAGCTCTTTATGTTTCCAAATATTTGTTTGCCTTCTCCCTTGAACAGAGGGGTCAGTTCTGCTGGCTTCACAGGGCTGTGCTAAGACTGGGTGAGATAATGGCATACGTGAAAGCGTTTTTTACTGATGCAAAGCCCTACCTGGTGTATATATTTTTATTACTATTATCATTTTGTTCATATTCTCAAAGCAGGAGAATCTGGTGGAAAAAGCACACCATTTGGAATCTGAAGAAAGCAGCTGAGATCCTGGCTCCTGCCACTACTCGCTGAGGTAGACCGAGCAGATGAATGGCCCGACTTCACAGCCTCCCTCTTCCTGTGCCTACAGCCCTGCAACCCGCAGTCCCCTCCCCCTGCCTCTGGCCTCAGCAGGGTGACTTGGTTTGCCTGTGCAGCACTAGCAAGCTCAAAGCCTGGACTTGAAAAAGTGCTCCCTCATTTCTGCTTCCTCTGTCGCTTCTATGCCATCGCTGTGAGGACATAATCGTGTTACCCTGAGAAGAGAGACCATGTGGAACAGAGTTCCTCTCAGCCAAGACTCCAGGCATGTGGAAGAGTCCAGCCAAGATCGGCAAGGTCATTCAGCTCCCTATAAACTCATGAGCAGCGATAAGCCACTGATGAAGGGATTGTGGATCTGCTCTGCCATAAGAGCTAGCTGATATACTATTTGTGTAATTAAGCTCACTGCATCTCAGTTGTCAAATTTATGAATTAGGGATCACATCAACTTCATAGGGCTATCATGGGCATAAAATTTCACTTATCCTAGTATTGATGACAGCCCAGTTCTTAATACCAGGGAGGAAACTCAACTACACAGAGTGTTTGGGAAAGTGGTGCAAGGCATATCAGTGGTTATATGTGCAGCCCCATGAAATAAAGGGATTGCTACAGCATGCATTTATCACTAAGATCTTCTGCTAAAACGTCCAGGTCTACCAGAGTTGCTTAAAAGTACATGTTTAAGCAAGTGGCTTGACCTCTCTGGGTTTCCCACAGTCTCCTCCATCTCCCCACTGCTTTCCAACCTGACACATTCTCTCAACTCTTGGACTTAATCTGGGTTTGCAAACGTTTGTCTTCATGTCTTTGTTCATAAATCCAAGCCCTCCCCAACCCCCCAGCTCTCCACCTCAGTGTATCCCTCAAACTTCTATTACAGTAATAATTCTAAAATACAGGCTTGCTTTTGCAATGGGGCACTTAGCCCTCCACAGCTTGCCCTAGCCATGAGAAAGAAATGTATTCCTCAATGCAAGGACCCCATATCCCATCTGACCTGTCTGGCCTCTTCCCTGGTCATTGTCATTGCCTGTGCCAGCTTGCATGTTGTCACATAGCTCCCAGAAAGTGCCTGCTTAGAGTCTCTGGGCCATCAGACATGCCATCTTCTCTGCCCTGCAGTACCCTCTCCATCACCTTGGATGTCTTGCCAATTTCACCCCCTAAGAAGCTTTTTCTGATCCAGAGTTGCGCAAGCTCAGTGCTATTGACATTGAGGCCAGATAAGTCTTCGCTGTGGGGTGCTTTCCTATGTATTGCTGGATATTCAGGAGAATCCTTCCCTGTCCTCTCCCCACTTGATTCTAGTATCACCCCCTCCCAACTTGTGACAACCAAAACGGTCTCCAGACATTACCAGATATCTCCTCTGGACAAAATCATCCCCAGTTGAAAACCAATGCTCTAAGCCTACTCTCGATCCTACCTCCAAAGGCAGATTTAATGCTCACTGCCTTCCTGGGCCTAATTATACTGAAGCACTTATGCTATAAGGTACATGTCTCTTACCATCCTGTCTTTCCCATTAAAACTGACACAAAAATGGTGCCTTTTATCCTTATATTCCTAGGTCTTTTCCCAGGTTCTAGAACAGGGAAGGTGTTCAATGAATATTATTAAAGATAAATAGAATAGCAATGTAAAAAATGAGCAACTATGGTTCCCAAACCTGACTGTAAATTACAGTCACCGAGGGGATGTTTTTAAAGTACCTATATATAAGCCCTATATATAAGTTCCTATATATAAGTTCCTATATATAAGCCCTATATATAAGCCCTATATATAAGTTCCTATATATAAGCCCAGACTCTTGAGTCAGTACCTCAGGGAGCCAAAACCAAGGAATGTTTACTATTTAAACTCTGAAGTGATTTTAACGCAGCCCTTCCACAGGAAAAGCTGATCCAGAAGACAAATGGAAGTGACCAACATTTACCATCTCTGCAGACTATCTGATAATGACTTCCATGACAGAAAAAAAAAGATAAAATATTCCTCCGGAGAAATGTAAATTGTTGTTTTATAAGGTGAGTGAAGAAGTCTCCAAGAAGCTTCCAGAAGAGACTAAGAGGACCTCTACATGTAGTCAGAGGGACCCTCCAATCAGGATGACAAGTAGCATTTATGAAAACATTCCCTTCTGAGGCAGAACATTTTTCCTATCCCCATGGCCTTCCCATGGCCAGTGGAGCCCTGCTCTTTAAACTCCATGGACCATGCATGGCTCCTCGCTCTGGTAGCCTGCTCATTCTCAGCAGCCTTTCCTTCCAACAGAACTCAGAGGAACTTTGTGGCGTCAGCTTGCCCCGGGAGAACGGGATGAGGGCCTGGGTTAACTCAGAGCAATTTATTATAAAAGTATGCACCATACAAAGCAATGCTGAAAATACATTTCACACTAATAGAGTTGTGCCTGGTGAAAATTGCTTTGTGAGAGGCTATGGAGGCCAGGTCTGAAGGAATGACTGATAGCCAGAAATTCATCGGGAGGCAGGGCAGTGGGGTGGAACTGGATTGGGAAGTTGACAGGCTTGAAAAGAACATCCTCATTCACTCATCCCTGACAGGCTATGAGTAAATGTTAATGGGGTAGGCCATCTGAGCATGCAGGAAGTTCTCTCTCTCTCCCACTGGGGGAACCAGCCGTCTCTGGAATCTTTAATGATGTTATCCATTCTGAAAGCTATGGCTCTGTCAGAATGCTTTTCAGTCCAGGATGTTTGTATTAGTTTGCTAGGACTGCCATAACAAAGTACCACAGGCTGGATGGCTTAAACAACAGAAACCATTGTCTCACAGTTCTGGAGGCTGCAGTTGGAGACCTAGGTGTTGGCAGGGTTGGCTCCTTCTGAAAGCTGTGAGAGGAGGGTCTATTCACATCATCTTCCCTCCTCATGGGTCTGCCTCCAAATTTCCCCTTTTCACAAGTGATATGGGATTAGCACCCATCCTAATGTTCTCAATTTAACTTGATTACCTCTGAAAAGATCCTATATAAGGCCACATTCTGAGGCACTGGAAGTTAGATCTTGTATATGTGAACTGGGGAGAGGCCAACATGCTTCAACACACAACAACATCTGACCCTACCAACCTACCCGCCCCCATCTCACATCCTGGGCATGCCCGGCTTCTCTTGTCTTCTCCCTTCCTCCAGGTCCCTCAACTGTTTCTGTGTGGCATCTTGAGGAACCTTGGGAATCCACCTCATCCCACCAAAACAAATTGTGATAAACTAGAACCATCATGTGCTCTTGGAGAAAACAGACCTGGGTTTAAATATTGGTTCTGAGCTATAACAGCCTTGTGCCTAAAACAAGTTGCTTATCTGTTCTGAGCCCCAGAATCCTCATTTTATAGAACAGGTGCCTGACGAGCCATATCTTTAAATTACTAGTCATCTCTGTATCTGGAAGTGAAAGCCAGGAGTTGCCCAGAAGCAAATTCTGTTCTTGTTGAGGAAACATTAATTAAAGTGGCCTTCCTGAGTTTCCAAGTAGAAAGGAGTAGTCGACACCTATTTCTCTGGGGAAAGAGTATATGGAACCTTTTGTGGCCTGTCAAAATCAGATCCTTGACCATAACTCAGAGTATGATCTCTTAGAAGGAAGTGAACATATTTTCCTAAGGCCAGGAAGGATCCTTAGTACAAAAGTCTAGAAACTGCATTCCCTCCTTTCAGGTATAAAGCAGGAATTCTCAAACTACCAGTAGCAAATGATATTTTTTTTAAAAAATCCCAATCCATCAGAGATGCATATTTTAGAAAATGCAATGAAAATGTATTATTTAAAAAATTAAACAAAAAATAAAACGCATGTCATTATTTTCTATTATGAGATTCAACAGAATTTAATAATAACTATCCAAATTGCCATACAATGTTTCTAGATGCTTGCTGTCAATTTCTAAATGCATGTTTTTACAAGCTAGTTACAAAAAGCCCATGGACAGGTCCCTGTCCAGGCACCACATGTGAATTAACACCGGTTTAAGGTAGAACAAGGGAGTCTTCAGCCCCCATTAGAATCAACAGAAGACATCTATCTGTGGTGGTGGGTGATTAGGGTTGTAATATTAAGAATGCAATATTCAGCTTCAGACATTCAAGTAAATTTTTTGTCATCTATAGCAAGAAAACCAACTTGAAAGTCAAGCTTTGTCAAGAGAAGGAAAGAGTAGTAAAGTTGTCTCTTTCCACCTTTAAAATATCAAAAGCAAATAATCCAACTAAAAAATGTAGAGGACCTGAATAGACATTTTTCCCAATGAAGTCATACAGATGGACAACAGCCACATGAAAAGATGCTCAACATCATAACCATCAGGAAAATTCAGATCGAAACCATAGTGAGGTATCACCTTATACCTGTCAGAATTCATAGAATCAGAAAGACAAAAATAGCAAGTTTGGTGAGGATGTGGATAAAAAGGAACACTTATGCACTGTAGGTAGGAATGTATATTGCTGTAATCACTATGGAAAAGAGTATGGGAGTTCCTCAAAAACTTAAAAATACAAATACCATATGATCCAGTAATTCCATTTCTGGGTATTTACCTAAAGAAAGCAAAAGCATTAATTTGAAAAGATATATGTGCCTCTGTTTATTGCAGCATTATTTACAATAGCTAAGATATGGAAACAAACTAAGTGTCCATCAATAGATAAATGGATAAAGAGGATGTGGTATATATATTCAATAGAATAATACTGAGCTATAAAAAGTAGTGAGACCTTGCCATTTGCAACAACAAATGGGGTATTATGCTAAGTAAAATAAGCCAGACAGAGAAAGACAAACACATATGATTTCACTTACATATGGAATTTTTTAAAAAAATGAACAAACAGACAAAGCAGAAATAGACTCATAAGTTGAGGGAACAAACTAATGTTGCCCGAGGGGGGGGGTGGGGGGGGGGGGGGTGATAAGCAAAATGGGTGAAAGGGGGTGGGAGAGACAGGCTTCCAGTAATGGAATAGATAAGTTATGGGGATAAAAAGTACAGCAAAGGAAATATGTTTTAAAAATCAAGATGCAAATAAGAAAGATCAATTTTTGCTTTATGTCCAGAGTAAGGAGAAAGTGGTCCACTTCTCAGGGAAGTGTGAACATTATTATTAATATTTAAGATCACAGTGTTAATAGAAATAACATATTCCAGGGGCACCTGGGTGGCTCAGTTTGTTAAGCGTCCGACTTCGGCTCAGGTCACGATCTCATGGTCTGTGAGTTCAAGCCCCGCGTCGGGCTCTGTGCTGACAGCTCAGAGCCTGGAGCCTGTTTCAGATTCTGTGTCTCCCTCTCTCTCTGACCCTCCCCTGTTCATACTCTGTCTCTCTCTGTCTCAAAAATAAATAAACATTTTTAAAAATTTTTTTAAAAGAAATAACATATTCCATATGTATAATGACTAACAGCGTCCAAAGTGCTTTCACAAATGATGTACATTTACATCTCACTTCCCCTAAAGTCATATTTTATCCCCATCTTAAAGACAAGGAAACTGAGGCAAGATTAGACTCAGGGCACTATTATCTTTCCCAGACATGGAAGGAAGGTGGGGTTTATTTTAAAGAGTCCCTGTGGGAGAATACTTGTGCAGATTACACTTGGGAGTGGAGCAAAGGAGTACCTGGTGTGAGTAAGGGAGACATCTCATCCTTGTCAGAAGTCAGATGCCCTCATCATCGTCATGAACCGGCATTTGGTTGGCTCTATCATGTCCCAAACAAATGGAGACAAGGGGAGGTAACACAGAGCCCCTGCCCTCAAAGACCTTACAACCTGCTGTGTGATTTCAGGCAAGTCACTGAGCCTCAGTTTTGTCAATGGCAGATTAGGATAACAAAACCATCTACCTCAGTGTGTTGTGAGGATTTAATATAAAATGCACATAAACTATTTAGCACGGTGCATGGTGCACAGTAAATGTCCCCTATTTCCAACCAATCCTATACGAATTAGCCAAATAGAGATCTGTCTGCTAATTTGAATGACTAGCACACCATTTTGCCTCTAGTCATTTCTGTATGCTTTGTCTTTCAAATACCTTTCATTTTCAAAATCCCTAAAGAATTCTATCTACAGTGAAATTAAATAACCAACCATCAACTGAAGAAGATTCTACAGAGGAACCCATCCTTGGAGCATCTTGATATTACATGTTTCCACCAAGCACTTTCAACAAATTCAGAGTAAGCTCTGTGTTCCATTCAGAACAGACTCTCCTGACCACTGCCCTTTTCCAGGAGTCTCTGTGTGAATTTCCTCCCAGCCCCTAGCTCAGGCTCCTCCCACATTACATATGGTCCCCTTTGGTTCCATTGCCACAATCTTCTCAGCTAGGGGTGGGATGATCTCCTGTAAGGGACTGAGCCCCTGAGATGACTCTAATACTTCCCACCACTGCACCTACTAAGAATCATTTGCAATATAATGTTAATGTGAACTGTCAAATCAGTCCTTCAAATGGGGACAAAGACAATTGCTCTTGGCCCTGAGCTGGCATGGGGAAGGGTGCAGGTGCTGGGTGCATGCAGAGGAGGAGCGACTTCTCCAGAGTGCTCAATCCCACCTCTACTTTCATTCTTAAAGCAGAGAAAGTATGACTCTGCTTGGACACATTCTCAAGCTTCCCCTCCTATTGTTTTGTTCCTCTCCAAGGTTGCCTTTGTGTTCACTGTAACATAATTCTACCCTGTTGAAGTTGGTTTGTCCTGCCATTAGGAAAGGAAGAATGAAGAGGAAAGACTTCTGAGCATCAGAAAACCTAGATGCTTGGCCTGGCTCTGGGACTAATTAGCTCTTTGGGCTGGTCCTTTTCATTCTCTGGGCTCAAGGAAGTTTAACCAGTGTGCTTCTATGATCATGTAGTCTGGCCCTTAACATAATCAGACTGGATGTGTGCATGTGTGTGTGTGCACGCACATACAAAATGGCAATAAGAACAGAAAATTTAACAAAGGCTTAATTATAAATAAATTATTGTCAACTATAGGCACAATGTGGTTTTGACAGTCCATCCACTCCACCCTAGAGACCAGTAGTCCCATCATCATCACAGAGTCCTGACCTACCAGGGGATAGGAGGTCACAGATGACCTGGAAGGAGCCGGACATCTGGTAAGTCCTTCTTACACCACTAGGTGTCACTGTCCTACCTTAAATGTCCCTCGTCAAATTTTCAACCAGATTAACTGGAAACCATCCCATGAACTTCTTGGTTCTTGGCACATGGATCCAATTTGCATCCACCTTTCTAGGCCTTTTTCCCCCTCTCCCAAAAAAGACTCAACACAACTATTTACAACACAACCTTATCTCCCTGCCTGACAGGTTTTTTGAATTGATCAGTAACATGGAATGTGAAGTGTACATCTGCCCAAGCTAATGGGCCTACCACCTTTATTCATTCTCATTAAATCATGAATTTAATGAGCACCTGCTATGTGCCAGGTCCTGTGCTGGGAGCTAAAGACTCAAAGAATAAAGGCACATCCCATGCCCTCAAGAACTCACAGAAGACATGTCAGTATTACTACAATCTTGGCAAATCTTGAAAAGAAGACCCCGTGCTATGAGCATACAGGAAGAGCCCTTGGGTAGGCCTGCCTTGGGTAGGTAGGGAGGCTTCACAAGATTTGTCACAGCATTTGGGCTGAGACTTAAAAAATGCACAGGTCTTGTGCAATTCATAGGAACAGACCATTCTAGGCTGAAATCAACTTAGACCTAGTTACCTTGCATGGCAGAAAGAGAGGCCCCTACCCTATTTTCAATTTACATACAGTCACAGTTGTCTGTCTTACCCTTGAGAGCAGAGATGTGACTTTTCATTTTTTTTTTGTATCCTCAAAACTGACCACAATGGAGAATAATATATTCTGAGTGTATGAATGTATGAACAATTTGCTAGCTAAGCTACTACAAAGACCATTCAATTTCAAAGAGGCCTTTTTCAGAAGGGAAACTGAGGCACAGGCCCACCATTAGAAGAGCCATACATGCCTCCTTTTCTCCCGAAGTACTCTCTGAAGAGCCTGTAATTGGGTAATCTTTCTCTGGGTAATTGACTCTTCAGGCTGATCAAGCTTAGAGAATTTCCTATACGTTTTTTCCTTCCATAGACTGTCTCTACTTCCCTTTCAGGAACACTGCCTGGGGGCAGGGGGTGGTGTAAGGAACTTGTGAAAACACAGAAGTTGAATCTAAGAGCAGTGCGAGGTCATCCACAGGTTATTCTCACAATCTAGACCCCTTGGCCTTTAACAGAAGTTAAATAACCCAATAATTTATACTGAGGCAATTTTTTTTTTACTCCCAGAAAATCATTATCAAGTTTTTGCTTCTGCCAAAACTTATTAGGAGCTTTGATACCTGGAAGAGTACACACTAGAAGAAAGGTAGGGAATGGAATGTGCAAAACACAGGAAGGAAAAAGTAAAGGGACCACAAGAATGAGTCTGGCTCCGACCAGGTGTTGTGAATATTGGCTGAGGAGAGCTTGGTTGGGGTGTGGGAGGGAGGAGGTCAAAGTAGGTGAAAAGAAACTCTTCAGTCTGGCTCTGCCAAAATACTTCCACAGAAAAGCCCCATTTCCAATGGAATGACGTCCAAACTCCTTAGCCCAGCATTCATGACCACTCTGGTCTAGCCCTGACCTACATTTCAACACATGCTCCCACTAGTTTCCATTCTTTGCCCACACACCAGCGGAATGGTCCTGCCTACCCTCACCAGAAAAGCCTGTTGGTTGCCAGCTACCTCTCAAACTTAGCTCTTGAGGGCTCCTCGTAGATCCATTTCATTCCACATCTACCTCTCCAGGTGGTCCATGCCCTCTCATACTACATTTACTTTCCTTCTTTAATTGCCAAATTTCTACTTAACCTATTTAAACTCCACATCATTCCATTTGAAAGTCTTCCCTGATTCACCTCCTGCTTGAACTTTAGGACCCTCATCTTGCACACCTTGTACCTACAGTTATCATAGCTTTCTTTACCGTGCCGAGAAATTATCAGTTTGCATGTCTCTGAATTCTGAGCATCTTAATGACAGGTGTCATGTCTCTTATTGTTACAGCACCATCTCTAGCATAAAGCTTAACACATAGTAAGTACTTAAGTAATATTTAAGCATAGAGTGCTAGGGCAGAGACTAGATAATATTCATCTTTGTGTCTCTAATCTCTAGATCATTGCTTGACATGGAGAAAGACTTCAACATGTTTGTGAAATTAATGAATGTGCTACATGAAAAGAGGGTTAGTTGTCCACATTACAAGAGTTATTATGGTGGGGTGACCAGCTTATCCCAAGACAAGTACTGAAAGTCCCAAATCCCAGGAAATCCTTCAGTCCTGATCAAAAACAGCTGGTCACCCTATGCTATGGCCACAACCCACTGTGAGGATAGACCAGTAGCAGCTCTGCACATAAATTCATATTTATTTTTTCATTTATTTGTTTTGCCAACAAATATTTCCTGAATATATACACAAAGAACAAGACTCTAAAAATATAGTAATTTACAAACATGTGGATCCATTTTCTTACTTTTCTCAATTCACTAGTTAGAGCTAGTCATAACCTGGGGCTATGCTTCACCTTGACCAACCTTGGCAGAATGAATAAAACTAACCCTCTCACTGAGCAGGAGATGCTAAAGGATCCCACTGAAAGGAAGAAACATCATGGTCTGCACTGGAGCCCAGGGATCTAGTTTTACTCCAGATAGTGGTGCCCTGGCTAGTTGGTTTATCTATAGAAGAGGAACTGATAGTAATACTGGAGCTTGTTTGAAGACCTTTTGTGAAGAGCAAATGAAACCAAGACTTTGTAAGTTAAAAAGCAAGCAGCAAATACAAGCATCCTCAGTTTCACCAGCCTTTGAGGTGATTATAATTTTGACTTCACTACAAACTCCTGATGGTGGGTAAATTCTGTTGCCAGCTAATTGCAGGAAGTCAATCTTTTCCCAAAATCCTACTTCCCAAAAATTTGAGGGGAATTCCAAGGAATTATTTTATACTCTTTTCTCAAGATCAGTGAATATGGCCACTCCATGCAGCAGCCAGTGCTGCCCCAGATACCACTAGTTCCACAGAGGCTCTATGCCAGCAGTGAATCTGTGTCCTGAATGCTACTGCTGATATGGAACAAGCTGCTGCCCCTTGAAGCCAGGAGGAAATAGTTCTTTCAGTGTTTTATGCAGATGACGGCAAAGGTTCCCACAGCAACAATGTTTCAGCCCAAAACCTCATGAGCATTAGTGACCCAATGCTTACCTTCCAGGATTTATATAAGCCAACATAGTAGATGGAATAGGGTAGGTGCTGACATCAGCTACCTCCATGTATCCAGAACCAGCTCTCTTTTCTGGCATTCAGGACTTTCCTGGGATCTGTTCACTCTGTCGCATATTTTCTTAGAGTGGTTGTTCTCAACTGGGGATGATTTTGCACCACCAACCCAGGGTACACTTGATCATCTCTGGAGACATTTTGGGTTGTCACAACTGGAAATGAAAGCTACTAATGGAATTAAGTGGGTAGAGGCTAGGGATGCTCTAAAACATCCTATAATGCATAAAGAAAAGCCCTCCACATGAAAGGTCAATAGTGCTAATATTGAGAAATTCTGTCTTTGAGTAATTTCTTTCTCAGGAATCCTGATGTTCCGCCTTCTTATTTGGCCTCCATGGAAACCATTCTTGTATATCAAACATGTTTCTTTGCATCTAACTCCAAGGTGGATGGATTTAAATCTTAGTCTCAGTCCTTGATCCTTATGTAAATTAGCAGATAAAAATAATTATGTATGAGGCTTTCTCTTAACTCTTTCACTCATAACATGTAAGCCCCCCAGCCCCTGCCCAGTTACATTATTATGTTGAAAGTAAGTTATTACAGATTCTTCCGTTCAACAAATGTTTGATGAGCACCTACTACATACTAGGCATGATACTAGACACTGGATACACAGTGATTAGCCAATAGACATTGCCCCAGCACTCATGGAGCTTACAGTATGGTCTGAGAATAAAAGTTAACACATGGATATATAATTACAAATTTTAATACATACCATGAAGGAAGGGTAGAGGGTACTTTGAGGGCATATAATAGCTCAATAGGAAAGGCAAAGAATGTCTCTCTAAATAAGTAACTCTTGGGCTGAGGCCTGGGGGAGGCAAAGAAGTGAGTGTACTGAAGAGAGGGTGGGAAGAACATGTGCAAAAAGTTCTTGAGTGGGAAACCAATGGTGCCATCAAGAGCAGGATGTGTGGCCAAGTGTGATGAGATCTAATTTATATTTTTTAAAAGACTGCTCTGGCTGCCATTTGGGTGATGGGTTGAAGGGTTATGGGTGGAAGTGAGAAACCCAGAGGAAGGCAGTGGTCTTGGAGGTAGACAAGGGTGGCCTGGATCCCAGGATAACCGTGGAGACAGAACTGACAAGTCAATGAATGAGGTGCTGCTCTCTGAGGCAAAGAAGTCTATATCCGGGGCTGGGCAGTGGCTGAGACACTTTGAGACACCAAATATCACCACCTAAACAACTTTGGAGAGTTGTCATTCCTCAGAAATCAACACTTGCCTTCCCTGCTCAGCATTTCTGTTGGGAAGGAGCCACAGACATCATGGTTGGGTAAATTTTCCTACACTGCACTCAGGTTTTGGCCATTTCTTTTGTTTTTTTTCCTTTTTTTTTTTTTTTAATTTTTAAGTGTTTATTTTTAAGAGAGAGAGAGAGAGTGCAAGCAGGGAGAAGGACAGAGAGAGAGGGAAACACAGAATCTGAAGCAGTCTCCAGGCTCTGAGCTGTCAACACAGAGTCTGACACAAGGCCTGAACTCATGAACTGAGAGATCATGACCTGAGCCGAAGTCAGAGGCTTAATCAACTGAGCTACTCAGGTGCCCTGGGTTTTGGCTATTTCTTCACCTGGGTGAAATACTGAGTGGAATGTTTGTACATGTTTACTTGTGGCTGTTGGGCTGGAGGGAGGGGGAAATTAGTGATCTGTCACAAAACCCAATTTCCTATGTTTTCAAGAACCATTCATCACCATCTTGGTTTGATGCCATTTCTTTCTGGAATGAGGCTAACCAGGAGCAACCTGTAGCCAGGGTCTTGGAAACTTCTCCCTGGAAAACCTCACTGCTGGGCCTGGGCAAGGCCTCCTTAACCACAAGTTGAGCCCCAACAGAAGCAACTAGTTGGGTAGTCAACAAGACCTCTCCTTGCAGGGAGATCCTTGCAAGCCCACTCTCAGGGGGGTTGACAGCACCAAAGAGCCTGAACTCACAAGGAAAATCATCTCATCAGCCTTCATGGCCATGGGTGGCAACCTTCATCTCTTCAGAGAGGTCCATCCAACATGTCAGTGCCACTGCCATTCAGACCAGAAGGAATCATCAGGCCTGGCCTTGATATGAGAGACTGGAGGGTCTGTGCTACAGCAGGGATCACCTACCTGGGAACAGCTGAGCCCCCAGGGCAGATTGTCGAGGACATCTGTAGTTCAGCAGCATTCACGTATGCACCAGGAGCCCACTAGAGGGGAAGTCCAGGTGGAAAGATTTAGTGAGCACCTACAGGTAGCAAGGCCTGAAGAAAGATGAAAACCATAGTTCCTGCCCTCAAGGACCTGGTATTTAGTACAAGAAGCAGACGAGTAGATGAATAGTACTAACATGATGAGTCCTATGATGGAAGTGAACACATAGTATTAGGCAGCTGGAAGGAGAGAAAGGAAGGGGCTTCTGACTCTGCCTTAGGGTATCAGGGAAGACTGGCAGGAGGAGGTGATGTTTCTCTGTTTCAAAGACAGCCCACCTGAATCTACAGGGTTTAATTAACTATGCTTAGAGTAATGAAGAAATGCGAAGGGCACATTTTTAAGGGTATACCAGCTCCATTATCCTGTTAAAAATAATGACCAAGTGAAATTAATTTCCCTCATTGATTTTTTACCCTATAAAATTATCCCTGAAGGGTGAGTTTTCCAATATAAAAATATTCCTTTAAAGGCAGATTGCTTTAGGGGCACCTGGATGGCTCAGTTGGTTAAGTGTCTGACTTCAGTTCAGGTCATGATCTCACGGTTCATGAGTTCGAGCCCCGCTTTGGGCTTGTGCTGACACCTCAAAGTCTGGAGCCTGCTTCAGATTCTGCATCTCCCTCTCTCTCTGCTCCTCCCGCAACTTGTGCTCTCTCTCCATCTCTCTCTCTCTCTCTCAAAAAATGAATAAGTGTTAAAAAAAAATTAAAGGTAG
The DNA here is from genome assembly GCF_014898765.1 of Herpailurus yagouaroundi. NCBI lineage: Eukaryota > Metazoa > Chordata > Mammalia > Carnivora > Felidae > Herpailurus > Herpailurus yagouaroundi. The sequence goes on along the minus strand of NW_024412411.1, from coordinate 16,174,148 downwards.
ATTGCTTTAATCTTGGCATTTAAATCCAAGCTCCAGCAGTGTCCAAGCTATGCAGGAAATCTGCCCTTGAGATGCACCTGAAAAGATTTCAGGAACAGGGGCTTTGTTGTGGGGAGATAACAGATAAAATGTGGATTGAGCCACACTTGTCCAGCCCTGGTCTCCTATCACAGATACATTTCCAGGACCAATGTATGGAGGTGGGGAGAGGCAGGGAGAAGCAGGAGTAACCTCCATTTGATGCCTACGTCCCAGGCTGCAGAAACAGGTGAAATGTGAAGCCCTGAGCAAAGACCCTTATCAGAAATAAAGAAAATTCTGGGATTATTTTTTCTAAAATAAATCTTCTTTTTTTAATTATTTTAAGTTACTTTATTTTAAGAGACAGAGCAAGTGGGGGAAGGGTGGAGGGAGAGAAAGAATCCCAAGCAGGCTCTGCACTGTCAGCACAGAGCCTGATGCAGGGTTTGAACTCATAACCGTGAGATCATGACCTGAGCCGAAACCAAGAGTCAGATGCTAAGCAAACTTCTTTTTAAAATTTGTATTTCTTTATTTTGAGAGAGCGAGTGCGTGCACTCATGCAAGAGCACAAGCTGGAGAGGGACAGAGAGAGAGGGAGAGAGAATCCCAAGCAGTCTCCCGTGCATGCTGTCAGCACAGAGTCCAACACAGGGCTCGAACTCACAAACCATGAGATCATGACCTGAGCTAAAATCAAGAATCCGATGCTTAACTGACTGAGCCACACAGGTGCCCCCAAAAGCAAATTTTAAAGAAAAATTTAAGTGTCATACTTTATCTTGTTTGCCCCAAAGAGTAACCATGATATAAACTGACAGATACAAAAAAGAATTAATAGTCCACTTCCATTCTCTGCCGTCCTCCTAGTTTTTGGGAAGAGAACCAGTAAGTCATTTGTATATCATCACTGCCCACTCTGTATGGGTGACACTGAAGTCTGCAAGGCTAGGGATATGCAGGGATGCAGAGATGGGGTGGCGGTGGGGAAGGAATTATAGTAATTCATAAGAATATAACATTTTGCCATTTATAAAGTGTCTTCACTCATATCATCTGATGGGGTCTCTCCAATCATTCCCTGAGGTAGCAGATCACAGATTTATTAAAGAGTGGAGAGAAGATTCAAATAAATTCATGAAATACGTGAGCTATGAAATCAAAAGAAATTATTCCGACACTAAGATACAATTATAACAAAAAACAAAATTCACATCACAAACAAATGTAGCCAAGCCTGAAAAGGAAGAGATCAATTCTGAATAGAAGTCATGAAAAAGCTCCTGAATTATTTGATAATCCAATTAATGAAGAGGAGGGAATCATATAAATCCATTGGAAGGTTTTTGCTAGTTGACACATTGAAAATGACTACATATAACATCAAAGACAAACTGATTAAAGAACACTCTCATTTCAGAGAGTGTTTAATTACAAGTACTATCCAATGGGGTGCCTGGGTGGCTCTGTCAGTTAAGCGTCCAACTCTTGGTTTCCGTTCAGATCATGATCTCATGGTTTCATGGGTTTGAGCCCCACATCAGGCTCTGCGCTGCCAGCTTGGAATTCTCTCTCTCTCTCCCTCTCTCTCTACCCCTCCCCCACTTGTACTGTCTCTCTCAAAATAAATAAACTTTAAATAAAAATACAAGTATATCCAAGAATACTTGAATACAGCTTATATATATATATATATATATATATATATATATATATATATACACATATATATATAAGCTGTATTTATATGTATATATATATATTTTTTTTTTTTAATTGACAAGCTTCCCAAAATTTTACACACTAGTGAAGCTAAGAACCTCTCAATACTCTAATAATAAAATAAAAATGTTGATGAGCATACAAGAGGAAAGAATATAGTATCTTTCTATTCTCTCTACAGACATTGATATTACAAAATTATTATTCTATGAAAAGGTAATCAGACAGGAATAAGGCACAAAAGGTGAGGAAAAACAGTATTGTCAAGGTATGCCTAGCAGCTAAATAATAATAGTTTATTATTTTTCTAAATTATATGATATTTTTGGTATTTTTTTAAATTTGGTTTTTAATTTGTAGTTTGTGGTGATTTCCTTTCTCATTCTAAATGTAAGCTTTGTAACTGATTTTGTATTCATAATCTTGTGTTCTTTTTCTTAGGGCTCTCAAATTTGGCTCCCACAAAACCTGGATTTTATGCCCATTTCCAAGTGGGAAAATAAACCCAAGAGAAGTCTCACCCTCACCCTGCGTCACAGTGATAGAAAGCAAAGAAGCCAGAACCCAAAGGTCATGTTCCTCCTTCTCCACCACATTGTCTCTGCCAAGGGCCATTAACGCACCAGATCACCCCCCACACATTCCCTTTGGAGAGGCACTAATAAAAGTAAGATAGGACATTTAAAAAACCCACAGGACTCGCTCAACTTTCTAAAGAAGGACCCAACATGAATTATAGTGCCCATCCCTTCTCCCTTCAAGACCCGTGTCTGCACAGAAGAATTCAACATACTGTCAGCACCCAAGTCACTATCACAGGCTCAAAGCAATGCAGGAATCCAGCACATGGGGTGGGGGTGGGGGATAAAGATGGGGCCCATGAAGTGCATTCTAGAAGTACAGGCTGACTAATTCTGCCTGAATGCCTCCAGACACTCACACCTGCATTTGTCTTTATCCACATGAACAATTCTCATCTTTCTAAGGACAAGAAAACAGACACTCAGAGTGGCCCCACTTCTCACAGCTAGTAAGAGACAGACATAGACTGCAAATCCAGATCTGCACTGCCCCGAAGCCCACACGCCCAGTTCTCCAGGAGCAGGTTTTGCACTAGAGCTGGTTCACACTTGGGCAGGTCACTTCCAGTCAGGTGACGCTGACAGTGTCACATGTCCTTGTTTCTTGGCCCCTCGCATGTCAAAGCAGTCAGGTGGTCATGTTCTTCTGCAAGCCCAGGTGAGCAGATGAAAACAAATATCCCTTTAAACCATACCTGGCACTAACTCCCCACCAGATGTGAGGTGATTCCTCCCAACCTCACCCAAGACCAGAGCCATCTGTGCAGGGTAGGAGACAACAAATCACAAGGGTAATCCCAATGTCCTGAGGCCACACCACTGTGGGAAAACGGGGTCACACTGTCTACAAGTGGTAGCTCTTGGCTCTTGCTCTCATCTAGTATGAAAACTGGGAGCCCAGGCCTCCCTCGAAAGCATGGTGGCCACCAGCCTCCCACTATTTCTGGGACTCCCCAAGGACTACCTACCACTGTGTCCTCTCAGCTCCCTCCATCCCACCCTCGCCTTCTATGTTTCTGAGGAAATTAGACTGCTAATGCCAGTGCTTAAAATCCATGCCAAAAGCCACCAGCATCTGCTTCTGACAGAGGTTCACTTCTGTGCTAGCCCACTCAAACTTGACGTTCCTCGGTGTGCTGCCCCTTGTCAGACCATGTTCACTTTCCCCAGCTGACCTGATGCGTGGCCGGGACTCCAGTCACAGCGGACTTCCCTGTAAACCCTGGAACCTTACTGGGAGTCCACATCTCTCTCCTTGGCGGCTTTCAGGATGCATCAAATTGGAGGTCCCACAGGCATCTCTAGCCCGGCATATCCAAGTTAGATAAACCCACACCCTCCCCACCAATCTGCCTCTCAGTGGGTATTACCTAGCTCAGAGAAGGGCACCCCCCTCTACGAGGATGCCTGTGCCAGAAGCATGGGGGCGATCCCCGGTCCTAGTCTCTCTTCCACCCCTCCGCTGAATCCTCACCCACATTCTGTCACTTCTACCTCGTCATGATCTTTTCAGTCTGCCCTGTTCTCTCCAACCCCACTTCTCTCTCCTTACTTCCTCCACCGTCATCGTGGCTGTGTGCTATCAGACCCCTAACCTTCTCCAAACAAAGTGTTTATCCATATTATGTAGTACATAATGCCAGGTTGAAATTGTTTTCTTTATCTTCCTGCAAGAACGAACTGTTTCTCAGTCAGTGTTGTGTCACAGGTTCCGGGACTGTACTGGGCACAATATAAGCCCTTGATTAGTATGATGAATGAATGAAACCCATTCTTTCCAAATCCACAAATGCTTGTTTCAGCTTAATGCTATCTCTTGGCTCGAGTATTTCAAAGTCCTAAGGGAAGGGCATTCCCAACTTCAGGCATTCTTTCAGGGATAGCAAATCCCTCAGGCCAGAGGTGCAAGAGGATTGGTCACCCTCTATATCAGGTTATGGTAAAATGTTTCTTTGTTAATTCATTCATGACATCAGTACATTCAGTCATTACATCAGTAACAATTTGCTATGGCAGTTATTCACTACTTGAAAAAGATTTTCCACGGTATTTATTTCTTATTCTCTTTATAACCAATTATAATAGTCTGACTGCATTTTTGATGTTTGCTGATTTCTCTTAGGCCTCACCCTCCCTTCCCTTTGGCCTCACATCTGGACAGGCTGATAAGAAGGCCTATGACCTCACCTCCTTTGGCACCAGCAGGAAATTTAAATCTCCCAAGAGCAGGAAATTCTCCCCAGTCCCATTCTTTAGCCACTATAAAGTCTCAAACCCACTACCTCTGCTTTGCCCAAGCCAACCTGGACTTGCTTGCACGTGCTCCACTCTTCCCCGGAGTCCCTCCTGTGAGTAATAAACTTTCTCTCCAATTCTTTTGGTGTGTGGACTGTCATCAGCCTCAACATCCAAACCAAATTTTGGGTGGGTCCTCCTGCTTCTACAGGGGGACAATACAACACCAGTGACTTGCATTAAACACTCACACACATGCACACTGAACTGCATCACGTCACAACAGTTTGCTATCAGTTCCATGTTGATTCAGGTTTACATTCCCATCTGACATGTTAATATAGCCAGAAATGGATTCCCATTAATTCCATTTCTGCCACAGTGAAAATTGTGACAAGGTGAAATCTAGGAGGGTCTAGAAGGTGTCTCAGAGAGTAGGACGGCGACTAAATTCCTGCCTGTGATGTCTTCCTACACTCACCCTCTCACCACACTTCTGAATAAGGCACAAGTTTCAATAATTAGTAATAACAACGGCTACCCTGAGCTTTTACTAAGTGTCAGGTATTGTGTTCAGCATTTTAAACATATTTTTTCCTGTGTTCAGCATCTTGCATAACTAAAACTTTATGCCCATTTATGGTGAAGCTACTCTTCACCTCCCCTACCCTGTAACCTCTGACAACCACCACCTTCCTCTCTGCTTCTATGGTTTGACTCTTTTGCATTGCACATCTAAGTGAGATCATGCAGTATTCATCCTTCTGTGCCTGGCTTATTGCCCTTAGCAGAACTGATATCAAGTCAGTCATCTGCTCGGAATCCTTCACTGCTTCCTATTTCACCCTGGAGTAAAAACCAAAGACATTTTAGTGCCCTGCAGTGGCCTGCACTCTGCCACCCACCGCCTCTGTGACATCATCTGTTACTTCTCAGCTGTGCCCTCCCAAGGCCCAGCCACACTACCGTCTGTGCTGCTCCATCAACCTGTCAGGCCCACCGTCACCTCAGCACCATCATACTGGCTGCCCTCCTGCCTGGAACCATCTTCCCCCAGCCTCCACCTCCACCTCCAACTCTACATACCCAATCCCCCTCTATGCTTAATTTTTTTTTCCTTTTGTTAATTTCTTTCCATAGCTCTTATCACCTTCAAATGCCAAAGCTCCATGAGAACAAGAGATTTTGTCTCTTTGCTTTCTGGTGCAGTCTAGCCCCCTAGGTGAGCAACGGGCACATAGTAGGCACCCAATAAATTGTTACTGCATGCGTGAAGGACAACGTAGAATGTAAGAACTCTGGCTCTGAGTCCACTGCACCTGGCTTCAAAGTCCAGGGCCACCACTCATAAGCTGTCTGATCTTGGACACATGTCCTGAGCTCTCTGTATTCCCATCTCCTCAGCTGAAGAAAGTCCTTTTGGTTTAAGGAGTGCCCTTTTGTTAGTACATATCTTTCACCCTGAGCACTAGTCCACCCTGTTTTAGCCCTGAGGAGAACGATTTTTAGGGAGGTTCTGTAACCTGCCAGGGCCACACAGCTGGAAATGTACAGCTCAGATTTGCTGTACCATATGTGATGACCCAAGAGAGATTGTTGACATTTCCTCCACATTACAACCATTTTATAAGCATCTTAAGGACTCCATATGATGTAGGCCAGGAAACTAACAATCTTTCACATTTGTGTGGAACTTTTTAGTGAGAAGCAGATGTTCTCTCTAGGCAGGAGTTTGGGGTGAGTTAGGGTACATCAGAATTTCCTGAGAAAGCCTTGCTGAAACACATATGCCTATGTGTGCCCCCAAACCTCTAGGGGTGGCCCTGTGCAGGGACAGGTTCAAAATGTTTCTCAGATGATTCTGACATATTTCCTGCTAAGCACCCACTGCTTTTAATAACTGAAGTTGGTCCTTAAAAAACAATCTCATAAGATATATTTCATTGTTACCCCAGTGTGAAGGATTAGGGAAATGAGACTTAGGAACACAGAGGGATGTGTACACAGCCATACAGCTGGTGAATGGTATGGCTGGAACCCCACCTCCACCCCTGTGATTCAAGTCATGTTTGACAGAAAGCCAGTGACTGGAGGTCAGTGGGTCTGGATCCTAGTCTTGATTTCTCCCTTCAAAAGTTAAGTGAATGCAGCAGGTCATTTCACTGCTCACCTTTCATTTTGGGGACAAAATATTATTGCTTATTTCTTTGAGGCAAAGAGGATGAGGAACAAATGGGAGAATAGCTATGAAATAATAAAGGCATTGTTTATCAATTATCTATTGAAAAAGAGAAACTCCCTACATTATCACACTCAATCTTCATAAGTGTCCAGCAGGACAGGTTGTTTTTTTTTTTTTTTTAATTTTTTTTTCAACGTTTATTTATTTTTGGGACAGAGAGAGACAGAGCATGAACGGGGGAAGGGGCAGAAAGAGAGGGAGACACAGAATCGGAAACAGGCTCCAGGCTCCGAGCCATCAGCCCAGAGCCTGACGCGGGGCTCGAACTCACAGACCGCAAGATCGTGACCTGGCTGAAGTCGGACGCCTAACCGACTGCGCCACCCAGGCGCCCCATCCACCAGGACAGGTTTTATTACCTTTATTTTATTGAGAGAGACAGAAATACAAGCACAAGGCTGATACGGGGTGGAGAGGGATTCAAAGGTCTGTCTTTCTGATCCCAAAGCGCACATACTTTCCAATAGGCCTTCCAAAGAGGATACCAGGAAAATTAAGATCTGTAAGATAAATATTAGATATAAAAGGGGTGGCAGGCCATATATTACAAGTCCTATATATCTACTACACTGTACATAAGCAGTACAGCTTTTGTTGATGAGATCACACAAACATTGATTTACAATTACAAATCATATTCAGTTAAATTCAAATGATACTTCCTAGGCACCTTCTAGGCACTGTGGTGGTCAGAGAGATGAATAGCATTCAGCTCTTCCTGCAATTAGCCTGGCACATTTTCCCAGCAATGGCACGTATAGCACTAGCCCTCAGTTCAGATTTATAGCATGCGGCAGCACTCCTTCATACCTCTTTCTTTAGAAACAGTGAATGCATGTTTATTGGGTGACTTTGGACAGGTACCTCCAGGGCATGGAGGCTGAGTAGAAAATCATCTGTTCCAAGACTGTTAGGACCCTGCCTACTGCACCTCATGACTGGTCAGATCCATCTGAGGCCCTGGGATTCAGAAAGACACTCACCTAGTTATGCCTGAAGGCTAAACCAGACAACAGTTGGTAGAAGGCAGAGAGATGGGCAAGTAGTAAGCACTCTCTGGTTCCTTCCAAGTCCCTGGCAAACCCGATAGTGGTCCTGGCATTCAAAGGGCTCCAGGAAGCAGCAAAAGTAGGAGAGACCTTTACCGTGAGTATCCCAAGCCCACAACCCAGTGGGATAATGTGAGTTGTAGCTATGCGTAAAGCAAATATCAGTACAACACAGAGCAAGAGATCTTGAGCTAAGATCAGGAGCAGGTTGGAAAGCAGGTTAGAAAGGGAGATCAAAGGTTTCAGAAAGCAGGCAATGAAAAAGTCACAGCCAACAGATTTCTGTTAATTTTTTTGTGTGTGTGATAAACATGTTAAATACCATGTTTCCATGGGTAATGGGAAGAAAAACGATGCTTTGTTTTACAGTAAATACTGGCCATCCATGAGTCCCTCGGGCTGACCATGTGGGACATCAGCAAGAGTATTATACATTGACCTTTGCTGAGTATGTCATTAAATGCACACACAGGGTGGGCCACTTCAGGACAAGGCCATGGAATATCTTATCTCCAGAGAAGGCCAAGGTTAGAATCATGAGACTTAATGCTGAGTTCATAATGAAAACTGACTCCAAGTATATGGTTGTTTTTATTTGTTTTATCTAATTCTTAACCCCGTCTCTATGGTTGTATTATTAATAAAAATCCCACTGGACACCATGGCCTTAACAGCAATGGACTAGATTGAACCTAATATAATAGTTTGGACAGTTGAAGTTAGAAGCATTAACAAGACAACTGATGACTTCCAAGTGATTTAACTGACATATGGCCCCTGGAATTCAGACAAGCAAAGCCTCAGGGAGGCTTTGCTCTGAAGGGAACTGGAGAAAGGACTGGGAGCCTTTCCAAGACTAGAGGAACTTGGATGGATCCAGGGGGATGAAAGGCATTCCTTTGCAGCCCCAGCCCCAGCTCTAAAAGAGCCTGGAGACCTTGGGAGCCAAGGTCAGGAAAGGAACAGCTTCTGCTCCCTGACAGAGGCAAGTAGGGCCTGGGGAGCTTTGGTTTACATGTTTTATTTTCCCCAACCCTTACCCACAAATTCAGGGTGACCTTTTCTCTCCTTTAACAACCTTGTGGAGCAAAAGGCCTGATCCTTGGCCCAAGAGTCCCAAACTACTCCTGGAGAAAGGGAAATTCCAGGTACCCTTAGAGGTGTCTGAGATTGAAAAGAAGGAACACTGTTTATAGAATCCAAACTCCTGGCTATGTGCATTCCTCTAACCTGCCACTCATTCAAATTTTAACCAAACCAAAGTGGATTCACTCCTTGGCGAGTCAGAAACTGCACCAGGCTGAGCTGTTGCACAGAGAAGCTTTTATTTGCAGCAAATAGGGAGATCAGGGCAATGGATTCCAGAGCTGTGACTCCCAAGAGAGGGACAGAGGGTGAAAGGGTTCTTTGGTTTAGGGTTAGGATGAATACTTAGATATTAGATAGGGAAGCCTTGTCATTATATGTAGAGGCAGACACAATGTCACCTATGCACCTTCAGGAAATGTGCCTATGCATACATTGTATGTTATGTAAACAAGGCTGAGGCTCTTCCCTGGATGAAGATTTCAGTATTATAATGAGGTAAAGGTGCTGTAGGTCATTTCAGAGGTCACTCCATGACCCACCTGTGCAGGTGAGTCTCGGGTTTAGCTCAAAGGGTCTGGGTGGTCTGGGCCAAGAGAGACTTCCTCAGAGCAGTCAGTCTCCCACGGGTGGTTTCAGGTTTCCCTTACCTGAGTGAAGGGGAAAGCCTAAAGAAGAACTTAGGAAAAATTTTAGACAAATGTTAGTGAGTACAAGCAGGTGGGCAATATAGGCCAAGTCTTGGGATTTAGCTGGTGACAAAATCTTATGCCTTTGCCCTTCATGAACAATTTCCTCTGTCCCAAGAAAGTAATACATATTATCAGCACTTTTCCCAATTCGCAGTAAGCATTACTGATAGAAAAATTACCAAAAAAACAACAATGAAACAGATGACAATGAAAACTCTACAGGCTAAAATTGGTTATAGGTAAAAAGAAACTGAAGAATCACATATTATTGAGTACATTGCAAAATGCAAAAAGAAAAAAAATAATCTGAGGGAAAAAAATCTGTTTTGAGGAAATAACAACAAAAAATAAAACTGTCAAAAGTTAAAACTGCACTCAGTAAATCTAGCAAAATAATCAAATATTGCAAATTTTACATCTAAAAAAGTTTTATCTGCAAAAATTCAAGTTAATAAATCAACAAAAATTTGCAATAGCAAAACAAATGGCAATAATAAAATTAATGGCAACATCAAAGTTTGTTGTAAAATATACACAGAAAGCATTAATCCATGTCAACATTGGTAAAATAAAAGTAAAACTGGAACTGGTTTGACTGCAGTGTACAAAAAAATTCATCAAAGAACTAGATTAGTGCAGAGACCTTCCAAAGAAAAATGTTTTTCTCAATAGACATTCATCACTAAGGCACAATCCTGATTTAGATCTTTATTGTTTTTAAATGTGGAGGTTAAATACGCTAAAGGTCAAAACAGCCAGATCCAAACACCCAGGAAGTCCAAACAAGAGTCAATAGAATCAAAATATCTCATATTCATCTCACAGGATTGAATCTTGGCTCTGAAGCACATGGCTTTGATTCTAATAAACCATGTGACTTTGGCAAAGTCACTTAATGTCTCTAAGCTTCAATTAAATCATCTGTCAAATGGACATGTTAATTCTATAATATTCTTCCTCTTAGTGTTTATACTGGATATTCCAAGAAAAGCCATGAGAGACCTTGCACATACCTTTCTTCTGAGAACTTCCCTACCCCTAGGTTTCCATGCTTTGTGTCATATAACCTCAGGCTCTAACCATGAGCTCCTGAACTAAGAATGAGTACCTGACCCAAAGATAACTTCCCCTGGAATGGCCAGCAGCCTGGTACAAAAGCATTACCCAGAAAGACACTTTATATTAAATATTATCAGATAATCCAATCCATTAACTCCACTATTAGGAAATTTTCCTACCAGATGTGCAAAAAGAGTGAGCAGAGGGTAGGATCAATCAGCAGAAGCAGAGGGAGGCAAATAGAAGGCAAGAGGCAGAGGCCATGTGGGGACATGACTAATGAGTAAGTAAAAGGCATGAGCAAGCAAGGTAAAAGAAAGGTTGAGGGGCGCCTAGGTGGCGCAGTCGGTTAAGCGTCCGACTTCCGCCAGGTCACGATCTCGCGGTCCGTGGGTTCGAGCCCTGCGTCAGGCTCTGGGCTGATGGCTCAGAGCCTGGAGCCTGTTTCCGATTCTGTGTCTCCCTCTCTCTCTGCCCCTCCCCCATTCATGCTCTGTCTCTCTCTGTCCCAAAAATTAATAAAAGTTGAAAAAAAAATTAAAAAAAAAAAAAAAGGTTGAGAAGTGAAAGGAGAATGAGTCAGGAATGAAACAGGAAGAAGGTGGTGGGGAGAAACACAAAGATGGAGTTGCTGTATCATAAACTCAGAAGACTTCTCAGATTGTTATTGGGGCTCAGAGCTATTGACAGACTCTTGGTACTGCTGTTGAATTATATGTGGTGACAATGTTCCAGGTCTCTGGAGTCCTGGTGCAGTCTTCCTAATTCTCCCAGGTGTCCTTAAAATAGATGCAAAGTGCTAGAGAGAACAACCACAATAACAAAAAAGCAAATGGCCTTGTGGCATATGAAAAAACACTCACCTTCAATCATAAGATAAAAAGATAAATGTAAATTAAAACTAAGCTCAGGTTTTTTTTCTCACCTCTCAGGCAGGTATTCAAAAGTTTGTTAAGAAATCTGTGATCAAGGCTTTGGGGAAATAGGTATTTCTTTGCTGGTAGGAGAACAAAATAATACAACTCATAGGTAGAGGAATTTGGTAATATCTAGCAAAATTACATATGTATTTATCATTTGACACAACAATCTCATTTCTAAGAATCTATGCAAGCAGCCATGGGCAAAAATATAAAAAGATGTATGCACAAGACTATATATGTAAAAAAAACAAATCCTAAAAGTAACATAAATATCTAATCTATAGGAGACTAGTTGACTAAATGCGGTACATCTACACAATGGTATATGGTGATCTTAAAGAATAAGGAATGTTTCTATGTACTAAGATGGAATGATCTCCTGGATTTAATATTAAGTGAAAAAAAATCAAAGTGAAGAAGGGTACACATAGTATATTAGTATTTATCTAAGAAAGGAAAGTACTGGAAGATGGTGGCATAGGAGGACACTAGGCACACCTCATCCTGCTGATTACTTAGATTCCACCCACATCTGCCTAAATAACCCAGAAAATCACCAGAAGAGTAGCAGAACTGATTCTCTGGAGTCAAGCGTAGACAAGAGGCCCACGGAAGAGGGTAGGAAGGGTGGAGAGGCGGTGCACACTACACGGACTGGTGGGAGGGAGCTGGGGCCAAGGAGGGGCATCCACAGGGCAAGGCAGAGCCGCTGAAGTCTGGCTTGCAAAAGCAGAGGGGGTGGACTGTGTGAGTTCTGACAGCCAGTGGGACGTAATTTCTGGAATGTTAAAAGTGCACAGCTCTGCTCTTGGAGAGCAGGGAGGGCAAGAGGATGTCTGGAGAGATAGTTGTTGAGCCCTGGAAGACAGATCTGAGTTCAGCGGGGGAACAAAGGCAGTGGCAAGCTCCATCTCCCTCTCCAATCCGCCAGCCAAAATTCCAAAGGGAACCACTTCCTGTCACCAAACTTGTTTGCACCTCGCAAACACCGAACGCTGTGCTTCTGTGGATCCATCACTCCCACAGGCCTGCCTCCCTCCCAGTGCTGCAGGGCCCCTCCTGCAGGGGACCAGCCACAGCAAAACGAGCTGAGCCTGCCCCTCCCGCCACTGTGCACCTTGCAGATCCATCCCAGCTAATAAACCCTTGGCCAGATCCCATCGAAGCAGCACCACAAGCCTGGAAGTGTGCAAGTAGCCTGGACAGGGGTCACACCACTCCACAGTGAGTCCTGTCCCTGGGAGAGGGGAAGGGAAGGTACACACCAGTCTGACTGTGGCCCCAGCAATGGGCTGGGGGCAGACATCGGGTCTGACTTCGCCCCTGCCCACCAACACAAATTACTCCGGACAGCACAGGGGAAGTGCCCTGCAGTGTGGCGCTACCACAGGGACTACCCAAAATGATGAAATGGAAGATTTCTCCTCAAAAGAAATTCCAGGAAGTAGTGACAGCTAACAAATTGATCAAAAACGATTTAAGCAATATAACAACAAGAATTTAGAATAATAGTCATAAAATTAATCGCTGGGCTTGAAAAAAAAGCATAGAGGATAGCAGAGAATCTACTGCCACAGATATCAAGGGACTAAAAAATAGTCATGAGGAGCTAAAAAATGCTATAAATGAAACGCAAAATAAAATGCAGGTGGCCATAGCATGGATTGAAGAGGAGAGGAGAGAATAAGTGAATTAGAAGATAAGATTATGGAAAAAAAGGAAGGTGAGAAAAAGAGAGATTAAAAAATCCAGGAGTATGAGGGGAGAATTAGAGAACTAAGTGATGCAATCAAACGGAACAATATCCATATCATAGGAATTCCAGAAGAAGAGGAGAGAGAGAAAGGGGCTGAAGTATACTTGAACAAATTATAGCTGAGAACTTCCCTGATCTGGGGAAGGAACAGGCATTGAAATCCAAGAGGCACAGAGAACTCCCTTCAGACCTAACCTGAATCAATCTTCTGCATGACATATCATAGTGAAACTGGCAAAATACAAGGATAAAGAGAAAATTCTGAAAGCAGCAAGGGATAAACAGGCTCTAACTTACAAAGGTAGACACATAACAATAGTAGCAGGCCTATCTACTGAAACTTGGCAGACCAGAAAGGAATGGCAGGAAGTCTTCAATGTGATGGACAGAAAAAAATATGCAGCTGAGAATGCTTTATCCAGCGAGTCTGTCATTCAGAATACAAGGAGATATAAAGATTTTCCCAAACAAACAAAAACTAAAGGAATTCATCACCACCAAACCAGCCCTACAAGAGATTGTAAGGGGGACTCTGTGAGTGAAATGTTGCAAAGTACCAGAGACATCACTACAAGCATGAAACCTACAGACATCACAATTATTATAAACCCTTATTTTTCAATAATAACACTGAATGTAAATGGACTAAATGCTCAGACCAAAAGACATAGGGTATCAAAATGGATTAAAAAAAACACCCATCTATTTGCTGTCTACAAGAGACTCATTTTACACCTGAGAACACCTTCAGATGGAAAGTGAGGGGAAGGAGAACTATTTATCATGCCACTGGAAGTCAAAAGAAAGCTGGAGTAGCCATACTTATATCAGACAAACTAGACATTATATTAAAGGCTGTAACAAGAAATGAAGAAGGATACTATATAATAATTACAGGGTCTGTCCATTAGGAAAAGCTAATAATTATAAATGTCTATGTGCTGAATATGAGAACCCCCAAATATATAAAACAATCACAAACATAAGCAACCTTATTGATAACAATGTGGTAATTGCGGGGAACTTTAATACCCCACAACAACAATGGATAGATCATCTAGACACAGGATCAATAAAGAAACAAGGGCCCTCAATGATACATTGGATCAGATGGACTTCACAGATATATTTAGAACTCTGCATCCCAAAACAACAGAATATACTTTCTTCTCGAGCACAAATGGAACATTCTTCAAGATACATCACATACTGGTCACAAAAGAGCCCTTCATAAGTTTACAGGAATTGAGATCATACCATGCATACTTTCAGACCACAATGCGATGAAGCTTGAAATCAACCACAGGAAAAAGTCTGGAAAACCTCCAAAAGCATGGAGGTTAAAGAACACCCTACTAAAGAATGAATGGGTCAACCAGGCAATTAGAGAAGAAATTAAAAAATATATGGAAACAAACGAAAATGAAAATACAACAATCCAAACGCTTTGGGATGCAGCGAAGGCAGTCCTGAGAGGAAAATACATTGCAATCCAGGCTTATCTCGAGAAACAAGAAAAAATCCCCAATACAAAATCTGACAGCACACCTGAAGGAAATAGAAGCAGAACAGCCAAGACACTCCAAACCCAGCAGAAGAAGAGAAATAATAAAGATCAGAGCAGAAATAAACAACATAGAATCTAAAAAAACTGTAGAGCAGATCAACGACACCAAGAGTTGGTTTTTTGAAAAGATAAACAAAATTGATAAACCTCTAGCCAGGCTTCTCAGAAAGAAAAGGGAGATGATCCAAATAGATTAAATCAGGAATGAAAATGGAATTATTACCACCAATCCCTGAGAAACATAAGCAATTGTCAGGGAATACTATGAAAAATTATATGCCAACAAACTGGACAACCTGGAAGAAATGGACAAATTCCTAAGCACCCACACTCTTCCAAAACTCAATCAGGAGGAAACAGAAAGCTTGAACAGACCCATCACCAGCGAAGAAATTGAATCGGTTATCAAAAATCTCCCAACAAATAAGAGTCCAGGACCAGATGGCTTCCCTGGGGAGTTCTACCAGACGTTTAAAGCAGAGATAATACCTATCCTTCTCAAGTTATTTCAAAAAATAGAAGGGGAAGGAAAAATTCCAGACTCATTCTATGATGCCAGTATCACTTTGATTCCGAAACCAGACAGAGACCCAGCAAAAAAAGAGAACTACAGGCCAATATCCCTGATGAATATGGATGCAAAAATTCTCAACAAGATACTAGCAAATCGAATTCAACAGCATATAAAAAGAATTATTCACCATGATCAAGTGGGATTCATTCCCGGGATGCAGGGCTGGTTCAACATTCACAAATCAATCAATGTGATACATCACATTAATAAAAGAAAAGATAAGAACCATATGATCCTATCAATCGATGCAGGAAAGGCCTTTGACAAAATTCAGCATCGTTTCTTAATAAAAACCTTCGAGAAAGTCGGGATAGAAGGAACATACTTAAAGATCATAAAAGCCATTTATGAAAAGCCCACAGTTAACATCATTCTCAATGGTGAAAAACTGAGAGCTTTTTCCCTGAGATCAGGAACACGACAGGGATGTTGACTCTCACCGCTGTTGTTTAACATAGGGTTGGAAGTTCTAGCATCAGCAATCAGACAACAAAAGGAAATCAAAGGCATCAAAATTGGCAAAGAAGTTAAGCTTTCACTTTTTGCAGATGACATGATATTTTACATGGAAAATCCGAAAGACTCCACCAGAAGTCTGCTAGAACTGATACATGAATTTAGCAAAGTTGCAGGATACAAAATCAATGTACAGAAATCAGTTGCATTCTTATACACTAATAATGAAGCAACAGAAAGACAAATAAAGAAACTGATCCCATTCACAAGTGCACCAAGAAGCATAAAATACCTAGGAATAAATCTAACCAAAGATGTAAAAGGTCTGTATGCTGAAAACTATAGAAAGCTTATGAAGGAAACTGAAGAAGATATAAAGAAATGGAAAAACATTCCATGCTCATGGATTGGAAGAATAAATATTGTCAAAATGTTAATACTACCCAAAGCTATCTACACATTCAATGCAATCCCAATCAAAATTGCACCAGCATTCTTCTCGAAACTAGAACAAGCAATCCTAAAATTTGTTTGGGACAACAAAAAGCCCCAAATAGCCAAAGTAATTTTGAAGAAGAAGACCAAAGCAGGAGGCATCACAATCCCAGAATTTAGCCTCTACTACAAAGCTGTAATCATCAAGACAGCACGGTATTGGCACAAAAACAGACACATAGACCAATGCAATAGAGACTCCAGAATTAGACCCACAAAAGTATGGCCAACTAATCTTTGACAAAGCAGGAAAGAATATCCAGTGGAAAAAAGACAGTCTCTTTAACAAATGGTGCTGGCAGAACTGGACAGCAACATGCACAAGAATGAAACTACACCACTTTCTTACACCATTCACAAAAGTAAAGTCAAATGGATAAAGGACCTGAATGTGAGACAGGAAACCATCAAAACCCTGAGGACAAAGCAGGAAAAAACCTCTCTGACCTCAGCCACAGCAATTTCTTACTTGACACATTCCCAAAGGCAAGGGAATTAAAAGCAAAAATGAACTATTGGGACCTCATGAAGATAAAAAGCTTCTGCACTGCAAAGGAAACAATCAACAAAAGTAAACGGCAACCAACGGAATGGGAAAAGACATTTGCAAATGACATATCGGACAAAGGGCTAGTATCCAAAGTGTATAAAGAGCTCACCAAATTCCACACCCGAAAAAAACAAATAATCCAGTGAAGAAATGGAGAGAAGACATGAATAGACACTTTTCTAAAGAAGACATCCAAATAGCCAACAGGCACATGAAAAGATGCTCAATGTCACTTCTCATCAGGGAAATACAGATCAAAACCACACTGGGATATCACCTCATGCCAGTCAGAGTGGCTAAAATTAACAAATCAGGAGACTATAGATACTGGCAAAAATTGGAGAAATGGGAACCCTCTTGCACTTTTGGTGGGAATCCAAACTGGTGCAGCCACTCTGGAAAACAGTGTGGAGATTCCTCAAAAATTTAAAAATAGATCTACCCTATGACCCAGCAATTGCACTGTTAGGAATTTACCCAAGGGATATAGGAGTGCTGGTGCATAGGGGTACTTGTACCCCAGTGTTTATAGCAGCACTTTCAACAATAGCCAAATTATGAAAAGAGCCTAAATGTCCATCAACTGATGAATGGATAAAGAAGTTGTGTTTTATATATACAATGGAATACTACGTGGCAATGAGAAAGAATGAAATCTGGCCTTTTGTAGCAACGTGGATGGAACTGGAGAGTGTTATGCTAAGTGAAATAAGTCATACACAGAAAGATACCATATGTTTTCACTCTTATATGGATCCTGAGAAACTTAACAGAAGACCATGGGGGAGGAGAAGGGAAAAAAATTTAGAGAGGAAGGGAGGCAAACCATAAGATACTCTTAAAAACTGACAATAAACTCTAGGTTGATGGGGGGTGGGAGGGAGGGGAAAGTGGGTGATGGGTATTGAGGAGGGCACCTTTTGGGATGAGCACTGGGTGTTGTACGTAAACCAATTTGAGAAATTTCATATTAAAAAATAATAAATAAATAAATAAATAAATAAATAAATAAATAAATAAGAAAGGAAAGTACTAAGTACTCACACACACACTACAGAGTCAATTCTTGTTATTCTTATTTTTGGCAGTTATGTTCTATAAAGCCACAATGATCACTGAATGAGCAAATACTGAGCCTTTTCTCCTGGGGGGTATATAAGGAAGGGTATGTTCCTGTAAAATTGTGGTCACATTGTTGCCGAACAGTCATTTTATAATTTTATTTTATGTATGTTTCTGTTTAAAGACATCTTATTTATATATATTTTAATTTTTTAACCCTGAACTCACAGCCAAAACGCACTATAACTAATGCCTGAATGAAGCTAATCCCACACATGTATTTTCTCTGTAAGGCATATCACAACCTTCTTATACTTAGGTACATTTCAGCAATATGCTTGGGGGCCATTTTAAACAGTGAAATCACCAGCAAAAAGCATAAAATGCAGCCCTAAATACACTGCAAAAAGGACACTTGATTACTTATGAGAGCTGAAACAAGAACAACATTCTTTGTTCAACATCAGCTAGGAATGTCCACATCACATTGAGGTGACTCAAATTTTTTCAGTGCTCTACACATGTCCATGAATGACCATGAAATGCTACAAGTAATGATTTCAGGGTAACAAATACATTTTAGCATGTTAGTGAATTTGCAAACATAGAATCTGTGAATATTGAGAATTGACTCTGTATTTTTCATATTTAAAAAAAAGGAAAAATAAGCTATAAAGTAAATAAAATGTGAGAAAGGAATAATGCAGGGATAGAGAACTAGAAGATAAACGTTTCTGTATATTCCTTGTTTCATGATTTGAACTTTGAACCATGTTGAAGTTTTGTAAAATGCTAGAACAATATATGGGGGGCCTGAGTGGCTCAGTCAGTTAAATGTCTGACCTCGGCTCAGGCCATGATCTTGTGGTTCGTGGGTTCAAACTCTGGGTTGGGCTCTGTGCTGATAGCTCAGAGCCTGGAGTCTGCTTCGGATTCTGTGTCTCCCTCTCTCTCTGCCCCTCCTGCTAGTGCTCTCTCTCTCTCTCTCTCAAAAATAAGTAAACAATAAAAATAAAGTTTTTAAATGCTAAAATAATATAAACCAAACTGAAATTAAAAACTGTCTAAAGTTGAATATGAAATATTGGCATTATATCATGAGGTACTTTCTTTTTAAAAATGCCTTTCCAGGGCGCCTGGGTGGCTCAGTCAGTTAAGTGTCCGACTTCGGCTTGGGTCATGATCTCGTGGTCTGTGAGTTCGAGCCCCACGTCGGGCTCTGTGCTGACCGCTCAGAGCCTGGCGCCTGTTTCGGATTCTGTATCTCCCTCTCTCTATCTGACCCTCCCCCGTTCATGCTCTGTCTCTCTCTGTCTCAAAAATACATAAACGTTAAAAAAAATTTTTAAATGCCTTTCCTAGCCATTTTCACTATTAAGACCTAGAAACAATAACCAATCCAGTAACTTTGAGAACTTTCATAACTTAATTATGGTCTCTAGTATTTATCACTAAAAGAAAACAGACCCTTTGAAAAAATGGCTGGTCTAGATCTACAAGATGATTCTAAAACATCTTTACATTCAAAAAGTAAAGAAGCTACCAAAGACTACTAAAGTTCTGTCAGAAGGACTCCAGGGACAAATTACAGAGAATCTCATTGCCTAAAGATGAGATTATTTGTGTGCCAATAATAACTTCAGTTATATATATTATTATCAAATATATTTAAATCCATTGAGTTTATAATCACACACATACACATCCAACTCATTGTCTATTTTGAAGGATACTAGGAACTAATTCATTATTCTAAAAATTGTTAATTAAAGGTAAACAATCAAGCACTTTTTTCTCCCTTTCTTATATGAACTGAACTTTACAACAATAAAATACATGCTGAAGAAAATTTTCTTTCTCTAGAAGCATTTCAGCTTACAAATAAATGAGGAATGATAGAATACTATGTTTTCTCAAACTCCAGACATAAGGATATGGCAATAAACATTAATTTCCACCAACTTCACAAAAGACAGATCAGACTTTATTATTGTTATTATTACTTCCTCATGGAAGCACACATCACCATGAAATGGTTTGTTTTAAAATTTCATACATCCAAGTCGTATGAAGGGTTAGTTAGCTATAACCACTAATTAAAAGAAAATGGAAAGAATAGAGGAACTTGCTTCATGACACAGTAAGGCTGCAACCAATGCAACTCAGAATATGGAAAAATGTATACATCAAATGACTCTGTTTCTTCAAGAAAATAATACAAGAAGGAGAAACTACAGAATAAAAAATATCAACCAAATGCAAAGTATGGGCCTTCTCTAGATGCTGATTTGAACAAACCAAAAGTGTGTGTGTGTGTGTGTGTGTGTGTGTGTGTGTGTGTGTGTGTGTGTGGTGTGAGAGAGGAGAGAGAAAGGGAAAGAGAAAGAGAGAGACTTGAAATTTCACTAGATATTTGAGCATATTAAGTAAATTTTTAGGTTAACTTTTAAATTCTTGATATAATATATCTAGTATTTGCTTCAAAATAATCTAATTGTTCAGTAGGAAAGAATGAGAGAATGTGGGGAATAAGCTTAGGAATCCCCCAGGCTTACATCAATGGGTTAACAAGGCATAAAGAAGTACAAAGCATAGGATGCTCACACCAGAGTTTAGGTAAACAAGGTTAGCACCCAAGAATAGGGAGATGCAAAGGCACCAAGAATAGGGAGATGTAAAGGCAACAAGAATAGGGAGGTGCAAAGGTACTCCAGAATAGAGAGGGGGTGCAGAGCCCCCAGAATATAGAGGGAGGGGCAAAGGTCCCAGAATAGAGAGGGGGTGCAAAGGCACCCAATATAAAGGTGTATGAGGTAAGCAAGATTAGGCATTCAGGGCAAAAACGCTTTCGAATTTAGTACTATAGCAGAAAGCTGCTTTCACAGGAGGGAAGGACCAAGTTAGGTAAACAGGTAAATTGGGCTATAGACTGCTGTGCTGCACTGCAGGTGAAGCAGCCCAGAGAGGAGATGATTAACAAAAGAAAAGGTGCTTTGTTAACCCTGAAGCTATTTCCCCCCTCTGTCTTACCCCCTAAGCTAGCTAAGATAAATAGACACGGTGCCTCCTGTCTGCCATTAACAACCATCTGCCCATCTGCCTGACACCAGGATTTTGTTTTATGTTGACCTAAACCTCAAACACCATCTATCTTCAAAACCCTCTTTCCCTAATGCCCATGAGTTAATGTTCACAGATTCACTGTCTCTTTGTGCCCATCCGTCACGTTTGTAAGCCTTCTGATCTTAAAAAATATGGGCAAGGACCCTTATTCAGGGCTCTTGTCTTTTCCCCGACACTAGCCATCTCTCGTTTTCATCCTGCATCCTGCTCTCTTGTTAAGCAAGAGAGAACTTTAGACCCAGAGTCTATGACAAGACAGGGTGTACATAAAACAAGAACTTTTGTGGGGCGCCTGGGTGGCTCAGTTGGTTAAGTGTCAGACTTTGGCTCAGGTAATGATCTCACAGTTCATGAGTTTGAACCCTGCGTCAGGCTCTGTGCTGACAGCTCAGAGCCTGGAGCCTGCTTCAAATTATGTGTCTCCCTCTCTCTCTTCCCCTCCCACCACTCACACTCTGTCTCTCTCTTTCTTTCTCTCTCAAAAATAAATTAAAACATTTAAAAAATTAAAAAAAATAAGAGCTTTTGTGAATTAAGGTAGGAATTGTGATAGGTACACAGGCTCCATTTTATAAGTCTAAGTTTAATATAAGTTTGAAATTTTTCATATTAAATTTTTAATTAAACATTTAAACCCCCATTAACCAGCAAACAATATATCTTTGTTTCTTGTATATTGAAAGAATCCAGTCAGTATAGAATTCTTGTCAAGATTGCATGAAGTAGCCTCTGTAGAACAGAGTCTGGTGGCTGGCAAAAAATAAAGCGGAGCTCCAGATATTGTGGTTAAAATATTATTATGTGTCAGGATTTCAGCCTACTTCTGTTTGTTTGTTTGTTTGTTTGTTTACCTCAGCCCTATACAATTCAAAGAAATACTATTCAGCCCTATGCAAATAATATAGAATCTTCTCAAACACTGGTGTCCAGCCAGGGAGGCTTCCTTAATACCAACCTACCTGATGCACACTGTACTCCCAGACTCGGCACTGAATAACTGAGTAGCTCCTGACATCATTAATTTCTATTGTTCCTTTTCCCTACGCAGTGCACAACTGCCCATTGCTTCCTTCAAGTCTGATACATCAAGTTACTCTCTCCACCTTGATCTTGCTTCCCCTCAGGGCCCATTTCATTTCTCCAGCTAGACTCAGCTCCTCAGAATAGCACTTCCAACTCCTGAGGCATGGGTAGCTCTGCCACCAGCTTCATCATGACATCCCATGGCAAAGCTGACATACATTCCAAATGCCTCCTCCCTGTCCATCCTAACACCCCAGACCATCTCGCTATCCAGTCCAGCTGGTGTAAGTACCCCTTTGGTGTCTCTCTTTCTGCAGACACTTTGCGTCCATTTTGCAGTGGACACAATAATCAACGAGTTCAGGATAACAAGTACAATGGTCTCATGTTGCCCCCCCTAAAATTGTTACCACATTGTTGTTGACCTAGTTATTACATTTTACTGTTACCAGAAATCAAATGCTTAGGCAACTTTGAGAGTATTTTGCATCTATTTATTTTATTTCACTAAGGAGGATGACCTTGTAGAATTCAACTGTTTATTCCCAAAAGTGGACCTAATGGTTGGCATTCTTAAAGCTTATGCAATTTCCAGGAATGCTGGATTCCATATATTGTTTGAAGGAAGTAATGCAGAACTCTGATTTTCCACCCCTGCCTATTCTAGTTGGGCCAAAAGACTTAAAATAATTTAGTACCCAACAGGATATATATTCAGCATAGAAAGAACAGAGAGATTAGTATTGTCTTCCATTAAATTCCATCTCCTAGGCTTCAGTTTTATCACCAGTAATATTAACAGTTTTTTGAAATTTGTGTCAGTCCCTTGGAAGTCTTGTATGTATCCTGCAAAGAGTCCTTCAAAGTCAGGGACTGTATTTCATTTTCTCTGTATCTCCAATGCCAAACACAGTTCTGTCAAAGAAAAGACATTAATTTTGAATGACTGTGCAAGGTTCTGTAAAACTGTGACGTCCATGGAAGTATCCAAACCTCCTGACACCATCAACAGCTCAGTATGGCAGTAATAGCCATCCACTTGTGATGAAAAAGAGCTCTCGTCACATTAGAAGCCTGTCCCAAGTTATAAGATTCAATTCGAGGCCATGATCTTGGAGAGGTGATGGAGTACAATGGAAAGTGTGCCAGAGTCTCAGCAATTAAAGGGCGCTCTTGAATCTGTACTGTCATGGATAAAGACTGACATGAGGAAA
Source organism: Herpailurus yagouaroundi (assembly GCF_014898765.1). Lineage (NCBI taxonomy): Eukaryota > Metazoa > Chordata > Mammalia > Carnivora > Felidae > Herpailurus > Herpailurus yagouaroundi. Next base: position 16,150,718 of record NW_024412411.1, on the reverse strand, counting down.
CCACAAATGACAGGGTCAGAGAGACCTTAATGTGAAGTGGGTTCCATCAGTCCCCCACTTAAGTTTTTGGTTGTAAGAAACAGAACTTTGTTGAGCAATAGTAAGCAAAAGGTGGGGTTTTTTTGTTTTGTTTTGTTTTGTTTTGTTTTGTTTTTGTTTTTGTTTTTTTTGGATAAGAAGAAATATCAACCCAAACTCATAAGCAGGAGGGCAGACAGGCACCAGGTCTTTCTAAACTTTCAGAACTTCCAGAAACTAAACACATACCCTCCAAACCAGGCCATAGACCCATCCCACTACTGAGTCCCGCTCTCTCTGGGGCCACCTGTTCTCTCATCCTGTTTCCTATCCCTCTGTCCCTCTCTCTGCAGAACCATTTTTCTCATTCCACTTGTAAATAGGCTGAATATGGCTGCTCAGACCCTATTTTATTCTCAGTGTGCAGGTCAAGTACCCACAGCGGCTGGCTCGTGGCTCTGAGGTTTATTTCCAATTTTCTGGGAGATGTAGTCTGATTGTCTCCCTCTGTCCTGGACTGATGATCTCTGTGGGCCCACTCAGCAGAAGCTGTAGGAGTCTACTTTCTGAGGAGGGGCGATTTTATTCAGGGATATCAGATGGTCAGGTTCCCATTTTATGGACTCACACTGCAGAGTTATGAAAGATATCTAAGGCTGAGATTAGTTCAGTGGGTATTGCATCAAACCAGAAATGAAATGATGAGAGCTTAAGCAAAATCAGAAAAGCTCTCAGGGGCTTAAAGGAGGAAATGAATGTGGGAAGTATCAAAGAATTAAAGTCACAACAGTAGATGTGGGAGATGAGAAAGGGAGGTTTCTGATCTCGAGAGGGAGGAATGGCAAAACTCATCAACCATCAGGGAAGATGAGAACCAGGAGGAATGGCAAGTGTGGGTGGGGTTGAGGGGAGAGGGGAGGGATGAACAAAGGCATTGCATTTTAACAAAGAACAAGAATCTGAATGAACAGATTAGGGAGAGATATCAAAGGTAAGGTAAAGAAAGGATGGTCTGTAATGATCAATTACAACTGTCTCTATTCTTATTTCTGCACTGATTAAACACCCCTCAGCAGCAACTATTACTAGAGGATAAAATCCAGTCTCTTATGCATGGACCTCGCAGTCCTTCATTACACAGCTTGTGACCACTTCCGTTTCCCAGGTTTTAGTCACAGCAAGCAATAAAACCAGCTGCAGTTTTCTGAATGCACCATTTTCTCATGTCTCTGTGCATTTAGACATCTTGCCCTCTCTGTTTTAATAACCTTCTTCCTTCAGCTGCCTTCTCCTTCTATTTGTCCTTCAAGACACCTCACCCATCCAAGGCTACCTTACTTGCCCTTTTCACTTGGTGTTCTCTGGGCCCTTAGCAAACTGCTAAATTGCAATATGACGTTTTGGTCTGACTCCCCAGACTATGAACCCATGAAACCAGGAAGTGCAACTTGCATCTCAGTATCCTCAATGTCTGCCACATAGTCACACCTATCAAATATTTGTGAAATAGCTGGAATGGTAGAATGACCTCTTCACAGTAGGCACACAAAACCCTTAAGGCATTTTTCCCTGACAGTGTAACTCACCTCTCTCTCTCTTTCTTGTCTTTTTTAAAATTTTTTAAATATTTATTTTTGAGAGAGAGAGAGAGAGAGAGAGAGAGAGGCAGACTGTGAGTGGGGGAAGGGCAGAGAGAGAGGGAGACACAGAATCTGAAGCAGGCTCCAGTCTCTAAGCTGTCAGCACAGAGCCCAACGTGGGACTTGAACTCACGGACCATGAGATCATGACCTGAGCCGAAGTCAGATGCTTAACCGACTGAACCACCCAGGTGCGCCTCTCTCTCTCTCTCTCTCTCTCTCTCTCTCTCTCTTATTCTTCTGCTTTTCCATTACTGTGCATGTCTTCTTTGAGTGAGGATAAAGGAAAATGGATTCAGCCTCTGCATTGAATGTGAATCCCCATGGCCTTGGTATTAAAAGAGCCATTGACCTCACAAAATTGTGCAGGGAAGGAAAAGAAAAAGAGACTTGTTTTAAGTAAATCAAAATATAATCAGGAACTGAGCCTACATGAGCTGCAAATATAAGGAAGAAGAGAAAATGGAATTCTTAAAAATTTACAGTGGATCAACCAAAAGAAGTTGACTCATAGATTTTAGATTTAAATGTTTAAAAGTTGGATACTGTACCCAAACATATCCCCTCTCATTTTTTTCTCAAGCCAGATTGCAATAGGATGGAGAGAATGAGAGACACAGAAGTAAAGAAAGTGAGACAAACTGCTCTTTCAAGAACTTCAGAAACAAGGTACTGAGAACCATGAGGTGTAAGCTTAGAGAAGACTGGAATGAAATAGGTGTGTGTGTGTGTGTGTGTGTGTGTGTGTGTGTGTGTGTGTGTGTTGAAAGATAAGATGTAAGCTTATCTGTCAGTTAAAAGAGAAGATAAAAAGGAAGGGAAGAGCTCAAAGGGGACATTATTGGAGCAAGATCCTGGAGGTCAAAGGGAGTGGAGCCAGGAGCACAGAAGAAACACACTTCTTCCTCTCAGATGATAGAGCCCCTAACAGCTTTTCCAGCTCCTCTCTCAACTGCCCTAAGACATCCTCCTTTCTAGGCCTTCTGTCTCTCTCTCTCTCTTATCATGCCATACTTTTTCAGGCCTTGATGGTTTTGCACATATAGTTCCTTCTACCTGGAATGCTGGTCACCTAACTGTTTCCTATTGAATTCTGACTTACCCTTTCAGACACAACTCACAGATCACTGCCACTGGGAAATTTCCCTGATTCTTCCATTTGAGCAAGGTAAATGCTCCTCCTTTGGTATTCAGACTTGTAAGATACACAGTTACTGGTATACTTACTTATTCTGATTTCCCATCAGAGTAGGAGCACCCTGAACAGGAAGGACTGTGCCAGATTTAAAAAGATCAAACACTCAAGAAATGTTGAATGAATGAATGAATGAATGAATGAATGAATGAATGAATGAAAAGCCACTGGGTGCTTTAGGAGTTTGACATGGTGAAGCAAAGCATAGCCCCATGCTGGGCTGAAAAAGGATGAATGAGCTGAAGATTAAGGAGAAAACAGAACTGCGCTGAGCAGTCTCTGTTGGAAAGTCAGAGATTATAGAATGATTTAGAGGCACAGTGAGAGCTGAACTGAGGTTTGCATGCCAATGGCACCAACTAATAAACAGAAATTCACAAAATGAGGTTCATGACCTTTCTGCAAAGTGAAAAGCAACTTTCCCACAGTCAATAGCTTTATCTGGGAAATAAATTAAGAGTGATCAAATCAGATTTGTGAGACCTCAGGGACAGAGAGTCTCAGACAGCTGGGGCTTTCTAAAAGTCATAAAAATACCAACATTCTGTCCAAGTCCATGATCAAAGGCTTGCCAAACTCACTCATGAAGAAGAAAATCTACTTAACAGTATTAAGATAGTCTTTGATTCCTAATCTTTTGCTGTGCAAAAATCTGAGTTTTATTCACCAAATGGCATTAAGTGTCAATTAGAATGTTTTTAAAGTCTGTATTGTAACTGATGTGTGGCTAGTGAGAAATCACCAGATATAAATCCAATATAAGCTTGAGTGGACTTGTCTCATTTCATTCCCTTTCCTGGAACTCTGCAGTTCCATCACACAATGTTAGAGCTCTAAAGAACCTTGGAGAACATCTAGGCCAACAGACTCATTTTACCAGAGGCCAGGGTGGAAGAGTGAATTTCTCAGGCCTCCCATCTCATTAGTGGTAAAAGTGAGCTGGAAATGTGACTTTTCATCATATGGTCTTCCCTTCATACCATGTCACACACACACAAAAATTATCTTCAATGTTCTTATTTCAATTAGCAAATTATTCAGTATAGTTCAAAAGTTTCCTGTCCAAAAGAATTAAGTTAAATAATGTTTTCATGCCCAAAATGGTAACCCCTCAGTTAGGCAGAAAATACAGTTTTCTGCAACCCTTCATTTCCTTGGACAGCTTCAGAAAGAAGACATGGCAAGTGTCCTATGAGTCTGTGACTAATGTGGGAATGGTAGTAGATGACGGAGGACAGAAGCCTTGAATGGAAAGCCTGGGAGCATAGATTGACCATGGAGTCGAGCAGAATGGCATTCCTGACTAAGATAAAGGAGGGTATGACAATGGAACATTCAGGGGGCCCTGACTGCCAAATCTGGATTGGAATTAATTTGTTTAGAGCAGTGTTTCTCAGAACACACTCCATAGAACACTAGTTTCACACAACGTGCTCCATAAAAAAATAAGGTGGTGAAAGTTAATTCTGTTTGAAAACAAGATTGAGAAATGCTGTATACCCCACTACACATTAGCATATGAAAAGTACCAGGTTTTCCTATGGTCAAGTTTCTTTATTTCTTATACAGTATTTTAAAAATGTAAAAACTATTCTTAGCTCAAGGACCATATTGAAACAGGCCACTACTTAATGTTTAGCTCTTAGCTGACCCTTGGCATAAAGGCCTCTTTCATGTTCCTTTTTTTTTTTTTTTAACATAATGCTTATTAATGTCCAATTTCTGCTAAATAGGCTCTTGGACCCAATCTCAACGTGTGTATGAGGGGGTGTGTGTTCCCCACACCACCGACAATCAATGTTCTGGACACAAGCTGGATGTCCTACAATTCAACTCAATTCTGACACTATCTACCCCAAGATAGCATTGGATTCCACAGAGTAAGGGCTCAGTCCTATAGGCTTGCCTCATCTCAACTTCAGATGCAAAGTGCCAGCCAGAATGTTACCTGCGTTTCTGACTGACCAGCTACAGATTAGAGGTTCCAACAACCCACTTCAATTCAGGATGCCAATAGCAAGTCCAGGTTGTTGCCTATACTTCTGACCAGCAGGCTAAGATTGGAGGTTCCCACAACCTTCTTCTTGAGTTCCATTACTCTGCTAGAATGCCTCACAGAACTCAGAAACATTTTACTTTCTAGATTACCAGTTTATTATAAAAGTATATAACTCAAGAACAGTCAAATGGAAGAGATGCACAGGACAAGGTCTGGGGAAAGAGCACAGAGCTTCCATGCCCTCTCCAAGCACACCATTCTCCCCACATCTCAATATGTCTATCAGTGGAAGCTCTTCTATCCCCATCATTTCTGGGTTTGGTTACATGGAGGCTTCATACATGGGCATAATTGATTAAATCACTGGCACTTGGCGACTGATTCAAACTCCAGCTCCTCTCTCTTCCCTGGAGGTCAAAAGGGTGCAAATTGGTTGGTTCCATTGGTGACCAGCCCCCATTCTTAGGGGCTTCCCAGAAATCACCTCATTAACATAACAAAAGGTACCTTTATCTCTCCAACATTAAGGAAATTCCAAGGTTTTTATAAGCTGTGAACCAGGAACCCTGAGTAAAGACCAAATATATATTCTTCATACTTTTTGGTTATCTGAATGACCAAATGTATATTTCTTACAAATCACAGTATCACAGCTTCTAATTCTGCTGGAGACATTTTAGAAAATACAGTTTAGGAGCACCTAGGTGGCTCAATCGCTTAAGCATCTGATTCTGGATTTTGGTTCAGGTCATGATCTCACGGGTTTGTGAGTTCAAGCCCTGCTTCAGGCTCTATGCTGGATCCATGCTTGATATTCTCTCTCTCACTCTCTCTTTGCCCTTCCCCTGCTTATGCTTGCTCTCTCTCTCTCTCTCAAAATAAACTTTTAAAACAAGAAAATATAATTTAGAGAAATGGCTCTCAAACATTGAAGATGACCATCAACCAAAGCGCTGGTTAAATGCAGTAGATTTGTGGATCTGGAATCTGTATTTTGAATCAAGCATTCTAAGGTGATTCTGGTACAGGTGGGCCAAGACACATTTAAGGGAAGCTAACAGTAATGTAAACATAAAGGTGATGATGACCTTGAGGTTGAAGGTCAAGAGATGACTACATACCATGAGGGCAAAAAAAGGGAGGTAGATTTTAGTTAGAGAACATTGTCAAAGCTTCTTTAGGGAAAAAACTGCCATTTCTCTTAAATAATCAAATGGAAGAATATGGTCCTGACAGGAGGAGCAGCCACAGTCCCCACACCCCTAAGATTCCCTGTGCCCTTGGGGACATCTCACCAAGCATCTGTGTCACACCACTTGAGACTGGTCACTTGAGACTAGTGGGTGTGAGCCAGAAAGGTCTTCGTCCCTTTCCTAAATACCCAGTGGTGGAGCTGAGCCAGGAGAGGCATTCATTCAGCGCTTTAGGGAAGTCTTGTAGGAAACAAAGAAGGAAGAGAGCAATATATAATTAAATAAAGTAGCTCTCAAGGTTTTACTCAGCTCAATAACAAGTTTTATTTTCCAGAGCTTGCAGGCTCCACCCCATAGAAGTTTCTAGCTTGTTTCTACAATGTGGGTGACTTCATTCCAGAGGTGTGCTGGAGCTGGGTCACTGTGTGCATCTCTTTTCAGTTCCTGTTCAGTGAGGTGTCTTCATGTTGGCAGCGTGAACTTGACCATAGTGGGAATATTTACACCACAGAAATCAGCAAACATCAGGACATTCTTATTTATTTCTGAGAGCTGGTTGTTAAATAGTTACCAGCACATCCCTGCTTCAAATCCACTACCCAGAATGCATAATAGCGCCACGGATAAAAGTGCAGGCTATGTGCTATGTGTTTTAGAAGACCTGGTTTTGAATCCTATGACCATCCCTTATAGCTATGAAACTCTTAATCTTTTACAGTCTCAGTCTACCTCCTGTAAAAATGGAGATAACTCCTTCCACATTAGGGCTGAGAGTTTTGAAGCAAGTACTATACAAAGAAATTTAGCCCAAAGCCTGGCACGTGGTAAGTACCCACAGGTGAGTCTAGACATCATAAGGACTTAAAAGTAGAACAAAGAAAGGCCCCAAGAAAGACAGGAATTCTCTATCCCTCCTGTGTAAGCTCTTTACTTTCCTGCCTCTTCCATGAAAGACTGACAGTGAGAATATCCTCAAAGAGAGTTCTCTACACACAAGACCTTTTCCTACCGATTAAATTGACTAATCCTATCAGGATGTGACCTCACAAAGTCCAGCTATCACAAGACACACATATACATTTGAGGTATGTTTTATTAAAGAACCTCCAAACCCATAATAATGCCATGTCTAGAGCACTTACTACTTTCTTCACCAGGTGCAGGTCTCAAGGACAAACACTGTGTCTGGGTTTTCTGCATACACTGAACACTGATTTCTTGAAGGACTGATATGGCAATTAGCAAGAATGTAAAATTTTCATTAATCTTGAGATAGATTTCACTACTCTGCCTTAGTGGGTAAGAGCATTCTGCATGTGGTCAAGCTGTTCCCAGGTGTCTGATGATGCTCTGGGGCCTCTATGTCCTCCTCATAAACACAGTTCTCCCTTCCTGATACAGTAGCTAGAGACGAAGAAAATTACAATGACACAGTATGAACCAAGGGACAGCTCAGAGACACTGGTTGGGTTTGGACTAAAGCCCTGAAATTCTATCGTTTTCTTGTTATTTGCCCCTCCTAAGAGTTAAGAAGATTTACAGTGGATTGTGAGGCACCTTTCTACAATCCAAATTGATTAAGGTTTCAAAACCCAGATCTATCTGCCTCTCCTCTGGCCACGATTGGGTGAAAGCAGAGCTAGGAGACCCACAGTTTCCCTCCCTTCTGTCGTTTCCAATCTCTTTGAAAGAGCCCCACTGTCTTCCATGATTCCCCAAAGGGGGCAGGTTTTTTTGTTCCATAAGACTTTAATCGATTTAGAACAGAAATTAGTATGTAACCCACAGTCCCAGATATGTGAGCAGTGAGACAGAGCAACATGTCACTTATTTCATTAGCTACAATTTAATTACAAGCAGAAATTCTTTCCAGCTGTGTTTCCAATAGCCCTTGATGTTTAGAGTATAAGGACAACTTCATTTGGATGCAGAAAAGTTTTCAGAAAGAACTTCTGCAAAATCAAGCTTGGTAAATTCAAGTGTCTGCAAGAGATAACTTCAAAAGTATGAGTAGCCCAATCCTTAACATCCAACTTTTATTCACTATATATCTAGTAAAGGCCTTCTATCTCTGTGGCATGACGCTGGAAGTACAGGACAAAGGAGACCCCTGTCCCATGAGGGAGCATGCATGCCAATGAAAGACCAAACCTGAGACATGGCTGACACTAATAAAGACGTGATGATAACTGTAGGTAAACATCATGAAAGACAAGTGCAAGGAGCTACTAGGGGAAGTGGTGTAGCTGTGCAGGAGTTAGGGATGGTCCTCTGAGGAAGGGACATTTAGGTCGAGATTTAGAAGCTGAGAAGTGGGCATGGGATAGCATAGGGACAATTTTAGAATAAAGGACTACCAAGAGGGAAGTCCTGAGGGAAAAAGGAGCAAAACAAAAAACTGAAAGGTCAGTGAAGCACAGTGAGGGCAGACAGGCAGTGCCATGGAATGGTCAAGTTAAGGATTTTGGTCATTATCTGAAGAGCAAAGGGAAGCCATGAAAGGGTCTTCGGGAATGAGTGACATAATCAGCTTTGTGTTGTTTAATGATCCTTCTGGCTATCATGTGGTGAATGTGCTGGAGGGTGGCAGGAGAGATTCTGGGAGGCCAGCTAGGAGGCACTGCTGTAGTCCAGGAAAGTACTATCAATGTGCTCTCAAACCAGAACATTGGAGACGCAGCCCACATGAAGGAAAATTCTATTCAACTAGAGCTTCCAGATCTACTAAGAGGTGGGAAGGAGGTGAACACTGTCCCTCAGACCAGAGACAAGTGGCTCAGTGACAACGATTTCTTGAGTACAAGCCTCAGTGTCCACAGGGACCCCCTGGCGGGGCCTGGGTCACTGGCTGCAAGCCGTCCTGTGTCATTTCTACTGGGACAAATACTCAGCTACACTACACGGCAACCCAAACATAGCTCAGCCTTTAACTGAGTGAAGAGACACCAGGCAGAGGAGGAAGAGGCACAGGAGAGGCAGGACTTCAGGTCAGACATGGAGCAGAAGCTATTTAGTGGCGTTGTGATCTTATACCTGTTGCTTAACCTCCTGTGTCGTTTCTTCATCTCACTGCAACATGAGGCTGATACAGAGGTCCCACGGAAGTTTGTGGGGGTTCATATAAAGTAAATGGTTTATATGTATAAAGCAGTATTTAGAACAGAACCTGCCCCAAAAGTCTTAATGGACGGCAGTTGTCGGCTTTCTTATCTGGTTGGCCCCATGGAATGTGGACCAGGCCCATGTTTGAATCCCACCTCTGCCACTTAGGCTTTGTGACTTTGGGCAAGTTAATAAAGTTCTCTAGGTCTCAGCTTCCACATCTGTTAAAATGGGGGTGAGAAAACCTACCCAAAAAGGTGGTCGTGGAGATCAAAAGCATCAATGCAGGTCACTTTGATTTCTACCCAGGCTTCTTCACCGGGAGCAGCCTTCTCCCAAGGCCAGAGCGAGCACTGCAAGGAGGTGGGTAGAGGGAACTGAAGGGAGACAACTCTGAGTGCAGATGGGAGGACTTCAGGGCATCCAGGTAACACTCTCACTCCAAACACTCTCACTCCATACCTGCATCTCTGCACAAAGGGGCTGAGAAATATTCAGGGTGAAGCTGAATCTGCCAGATATCCCTGAGGGCAGACTCTAATTAGCATTTAAAGAGATGCTAGGAATGGATATCCCTGATAAGGTAAAACCCTTCAGCTTGGAACCCACTGCGCTAAAAATGTGCATCCTGCTCTCTGGGCAACAAAGGAAACCTCCACAAGTCCTTTTCCTGTTTTTCAATTGAGGAAGGGTGGTTTGTGCTTTTTCTGCCAGCTCCAAACCATCAGCGTCCAGCGAGCTTGCTCTGGGTGGTGCACTTTTTTCCCTTATTCAACACAGTCATGAGCATGGACTGAGAGCCAGACACCTCACTATGGGATGCATTGGCGAGGAGAGGGGATTGGTGTGTGCCTTGAGGTGCTCACAGTCAGTCAGGGCAAAGACAACAGCTGACATGTGGGGAAAGGCCTACCATAAGGGCCAGGACACTGAGCAGCACAGAGACTTTACAGAGGGAACATCTGAGCCATGTTTTGTACTGTGAGTAGAAGGAAAAGCAAAATAGGCACTCTGAACTGGGCAATGTATGAACACCATCCTGAGGTGGGAAGAAAGGTCGTGCAAGTGGAGGAAAGCAGCAGCACAAGCAGAAGTGGAGGGGATCTCAACCCCTGAGCTGAGCCACAAAACATCTTGTGAAATAATAAGAAATATGTATGCTGGTCTCTGCCCCTGGTTCCCAGCACAGAACTCCTGAAACCCTTGTAAATTTCTAAGTGACAGGAGGACCAGAAGCATCTCTTGTTCGATGAGACGACTCTGGGTGGGCTCCTAGATGGCTCCAAGATGGGGGCTGGTCACCAGAAAGACCAGACCATGGTTAGAAGTTTGGAATTTTCAGCCCCAACTCTCATCCTCCAGAGAGAGAAAGGGGACTAGAAACAGAGCTCATAATTGATCATGTCGACGTGAGGAAGCATCCATAAAACTCCAATAGTGTAGGGTTTGGAGAGCCTCCAGGTTGGCAACACATCCAAACTGGGAGATGATGCATCCCAATCCCCAATCCCCTATGCATGTCTTCCATCTGGATGTTTATCTGTGTCCTTTGCCATATCTTTTAATAAACTGGTAAACAGGTTTCCCTGAGTTCTAAGAGCCATCTAGCAAATTAATTGAACCCAGGGAGGAATTGTTGGAACATCTGACCTATAGTTGGTTGGTCAGAAGCACAAGTGATAACCTGAGCTTACAAATGGCATCTGAAGTGTTTGTGTTGGGGGGGAGGGGGGGAAGGGGACAACGTGTGGGACTGAGCCCTTAACCTGCGGGAACTGATGCTATCTCTGGGAAGATAGTGTCAGAATTTAAATTTTAGGGCACTCAGCTGGTGCTGAATAGAATTGCTTGTTGTAGTGAAAGACCCCCATGCGTTTAGTGACCAGAAGTGTCAGAAGTGAAGCGTGCTTCCAAAAACCATAAAATACCTAGGAATAAAGCTAACCAAAGAGGTGAAAAATCTATACATGGAAAACTGTAGAAAGCTTATGAAAGAAATTGAAGAAGACACACACACACAAAAAAGGAAAAATATTCCATGCTCCTGGATTAGAAGAACAAATATTGTTAAAATGTCGATACTACCCAAAGCAATCTACATATTCAATGAAATCCCTATAAAATAACAAAAACATTCTTCACAGAGCTAGAAAAAACAATCCTAGAAAATTGTATGGAATCAGAAAAAGCCCTGAATAGCCAAAGCAATCCTGAAAAATAAAACCAAAGCTGGAAGTATCACAATTCTGGGCTTCAAGCTATATTACAATGCTGTAATCATCAAGACAGTATGGTACTGGCACAAAAACAGACACTCAGATCAATGGAACAGAATAGGGAACCCAGAAATGGACCCACCAATGTATTGCCAACTAATCTTTGACAAGGAGGGAAGAATATCCAATGGAATAAAGACAGTCTTCAGCAAATGGTGTTGGAAAACTGGACAGCAACATGCAGAAAAATGAACCTGGACCACTTTCTTACACCATATACAAAAATAAACTCAATGAAAGATCTCAAGGTAGGACAGGAAGCCATCAAATTCCTCAAGGAGAAAGCAGGCAAAAAACCTCTTTGATATTGCCCACAGCAATTTCTTACTCAACACGTCTCCAGAGGCAAGGGAAACAAAAGCAAAAATGAACTACTGGGAACTCATCAAAATAAAAAGCTTCTGCACAGTGAAAGAAACAATCAGCAAAACTAAAAGGCAACCGACAGAATGGGAGAAGATTTGTAAATGACATATCAGATAAAGGGTTAGTATCCAAAATCTACAAAGAATTCATCAAACTCAACATCCAAAAAACAAAGAATCCAGTGAAGAGATGGGCACAAGACATGAATAGACACTTCTCCAAAGAAGACATCTAGATGGCCAACCGACACATGAAAAAAATGCTCAACATCACTCATCATCAGGGAAATACAAATCAAAACCACAATGAGATACCACCTTACACCTGTCAGAATGGCTAACATTAACAACTCAGGCAACAACAGATGTTGCCGAGCATGCGGAGAAAGAGAATCTCTTTTGCATTGTTGGTGGGAACGCAAGCTGGTGCAGCCACTCTGGGAAACAGTATGGAGGTTTCTCAAAAAACTAAAAATAGAACTACACTACGACCCAGCAGTTGCACTACTAGGCATTTATCCAAGGGATACAGGTGTGCTGTTTCGAAGGGACACATGCACCCCCATGTTTATAGCAGCACTATCGACAATAGCCAAAGTATGGAAAGAGCCCAAATGTCTATCGACTGATGGATGGATAAAGAAAGTGTGGTACATATATACAATGGAGTATTACTCAGCAATCAAAAAGAATGAAATCTTGCCATTTGCAACTATGTAGGTGGAACTAGATGGTATTATGCTAAGCAAAATTAGTCATAGAAAGACAAATATATGTCTTCACCCATATGTGGAATTCAAGATAAAAAACAGATGAACATAAGGGAAGGAAGCAAAAATAATATAAAAACAGGGAGGGGACAAAACATAAGAGACTCTTAAATAAAGAGAAAAAACTTGAAGGTTGCTGGAGGGGTCGTGAGTCAGGGGATGAGCTAGATGGGCAATGGGCATTAAGGAGGACACTTGCTGGGATGAGAACTGGGTGTTATACATAGGGGATAAATCACTGGATTTTACCCTTGAAATCATCATTGCACAATGTGCTAACTTGGATATAAATTAGAAATAAATAAATAAACAAACAAATAAATAAATAAATAAATAAATAAATGTATGCTTGTGACCTAGTAAAGGAGGATAAACATAGAAGATAAACATACAGTAGGGAAAATGGGGTTTCTCCCTACATAGAAAGGGAGAAACTTTTCTACTATACATTCCTAAGAAGAAAAGCCAGACTGACAGAATGAAGATTGAAGGCTTAAACACTATCCAATATTGGAAACAATCTAAATGTTTAGTATTAGGATAATGATTGAATGAATAACAATGAAACCACTCAATGGACTATTCCTCAGCTATTAAAATTTTACAAATAATAATAAAATACCCATAACATATTAATAAAATGATATAAAGTAATGAAAATACTATCTAAAAAACAAAAAATAATTAAAAACTGAACCAAAAATAATTGGAAAATGGTTATTTCGGTAAATGGTACTGAACTAGAAGTGATTTTTAATTTTATTCATTCATTCATTCATTCATTTATTAATTTATTCATTTACAGAGAGCACAAGCAGGTGAGGGCCAGAGAGAGAGGGAGAGAGAGAATTCCAAGCAGGCTCCACACTGTCAGTACAGAACACGATGCAAGGCTCAAACTCATGAACAATGAAATCATGACCTGAGCCAAAACTAAGAGTCGGACACTTAAGTGACTGAACCACACAGGTGTCTCAAACTAGAAGGGATTTTTAAAACTTTTAATTAGTTTTTTCAAAGTCTTTAATTAGTACGTTGTACCTTTATACTACTAAGGTATGCACAACATATATACGTAAATATTTATCTGCCTATGGAAATTAGGTTTCTCACTTCACCCTCTTTTGCTGGAAATAGCAAGCTAGCCATGTTTCAGGTCAGTTAATAGGCAATCTGTGCACATCAACTTGTGTGCCCAAAACTGTGCAACATACTATGGGAGATAGAAAATAAAATTAGGAGACACAGACCTGAGTTCACAATTCTTAGAGAAGCAAGACTAGCCTAAGTGCAGATTCTGGTGAATGGCAGGTCCTCATTACCCCCTGCGTGAATGAGTGAAGAATGGATGGCTACAGGTCCATGCCAACTACACATATGTAGGCAGGAGTGTCTGTAATCATCTCAGCAGCATCCTGATCCCAGCCACTCAGGGGAAATGCTCAGAACTAGCGCTAGAATCTCTTCTTAGTGTGGTTCTCAGAACTATCACTAGAATGCCTTTCTAGTGCGGTTCTGGGTCAGTTCTGCCATGGAGAAACTCTTGAAGGGCTCTGGAAGACTGAAGAGAAAGAGAAGTCAATATTCCCCAGGGACAATTATTTGCAGGAACGGGGGCATTTGGCAGGAGGCAGTGTTTGGGGGATCACCCCGAGAATCATCCTTTTCCACAATGAAAGCCTGAATCACCAACCATTGGCAGCCTTCTGGGAATTATTCCCCTTGGAGACACAGCTGAGGTCAGGGGCAGCTTCCCTGAGAGGGCTGTACTCATGGTTTCCTGAAAACAGAATCTCCATCTTCCAGCAGCCCCAGAAATGGCTAATTCCCTGTGTGAAACCTCTCCCTATTTGGAATACCTAGAGTGGCTTCTGTTCTGACACAATCATGACTAATACAGATGACATAGAGTGAAATGCAAGACTGAATGGATCCTGATATTCCATAAGCTCTCAGAATCCTTCAATCCTTCCTTCCCTCATTCAAGTTGCTTTCTGTATAGCATCTGCCTCTTTATCATCAGGGGACCTGAGAAAATCATGTCATGTGCTTTTTTAAAGCAACTGCTAATAAATATTGATTCTCCCCAGGAGGATCTCACTTGAGCAATTAGTTTGGTTTCTTGGCAGTGGTGGCGACCTTCCTGAAATAAGCCTGAGGTAAATCTTTGCCAAGTCAGAGACCTCTCAAACCCAGGCTACCCATTTCCTGAGAACCCTATACCCAGAGACCATGGAAGAGCAGAGCAAAGCCACTCCAGTCTGGCAAATTCACTCAAGGCCAAGGACAGGTTTGCCCATCTCATTCAGACTCACTGTCCACATACTCAATACACATATGTCAACCTTCTACTCTGCGCTGGGCACTGGGTGGGTGACTGACACACAAGGACAGCAAGGCATGGGTCCTGCCCCCCATAGCAACAAATGCTAAAACTGAAATTGTAGAAGGATGCTTCTTTTAGAGTCAAATAGTGTTTTCAACCTAAGTGCTATTATAAAAGTAAAGACTAAGAGGCTGAAGATTGAGCACTGAGTGGAAGTCATTTTACTCCCAGGGAGGAGCAGACAGCTGAGGCCCTGGAAGATGAGGCTTGGGAAAAAGAAAATGGAGTTTGTCTTTTAAAGCTGAAAAATGGCTGCAACTCTGTCTCATTTAGGAAAACAAGCCTCCAAATGCCACTGCCTGGCTGGTGACATTGAGGCTTCACGCTTAGGTACATGCAAGTGCCAGGATGGCTGCACAGATTTGTGCTGCATACAGGACACACCTGCCCTAGGACCATGGCTTCTGGCTGCCTCTGCTCCTTACCCTGCATTGTCTAATTTTGTATTATGGCTCCCACTTGTCATTTTAGCAGAAGTCAGGTCCATACCAGTGGCAGCAGATGACATGGCAGGGTTCATGAACGGGGTGACCATATAATTTATCATCTCAACCAGGACACTATTTAGAGTAGAAGAGTGAAGCTAATAATTATAATAGGACATCACAACAGATTTAGCTGGGACTGCCCCAAGGAAGGCAGGAATTGGCTAGAAAAAGAATCAGGACTAAAGCACAGAGAATACTGCATGCAAAGGAACAGTGACGTAAAAGAGCCTTTAAGGACACAGAGAAATAATGAATGATTCTGTTTGTCCAGAGAGAATAGGGGGAGGAACACAAATAGGGCAGCTAAGACCTCATTCCTTCCACTCAGCACTGCCTGGAGGAAGCCACCCATGGCTCAGCTGTGTCCGCCATGTATCCCAACCACAGTAAATGGGTCAATAGCAGGCACATGTTCCAAAGTGGACCAACAAAGACCTTCCTGGACACTTTTCTTCCAGATCTATTTTTAAAATCTTCATTCACCTGGGGTTGCTAACTGGGTAGCGTGTGAGTGGAAGCTGTTAGAACCATCTTGCCATAGTGTAGAGAAAGCTTGTCAGCGACTTGCAGCCAAGGTTAAAGACACTGAGAGAGACAGATAGAGAAAAGGAGACAGAAAGAGCACCCAGAATACACAGCTTAAAATTCTGGATTGAGCCATGCCTGAAATTTGAATTTTACATGTCTTGTACAGTCCAGTTATATAAAGAAATAATTTTGTTTTCTTGAATTCTATGGGCTTTTTTGTCCTAATACAGTGAATCTAGGATACAACCGGGCCATCCAAATAAGTATGTCCAAAATGTGTCTGTTGTTCAAGAGACAAGTCATGAGGCACCGATAAATTTGGAAATATCACCACAGGAACTGAAACCTCAGAAGTGACTGTCATTGTCAATTGGGGGCACATGGGAATAAAGGGAAGTGGACTAATGTCAGAGCCCTGGGGAGAGTAGTGAAGGGGAACCCAGCCGACAAGACTGAGAAGGAGCCATAGAAGGAAAGCAAGGAGAGAGTCTAAGCCAGAAGCCGAAGGATGAAAGCACAAAGAAGAGGGACTGCTCCTCAGGGCCCCATGTCACAGAAAAGTGAAAGGGATGGTCTCCTTACAGGACAACTGGAAACACACACACACACCCTGCACAAGGCTATAAGGTAGAGTAAGGTAATTTCTATAGGAGGGGTCAAAGTGTAACTGAAGGTCAAAGGCCAGATCCTATGACCATTTCTGCTTTCATCTTATTTGTAACAGTTGCCCATCCTTGACTATCTCTTCTCTCACTTTCGGTGCTACTATCTCCCTCCCCTCCACTGGCTTCTGGTTCCTTTCCTTCTTGGGGTTCTTTAGAGCTTCCTCATTCCCTAACCAACCTTGTCAGGATCCAAGACTCTCTTCTATCCTTGCCACACACTCTTCTTGGGGCCCAGCAGCACCATGACTGTTAAGCCCCTACTGTAATCCCAGCATCCCCAAACCCACACCTCCAGCATGGGAGCTGATGTGGCTGTGCAGTCGGGAAAGGGCATCCTCTCTGAATAGACCTCAAGTATGTCCATCAAGAATTAAGGACAAAGAAGTCCCCTGATGGGAGAGCCAGGGCCCACCAGAGATAACACCTACAGACGTGTAGGTTGAGCACTGCATAAAAAAATGCCCAGCTGAAACTCAGTTGAGGAGCTGAAATTCAGCCTGTACTCCCTTCTCTGAGCTGCTCTCTCTAGCATGAGACTACATGCACATTGGAGAAGGGCTTCACGTCTTCATTAGCCCAGAGGCACCTCCAGGTTGCCAAAGTTACACACCAGCGAGGCTGCAAACACCCAGAGGGAAGCCCTTTTCTAACGTGTACAAAATGGAGTACGTAGCCATAGAGGCTCAGGGGACACAAGAGGCAATGACTGAGGGAGATCCTTCCAGAGAACAGAACAGGGGGCTGACAGATGAGACAACCCAGGAATCTACACCTCTACGAAGGTAAGGAGTCTTCAGAAACTCTGTCCTGGAAGATCGCTCATCGTGTCAGGCCTGTGACTGTGCCACATCTCCCATTCTCTCCTTCCAACAGTGTTTATAGTGGTTCTCCTGCTGCTACTCCACCACTGCACACTGAACATGGGGGTGGGGGGAGGTGCAGAGGGGACGTGGCCCTCTAGTGTTTGCACCACTAGACAGTAGGGATGTGCATGCACTGCCCATCATCCAGAGATCCCGCAGTTCAAGCTGGTTGAGGTTTCAGGGTTGTCCCCCTTGGGAGGGGCAAGTGTGTTCTCTGTAAAGGAACAAAGGTGTTTTTGGTAACCAAATGGTGCAGTGGCTGGTGGCAGTTGCTGGCTAGATGATGACACTTCTCAGCCTCCCTTCCACTTACATGTACCCATTTGATCAAATGTCATTCAGTAATGTGTAAACAAAAGTTGCTGAGTAGGACTTAAAAAGAAGATAAGACAGTTGCAGTCGCAGGCATTTTGTCTGGTTTTATCTTTCATCCTTTCTCCTACTTCCTGCCTAGAATGCAAAGATGATGACTGGCACTCTAGCAGCTATATTTGACTAGGAGGCAATTCTAAGATAGCACATACTAAAATGGTAAAGCAGGAAGACAGAAGGGTTCCTTGCTCCCCAAAGACACTATGGAATCAACACACCCGTCCTTTAATATTAAGTACAACAAACTTTCATCTTGTTTAAGCCACTGTTCCTCCTGGTTTTTGACAATACAAGTAACAAATACACTAACAATATACAGAAGACTCCCAGATTTATAGTTGTGGTCTCTTCCATTAATTACAAAGCTGCCCTCTAGCTGTCTCAAATTCAAAGTTCTCAAAATCAAATTTATTATCACTGTATCCAACCTCATCCCCCATTGAGTTTGTTCCTCAGCTTGGGGTGTGTGGGGATGAGGAATAGAAGAGCTGGCAAGCAATGAGCCCTGGGACCCAGGAAGAGGGACATGCACAGGACTGGCTGCCTGAGAATTCAGGGAGGAAGGGCTTCCAGCCATACAGCAGGAACCTTCCTGGGCTAAGATCCCACTATAGACTCACTGCAGGCTCCGCTTGCTCCAGACTAAAGGTCTGAGGGTATATATGTCTATCATGAGTGGGGAAGGAGGGAATGAAAACCCAGTCTCAAGAGGCTCTGGGTGGTTTTTGTGGGAGTGGAAAAAGTATGGACCAGTTACTACTATTGGAAATGTCTAGTAATAGTTGATGAAGAAACAACCTTGGAAGAAATATGAAGAAACCCTATCTATCATGTAACACAGACATCAGACAGGAAATGGTCATGTTTTCAGGTTTGTTGGGCCTGAGGAAGGGCAAGGGCATATGGGCCGTGTGTGTAAGTTTGTGCAATGCAGGACCCACAGTTATTTTAAATGGAGGTGGTAAGCAGAAAGGGGAAGCAAGCTAGGGCTGCCTTTCCCGGAACGGAGTATCTAACATGTTGGAGGGGGTGACAATTTATGAAGTATCTTCCTATCTATGCACCCATGTGGGCCCCACTGAAACTTGTGAGGTCAGGAGTAAAATTGCTCTTGCTTTTTCAAGAGGAGACGGAGGCACAGAGAGGCAAAATCCCATTAAAAGGAATGCCCTTCATGGAGGCGTCACGATGCCAAGCCACAGGAGAGCCATGGGAATGCTGGTACTCTTGAAGGGAGAGGAGATAACAGAGTTACTGAGTTTAGTGTCCATCCATCAGAGGCTCTGGTGTCCCAGATGTGCACTGACCTGGCCATCCACTCCATCGCTGTTCACTGGCTCAGTCTCAAACCTGGATTTGGGCTCTCTTGCACAGCAGGCCCGCTGACCCTGGCTGTGTGACGGGGGGAGACAAGGTGAGAGGCTTGCGTGACCACAAGATGCTCTCACAGGAGAAAACTGGCACAAGTGGGGAGTGAGCGGAGGAGGGGGCATGAGGGACGAGACAGTGGGCAGAATTTAGGTAAATCGTGAATACATTCCAAGCTTTCATTCTTTTACATTTAGGCTCCACCTGATTGAACTGCAGAGCCCCAGAGATTATGCTCTAAATGTCTTCTAAAATTGGCCCACATAGCCCTGCATGTAGTTTCTGCAACATCCTGCACACGTGAACAGCTGCACCGCACCTGGCCCAGCTGGGAGCGAGAGGGAGTACAGGCCTGGGTGGCCCCGGACAGGCGACTCACCCTTCTGGGTCTCCACTTATTCCAAGTAAAATTAGCAGGAAAGAGAAACTGCTCTCTTGGGGACTTGGGGCGAACGTGCAAGCATGTGTGGGCACGCAGTCCAGCCCGGCACAGGATGACACTGATGGCGTGGGGCCGGGCCTGGGAGCTTCTGACCAGGTACCCATGCTCCTTGTTCTCTCAGCTTCCACACCGAGCTCATGAGCTCCTTTTCTCTTCCCTTCCAGATCGGCCTCTCTTCCCGTGCCAGTCTAAGAAAAGTGGAATTCTAAAGAGGTTTACAGGTTTGCAAGAGGCCTCAGCATCTGTCAGTGAAGAAGCCAGAAATCAGACCCTGGACCCCCAGCCATGGATCCGATCACTTCTTCCTTCCTTCTTTCCACACTTCTTGTATATACCTTCTGCATATCAGTCACACAGCAATAACCTGGATGGAGTGCCTGCTGGAGGTACTGAGAAAGGGAAGTCACCGGTCACCAGGTGGTCACACAGTGACAGTGACAGTGTTACGACTAAATAACCAGTCAGCTCCAGGGAGGCAGAAGAGGGTCCGTGCTGGGTTCTGCCCAGGAGAACTGGGAACCACTCTGTGCTTGCCCGGCACTCAACACAGTGGGAGAGTGAGCCATGGTTTACAGCCTGGTCCTGATGCTGGCCCCGGAAGGGGCCATCCCCATCTGTGCCTCTGGACTCCAGCTTCCCCATTCCCCCATCCCTGGCGTGTCCCCAGACATCCAGGAGGCCCCGGCTTCGATTCTTTCCCAGAACCTTTGCTGCAGGGGCTCAGAACCCAGGAAGCCTCCCTGTACCACTGGGCCCTGGGGTGCGGGGGATTCAGGGATTGGGTATTAAGCTGAGAAGTGCACACTTGCTTTCCTTTTAGTCTTAGCTACTGGATAGGGCTGCTCGGGTCTCTGGGAGAGTTTTATTCCCTTCCCTCCATGTCATTCATGAGTTTTCTTTGTAATTTTGTTTTTAACAAAATATGTAGGTTATTTTTCTCAGCTCTAATCTGTTCCCATCAAAGCTGTTGAAAATATATATATTTTTTTTTATTCTGTTATGGTAAATGTCATGAGGTGAAAATGTCATCTCAACAGCTGGCCCCAGAGTTCCTCTTAAGGCAAGAACTATTCTTGTTTGGGGAAAATACTTTGACAAGCACGTTGGGGAAGAAGATGAGACTGACAGAAACCACTGGCTGTATGGACCTACAAGAAAACGATGAGAATTTGCTCACTCTGAAAAAGAAGGGGCGGAGTATAAAGCCAAGGGAAGGGGACTGGATGGAGAGAAAGCAGGAGAATTAAGAGTAAGCCTAGGTCTAGACGGTGAAATTCCTCACAGCAGGGTGGAGTCCAGATCCCAACCCCAGAGATGGTTTTGTGCCAGGAAATTGCAAGAACAGGGATGCCTAACATTCAACTCAAAAGCGTTTCATTGCTGTGGTGTAAACCCATCCATCTCCCCAAAGAACTTCAGCAAACTGTGTCACATTCATGCACCTTTGAGCAGGATATTTTTTAAGAACTAGTTTCTTGTCTAAATCATGTCACAGAGAATGAAGTGTTTGTGAGATGCACTGCCCTTACTCCCTGGAAACCTGCAAAAATCTTTGGCTTAACTCTGGACTTCTGCAAACGAGTTGTGGTTTGAGGAGGCCCAAGTTGACGTGCTATTTCACATAAACGCTAAACAATTAAACAAGTGACTGAGGGCACTGAGCCAAGAATCTAACTGGATGTAACTGTGCACAGCAATATCAATACCCCATGCTTGCAAAGTGCTTTATTCTCAAGCATCGTCTCCTCTCACCTCACACCACCTCTAGGGGGCAGTTTAGGCAGAGCGGCTGGTCCTTATTTTAGAAGTGCAAAAGAGATGCCTCCTTTTCAGGCCCTTTTTGGCAGGGCCTTTCCCAGGGAGCTAGTAACCCTCCTACTGGGCTCCCCAGGAGTTGGAACCAGTAGGCTTGCTGAGCTATGGAAATTATAAGACCTGGAAGACCAGTATCTTAGAAGGTACAGGGGTGGAGAGGGGGCTTTGTTCAGCTTGGAGTTTGGAAACAGTGTGTCCAGTGCTTCTGTGGTTTACCAAGATGCATTCTGGTGTAGAGCTCACTGGCTCAGGCATCCCCAGTGAGCAGTGGGTCCTGATGTCGGCCCCCAGCTCCTCATAGAGGGCTCAGGAGAGCCTCCACATTCCTGAAGCCTGAACCGTGCTCCTGAGACCCACCTCATGCCCACTTCTCAGCAAGCCCCAAGTTCTGCTAATGACCTTTCTCCTCCAGCTGCTCTCTTATTCTCAGCACTAGGACTCTGGGTGGGATTTATAGGACTTACGCCTCTACTCATGCTTGTTCTCAGGGTTCACCTGAGGACCAGCTGCTTGGCCTCGGATCTGCTAAGGGTCTGAGTCCCCAAGAGGCCCTCCTGGATCAAGGCCCAGAATCTGTGAGCCAACACAGCCTCACCTCCATTTCATGCTCTGAGGCTTGGCGTGCTCTCTCAGATGTAGCCTCTTCCTGTAAGTTTTCTTAAGTGGGGGAGAGGGTATTTTAAGCTCTTTGCAGGGAGGAGTCATTTCCTGGCTGTGATCCAGGCACCGCATG
Source organism: Herpailurus yagouaroundi (assembly GCF_014898765.1). NCBI lineage: Eukaryota > Metazoa > Chordata > Mammalia > Carnivora > Felidae > Herpailurus > Herpailurus yagouaroundi. The sequence goes on along the minus strand of NW_024412411.1, from coordinate 16,128,500 downwards.
GCTCACTCTACCCTGCTTCCTGGTGCTGTGGCTCTTCCTGTGTGACATATCCCCTAGAGTGTGTGTGTAGCAGGGGCGGGAATGGGGACTAAGGACCTTACGTCCTGTGCCATATAGGTCACATAAATGCCTCAAAAGCATCCTCTTGGGTTCCCTGGCTGGCTGTCAGAAGAACATGCTACTCTTGATCTCGGGGTGATGAGTTCGAGCCCCACTTTCAAGGTAGAGATTACAAAAAAATAATAAGTTAAAAATAAAAAACATCCTCTCTTCTAGAATTCTGCACACAAGATATGGTTGTTGTAGATACAGAAATACATGAATATATGAGGGTTCTAACCATTGCCCCTTTGTGACTGAGCATAAAACAGACAAACTAGGGCACCCGGGTGGCTCAGTCGGTTGAGCGTCTGACTTCGGCCCAGGTCATGATCTCACAGTTTGTGACTTCGAGCCCCGCGTCAGGCTCTGTGCTGACAGCTCAGAGCCTGGAGCCTGCTTCAGATTCTGTGTCTCCCTCTCTCTCTGCTCCTCCCCTGCTCCCACTCTATCTCTGTCTTAAAAATAAATAAAACATTAAAATTAAAAAAAAAAAAAACAGACAAATTAACCCCTCTATTTCCACGAGTCCATGCACACTTAGAACTCTGGTTTCCACATGAGAACTAACAGCTCCCAACAGCCTCTGAATGGGAAGTGGACAGTCTGGACACACTATGCCCAGAGCATGGTACCCACCGACAGCTGAGGGACAAGATGGAGGGCTACATAGCCCAGGCCCAGCAGGAAAGGAGCCTCTGCTGGGGAGGTGAACTTGAGACACAGCTCCAGAAATGGAATGGCATATGTGGCCAGGCCTGGCCCTGGGCACCCTGTTCACCTGCCTGAGCACATAAGTGTGTCCTCCTTGCAGGAGGCTACCTCCAATCTCCCGCCAACCTGCAGTGCCAGCCTTTTCTCGCAGGTCAGCTGCTATTCAGAGGAAAAGCCAGTTAATGCTGGTCATAACAGGGTGTGGCATTTCTGACAGCGGGCTAGGTGCAGGGAGGCAGGACAGCAGGAGGCTGCCTGGAGAACGCGTTTTCCCACACCACTGTAAATACCTTGTAAACACCACTGAAGGGCAGACTCTATGACTGAGGATGCTGATAGCTCACGGCGTCCCGCAGGCGCTAAGCCCTCCTATGGCCAGACAGGCTGCCTGGGAGAGAGGCCGTCACCCCGGCTGCAGGGAACAGAATAAACACAAACAAAAGGCTTGCGGAGGAGGGGAGCGTGGAGCCCCACTTGGGTGCTCAGCAGAGTGAAGACGGATATCGACTCATGGCTCGGAGAGCTGGGGTTCGGTTTATGGCCCTTTGATTCCATGGGGCAGCGCTGAACCACCATCTGGCCGGACACTGGATGTCCCCTGCACCCCTGCAGGATTCCCAAGGCTGGTCTCTGGCCAACAAGCAGAGTTATGCCTGAGACCAAGCCTAGCACAGTGAGCCGCACTCGTGGAGCGCGGGTGCCACCTGGTGGCCAGATCTGGCGTGACAGGCGCGCCCAGCGCCCGCAAGACCTACAGAACCAGCCAGGGCAACGAGGATCACCACTGCAGTGACTGTAATGATAGCAACACCTTATGAACACCACGCATCTTCCCAGCCATTCTGTACTCCGCCTTCTCTGTGGTTTGGTCAGGCTGGTCCCTCTGTCCCTACAATGATAAGGGTAACATCCACACCAAAAATAACCACAGAATGTCCACCATGGATCAGGAAATTACTTTCTGCCATGCCCTGAGCTAGGCACAAGAGTGAAAATTACCAAGCTATGGTCCCTTCCTTCAAGGGACTCCTATGCTCAGATATTTACAGTTAACCAAAATACAAGACAAAGGATGATGAGAAATTCAATAAGCTGAGCAGGCCCAGATGAGGTGGTAACTACTGAACATCAGGAGCTTAAAAGGAGGCATCACTGAGGCTGTGAAGTATGGACAAGATTTCAGCAGGTGACCAAAGGGCGGACATTCCAAGCAGAGGAACTGTCCTGGCAAAGGCAAAGACCAGCGAAAACACCCAGTAGGCCCAGGAACCAGCAAGTGTGGCCACGGAATTTTGTGGGAGGGGTGATGCACGAAGAGATGAAACTTTGAGGATAATTTGGGATTGAGTTGAGGTACGCCTTATACAGGCTAGGTGCTGGGTGTGAACATTTCTCCTGAGGGCTAAAATAAGCCACTGAAAGGTTTGAAGCAAGGGCATAACTAGGTTGATATTTAAAAGATCTGTTTTAAGAGGCAAGTGTGCAGGGAGACTGGTTAGGGAGAATGGATGTGGCATTCCACTGACAGGCGAATTCCTTCAACCTTCAACAGGCACTTGGCAGGCCTGCGGTGTGCCAGGCACTGTTTGTACAAAATGTCCTTCCCTCTTGGAGCTTACATTCTAGAGCATAATGGAGTAGGTAGGAGGCATGAACAGGAGGTGACAGGCGAGATATTGCAGAATCTGAAGCTCCATGACTTGATGGTCAGTGGTAAGAAAGATGGGAGAAAAGATTTAGTGTAAGTGACAGTAAGAAAGTAAGACCATTCAAGGCTGGACCACAGCAAGAGCAGGTTTGAGAGGGAAGGAAATCAGACTACTTTTGAATGCGATCAGGAAACAGAACACGGAGCTAAGAAGCAAAAACTCCAAAAAAGTCAACTTTACAATGACCACCGCCCCATCCCCTGAAAACTCAGAGTAGGTTTTGCAGAAATTTCTCCTGCCTTTAGAGGTGAAAACTATATTGAATCAATTGTCAAATACAAATGTCTGTAAACAGATTCATTATGTGTTTGCTGAGGGAGCATATGGATAATAGTAACTGCTAATGTTTACTGAGTGCTCAGTGGGAATGAAACACTATGCTCATTTACTGCTTCCTCCAGTTGCCATATTCCAGTCTCGTAAGTGGGCAACCAGTAGGTCCAAGTCACACAGTTAGCAGGCATCACAAGCTCCTCAAGAAGGTCTGGATCTGTTTTTTACCCTCTCCTCCAGCAGGGGCTGGGTGCAGTAGACAGTTTTCAGCCTGGTGACACATCTCCAGCCATTTTCCTATGGTGGTCAACCTGCCTGAAGCTTTATTAGAAGAAGCTTCCGGCCCTTCCTGACTGGCCACAGTTAAGAGAGGTAAGATACCAAAAAGTGAGGGAAAACAGACCTTAGAGAAATAAAGAGCTAGAGTGCTGGTAGCATGACAGGGAAAAGAAGGGTACAATTGTTCTTCTCTTGGGAAGATGAAAAAAAGGAAATGTGGGTTTCAGTGGTGATGTGAAGGTGCAAGGCTGGGCAGCAGCAGTTATTTCTGCCTTCTAGAGGCTCGGACTCTCCCTCTGGCTCTTCCAGGCCCGTGAAGAAAGCAGTTGCACAACTTCTCCAACTAGAAGGAGCCAGTCCAGGAAAGAAGCCCATCCACACAAGGTTCTGGGCCCTCCTGGGCCCGAGACTCCGGGATAAATGACACTTCAGTCTTATCTTAGATGTGGAAGAATTTAATTTATCTTTGGCAATCCTAACTTCCCGCTATTCTTACTGTCATATTGAGCAGATCACTTAATTAGTATACAAGCATTCAAAACAAGACTGAAAAAAATGCCTAATTGAGTGAAACCTTTATAGTAAGAGTAATAAAAATATATCCCTGAAGTAGCCCCCAGAAAAACTGTCACTTGACCCATATGAGGAATAAATATGGTTATATATATATATATATATATATATATATATATATATATATTTAATTAATTAGAGAGAGAGAGCATGTACGCAGAGCCCAAGGCTGGGCTCCACACAGGGCTTCGTGTGTGACTCAAACTGACAAACCGTGAGATTATGACCTGAGCCAAAATCAAGAGTTGGAAGCTTAAGCAATTGAGCTACCCAGGCGCCCCTGCTTTATGGTTTTTTTCAATTGCTTACTCTTATAATCAGGAAGTCCAGTAACCATTTGCCAAACGCTTGGTATGTTACAGAAACTCTTAGGGGCTACCTCTTAGGGACAGGTCAGTGAATGAAACAGATTTCCATCCTTGTGGGGCTTACTCTCTAGCAGGGGAAGAGAGGGAAACAATAGATTTAATAAATAATTTAGCACATTGAAGGCTGTCAGTCGTGTTAAGGATAAAAAAAAAAAAAGTAGAGGTGGACAAATGGGTCTAAGATGCAAAGATGGGGTAGGCCTCCTTGAGAAAGTAACATTTAAACAAATAAAGCACCTTGAAGAAGGTGACTTTGGCCTTCACAAAGCTACAGAAGTCCTAGTTATACCCATACTCCAGGACAAGTATCCAGTGCCTTACATTTATACTATTAAGATGGACCTCTCAAATAGGACTTCTTAGAGCAAATTTTTACTTCATTGGGTGCCTGAGTGGTTTGGTTGGAGGGTGTGTGACTCCTGATCTCACGGTCATGGGTTTGAGCTCCATGTTGTGTGTAGAGATTACTAAAATTAAAAAAAAAAAAAATCAAAACAAAACCTTTTACTTCAAAATGACCTACATCAAAAAGTAGCAGCAGTTTCACCAAAAATGTCAAGTTCTGCTCCCACAACTTATAAAACTAGGGTTATATTCCAAATAATAGCTTCATAGAATACCAAGGCCAGTGGTACATCTGTAGGTCTGAGATCACTCAGAGATATTCCCTTGGTGTTTATTAGAAATAAATCTGTGTCAAGTTCCCAGGAGGTGACAGGGCACACAGAGAATGCTCAGCCAATTTTAATGAAAGTTACCCTCCATTTTTCTAAATCTTCCACAACCACTCCCCTGGGCTCAGGCACATGGCTTTAGGAAAGCTCATGTGGCCCCTGTGAAAAGCTTACATTCAGGATCACTGATACTACCTAAGGCCTACAGTCGACTCCCAGTAACAAGAAGAATTACTCTTTTAAAATTGAGAAAGATCCTCTTCCACCCAGAATTGTCTGTAGACATGAGGCACACAATGAATGCTTCCATAAATAATAAATGTTCTGCTTCCAGTAATGGTGGGATAGATATTTCACACACACAAAAAATCCTCCAAATGAAAAAAGCCATCAAAAATGGGGAAAATATGAAAGAAACAACTTCTTGAAGGCATTACAGAGCCAATTAGAAAATGAATTAATGAGCCAGATCCATAGGTAAGACAAGCCCAGAAAGATGAGACAAGCATTTGGGGTTGCTTTCGCTGAGAAACTATGAGACAGGACAAAGCTTTGACAGCCACAGAGCTCTGTGGTAGTATAAGCTGGAATGGCCACGTTCCATAGAAGAGGTTGATCTAATAAACTTGAAGATGTGCAATCCCCTAAGCCCCACCCCCAGGTCTATAACCCGTGGAAAAGTGTGTGCAGGGCACCGAGACTCATATACAGAAATGTTAACAGTGGCATCTTTATAATAGCCCTACACGAGGAACAACTCCTGTCCGTGGTATATTCAGAATACTGTAAAAAATAAAAATAAACAAATTACAGCAACACACAACAATCTAAAGCTGAGAGAAAGAAGCCAGATACCAAAAACAAAATGAACAAAACAAAAACATCATGCATAATTCCATTCACATAAAATTCAATTCTCTAGCCAATGTAATCTCTGCCACTTGGGAATGCATGTTAAGGCAGAAGTGACTATGGTAAAAAGGACACTGGCTACGTTTGAGGTAGATAAGCTTAGTGACTGCAAGAGGGTACAATTTCAGCTTCTTGGTGCTGGCAATTTCTTGATCTTGTTGGTGACTACATAATTATTTGTTTTGTGATAAATACTGAACTCAAGTTTTTGTGGGATTGGAGGTTGTAATTTTGTATATTTCACGAGAGGTTTAAAAAAACCCGTTAACATGTTGTTGCATGTATCACTAGTTAATTCTTTTTTATTGCTGCATATATTTTATTGTATGCATATACCAAACTTCATCCTTTTACCTACTGGAAGGTATTTAGTTTGTATCTACTTTCCAGCTATTGCAAAGAAAGCGGCTCTGAACATTTACACACGTCTTTAGTATGGATATAGAATTTTGTTTCTCTTTGGTAAATACTTAGGACTGCAATGTCTGACTAAAATGACACTACATGTTTGATTTTTTTAAGAAACTAGCAAATTACTTTCCAAATAAGTTGTTCCATTTTACATTCCCATCAGCTGTAGGTAAGTGTTCAGGCTGGTCCACATCCTTGCCATCCTTAGTACACATCCTTATTATAGTCAGTCTTTTAGATTAGAGTCATTTTAGTGAGTGTGTAGTGGTAGCTCAGTCTGGTTTTAATTGGCAAGGATTATGAGCATATTTTCATGTGCTAATTTGCCATCCATGTATCCAACTCTACTGCCTACTTAAAAAATCAAATTGTTTACTTGCTACTGAGTTTTAAGCACTTTGAATGTGTTATTCCATGGTCTTCTAACCTCCACTGTTTCTGCTAAGTCAGTTTACAACCTTATTAGGGTTCCCTTGTTAAATGGTGCATCTTTTCTCTTGCTGCTTTTAATTTTTTTATTGTCTTTAATTTTCAGCATTTTTACTGTGATGTGTCTATTTGCAGATCTCTTTTGAGTTTATCCAACTAGGAGTTCACTGAACCTCCTGGATGTAGGTTATAGTTTTCCAATAAATTTGGAAAGTTTTTAGCCACTATTTCTTTGAATATCTCTTCTCTCTCTTCTCCTCCTGATACTCCCATTATGTATATATCAGGGCATTGAAGGTGCCCATCTTCCTCAAGGTTCTGTTTATCATTCTTTTTCCTTTCTGTATTCTTTGGCTTGCACAACCTCTGTTGATCTATTTTGAGGTTCACTTAAGTCTTTCTCCCATCAGTTCAAATCCATTGTTGAGTTTCTCCATTGAATTTTTTATTTCAGTTATCCTACTTGTCATCTCTAGAATTTCCGTTTGGTTCTTTTTAAACATTCAACCTCTTTATGATATTTTCTATTTGATGCTATATTTTCATCATACCTTCCTTTACTTGTTTTAATCAAGCTTTCCTTTACTGTGAACTTACTTGTAATGACTGCTTTGAAATATATTCCCATTAAATCTCACATCTGATTACTCTCACAAGTAGATTCTGTTGCCCATTTCTTTTCCCTGGGTATACTTCCCTGTTTCCTTGCATGCTTAATAAATTTTCATTGGAAACTGAACATTTTAGATACCTTGTAGCAACTCTGGGTTGGAGGTCTCCCCACCCCCAAGACATATTGTTCTTACTTACTTATTTGTCTAATGACTGGTTGAACTATTTTAGTGAAGTCTATTTCTCTCTCAGCCTCTGTGGTTGCTCCTGGGGGAGTGGGGGCTCATATAGCTTTGGGTAGCCTTAGTGAACCTGAGATGACAGTAGTAATGGTAAGGTTCCCTTCCATTTTTCCTTGACTGTGGAGTTGGGAGTAGAGAATGGCAAGCTTCTTTTGGAATGACACTTTTACTCTTGGAGCTGAGAGCTCAGTGGAGGTGGGGAAGGGCAGTAGCCTGAGGTCCTCTTGGCTTGCTTTTCACAAGATGGAGAAAAGGCTGTCAGGGCCCCAGTATTCTCCGTGTGCTGCATTCAAGGGAGAGCCCTCACTCCATGATGAGGGTTGGATAGAAGAAGAGAGTTCTCACCTCTCAACTGCACTTGCCAGGGACTTCACCTCAGCATTAGTCAGCTGGGGACAGGATGAGAACCACTGAAGTCCTGCAACTCCTGAAAGAAAGCCTTCTTGCTAGCAGCTGGGTAGTGAGAGAGACCTATATTCTTGGCTGCAGCAGTATGGAGTGGAGTCTCCACAAAGCTGAGCTGGGAGGGAAGTGGGGAGGACATTGGTTCAAATACAACAGACTTTTTTTTTTTTTTTTTTTTTTTTTACTGAAAGTAAGATTCACCTTTCTTACTCAAAGTAAAATTCATCTTCCTTATTAAATTTTCATAGAATTTCTTGAAGAAATGGTTCTTCATTTGCTGTTTGTTCTTTGGGCCATTTCTAGAGGCTTTAAATGAGTGAATTTTAGCAATAATTTTCACCAGTTTCACTGGAGAGTGAGTCAGCAGAGCTGTTCATGCTGTTATGCCAGAAGTCATCTCCCTACTGAGTTTTACAGAGTTCTTCATATATTTGGATAAAGCCCTTTAATAACTGTGATTTGCAAACATTTTCTCCTAGTATGTCAACTGTGTTTACATCTCCTTCAAAGTGTCTTTTGAAGAGCCAGTTTTCTATTTTGTTTGTTTTTGTGTTTGCTTTTGCATATGGCTACCCAAATGGTTCGGCACACGTGCTGAAAAGATTATCCTTTCCCCACTGAATTACCATGACATCTTTGTTAAAAATCAGTTAACCAAAAATATCTAGGTTGATTTCTGGACTTTGCATTATGTTTGACTGATCTATTTGCCCATCTTTGTATCAGTACATAGAATATTTTGCTTTTGGTAGCTTTATAATGTCTTAAAACCAGATAGTGTAGGTCCCCTTTGTTCTTTTTTGAAGTAGTTTTGGCCATTTTATATATTTTGCACTTCTATATACATTTTAGAATCAGCTTACAAAATTTATCAATTCTAATAGTTTTTTATAGGTTTCTTAAGATTTTCTACATAAATGAGCATGTTGTCTGCCACTGAAGACAGTATTTTACTTACTGTTTTCTAATTTGGCTTATTTTTCAAGTCTTACTGCAATGGCTAGAACTTCCAGCACAATGACATACGTGTCATGTTGATATTAGAGGGAAAGTATTAATTAATTCATAATTAGGCATGATGTTAACCATAGGTTTTTTTTTTTTTTTCTGGTGGGTGCCCTTTTTTAGAAAATTCCTTTCTATTCCTAGTTTGAAGAGATTCTCCCCTATTCCCAGTTTGCTGAGAGTTATGAGGAGGAGATGGTGAAATTTGTCAAACGCTTTTTCAGTTCTCTTGAGATGATCACATTTTTTTTTCTTTTTTAGCAGACTAGTATGATAAATGACACTGATTGATTTCCCATGTTTGCATTCTTGGGGTAAATTTCACTTGGTCATAATGTGTTCTCTTCTTTATTCACTTTCCTAAAATTTCGTTAAAATTTTTTGTCTACATGTTCAGAAGGATGTTGGGCTTTGGTTGTCTTGTCATTTCCTCGCCTGTTTTTGTTATTAGGAAAATGTTGGCCTCATAGAATCAGATGTTAAGTGTTCTCTCTTTAACTTTCTGAAAAAGTGTGTATAGAATTGGTTATGTCTTCCTTAGATGTTTGGTGGAACTCACCAAGGAACTGAGCCGATCCTAGAGTTTTGCTCGTGGGAAGGCTTTTAACTAAAAATTCTATTTAAAAGACTGCCAGCACTATTCAAATTATCCAGTTCTTCTTGCAGAAGCTTTGTTAGTTTGTATCTTTCAAGGAATTTGTCCAGTGACTCTAAATTGTCAAATTTATTAGCACAAAGTTGTTTATAATACTCACAATTTCTGAAAAATCTGTAGTGATGTCATCCCTCTCATTCCTAATAGTCCTGTGCTGACCTTTTATTTTTTCCAACCCGGCTAAAGGCTTACCATTGCTATTAATTTTTCTCAAAGAAACAGCTTTTAATTTTTCTCTTATTTTTCCATTTTTATTTTGATTTCTGATCTTACTACTTCATTTTTTTAATTTAATTTGCTCTTTTTCTGGTTCCTTAAGGTAGAAGTTGAGATCACTGATTTGAGAATCTTCTATATAATACAGGCAACTAGTGTTATAAATTTTCCTCTAAGTATTGCCTTATCTATCTAATAAATGTCAATATATTGTGTTCTCATCTTCATTCAGGTCAAACATTTCTAAACTACTTTTATTTCTTCATCATAAGCATTTTGTTTACTTTCCAAATATTTGGAGATTTTCCAAATATCTGCTATTGATTTTTTAGTTTTTCTTTTGCCAGAGAATATACTTTGTATGATTTGAACCCTTTATTTATTGTGACTTGCTTTATGGTCCAGAATATGGTCTCTGTAGGAAATATTCTCAACACACATGAAAAAAAATATATATATATATAGTGTTGTTGGGTGATCTATAAAGATCAGTTATGATGGCTGACAGTGTTTTTCAATTTTCTAAATAGTTGTGGATGTTGTCTATGTTTCTTATCAATTATTGAAGGTGTTGAAATATCCAACTATATTTATGGGATGGTTCTTTCTCCAGGTAGATCTATCAGACTTTTCTTCATCTAGAAGTTCTGTTATTATGCACATACTTAGGATTGTAATTTCCTCTTATTGAACTGACACCTTTATCATAAATCACCATCATAATCCTTAATCTTGGTAATATTCTCAAGCTCTGAAATCTACTTTGCTAGTGCTATAGTATATCTGCTTTCTTTAGGTTATTATATATATATATATTATATATATTTATTTATATATATATTATATATATTTATTTATATATATAATATATATATTACATATATTTATTTATATATATATTATATATATATATATATATATATATATATTACATACCTTTAACTTACCAGTTTTCCTTCAATATTATACAACTTCATGTATAGAATTCTATACTATGGTAATCCTTCCATCTTCCCCTCCTTAAACTTTTGTGTAATTATTACATTTTACTTTGACATTTTGCTATATTTGCTTTCAGCATTATCTTTTAAAGAGATTTAAAAAAAAACTTTCCTTTTTACATGTTAATCATATTTTCACTGGTATTATTTCATATCTGATTTTTTAAAACATTTCTTGAACAGTGAGAAATGTAATACTGTACACCTGAAACTAATATAACACTGTATGTTAATTGTACTTGAAGAAAAAATAAATACAACATTTCTTGTAATGTAGGTGTGCTGGTGATATATTCATTTTTTGGATGTTTGAAACATTATTTTGCCTCTGTTGTCTGAAAGATATTTTCACTGCATATAGAAGTCTAGGTTGACAGGTTTGTCTGTTCTTTTTACTAATGATATTTGCTCCACTGTCTTCTGTCTTCCATTATTTACAATGAGAAATTTCCTGTCATTTTTATCTGAAATCCTCTGTATGTGCCATTTCTTTTCCCCCTCCTTTACATGCTATAGAAGATTTCCTTTTTATCACTGGTTTAAAGCAATTTGATTAAGACGAGCTCTGACGTGACTCTTCCTGCTTCTTGTCCCTGGAATTCAGTAAGCTTCCTGGATCTGTAGGTTTCTAATTTTCATCTAATTTTAAAAGGTGGCCATCATGTCCTCAAATGACTTGAGTGAAAATGAAAACACAAAACATTTTTCTGTACCTCTCTCCTCCTCACACCTATCTTGTGTCCCTTGAAGACACTCCATTATATGTACATCAGGCTGCCTGAAGGTGACCCACAGGTCACTGAAGTTCTTTGGTCCACTTTTTTTTTTTCAGTAATGAATGTTTCACTCTAAAGTTTTGGATAGTTTCTGCTGCTAGGTCTTCAATTTCCATAATCTTTTCTTTTGCATCTAATCTACTATTAATCACACTCAGGTTTTTGTTTTCCTCAGACAATTTATTTTTCATCTCTTACAAGTTATTTTCTGGTCCTTTTTGTTTTTTTTTTTAAGTTTGTTTATTTATTTTGACAAAGAGAGGGAGGGAGAGAATCCCAAGCAGGCTCTGCACTGTCAGCACAGAACCCGATGGGGGGCTAGAACTCATGAACCATGAGATTATGCCCTGAGCCAAAATCAAGAGTGGAACGCTTAACTGACTGAGCCACCCAGGCACCCCTCTGGTCCTTTTTATATCTTGCATGTCTCTACTTAACATGCTCATCCTTCTCTCTTCTTCCTAACTACCACCTTCTTAAGGATATGACATACAGTTACAATACTCTTTTGTACTCATAGTAATTCTACTATTTGTGTCGTTCTGGGTCTGGTGTTTTGTTGTGTGTGTGTGTGTGTGTGTGTGTGTGTGTGTGTGTGTGTGTGTTTTCCCCTTTTCTTATGGGTTGTATTTTCTGGCACTTTGCAGGCCTAGCAATTTTATTAGATGCCAAACATTTGGAATTTTACCTTGTTCTATGCTCAGTACATGTTTGTATTCCTATGTTCTTGTACTTTAGTCTAGGAAAGAGTTACTTAGAAACTGTTTGACACTTTTGAGCCTTTAGTCCATGGCTAATTTTGCTCTCCTACTGAAGCGACACTTTTGACTCTCCGATCTGGTGCCCTTTGAATTACAAAATTTTCCACTCTGGCTAGCAGGAAGGCAAACTATTCATTGCCTTGTGCAGACTTCAGTGATTGGCCTCTCTGCTCCTTTCAGAGGAGGCTGGTTCTTTCTCCAGCCTCAGGAGCTTCCTTCCAAGCATACAGAAGTACTCAGCTTCAGTCCCAAGGGGGACCCCTTTTAAAACTCTCTGCTTCCTCTCTGTGCAGCTTGCTCCTCTCTTGTACCCCGCCTTATCAACGTCACCCATTTTGGCCTCTCTGGACTCCCAGGTCTGTTTCTTCACCTCAGGAAGACCTCTGGGCACCGTGTGGTGCTCCCTTCCTGAGTTGTAACCTGGAATCTCTCTCTGGATACTAGCTGAGGTGATCACAGGAGTCAACTCATTGATTTTCCTTCCTTCAGGGATCACCACCCTGCAGCGCTTGATGTCCAGTGTCTGAAAACTGTTGTTTTATATACATATTATCAGGATTTTTTGGTATGTTTTGTTTTGTTTTTTCAAGTGAGAAGGTAATTCCAGTTCTTGTTCTTCTATCTGAGCTGCAAGTAAATGTCAAAATCATTTTTGGAGGCATGATTTTTATTACAATTTTATACGATGATTTTTAAAAGAGGGGAGTAAAGATGCCACTTCTTGGCAAGGACTGTTATATTCTGAGAGAAAAGAAAAAGAAAAAAAAAATTAAAACTTTCAACTCTTGGAGATCTGAGCTCCAATTCAGGGAATGCCACCATGGGCAAATCATCAGCCTCTCTGATTCCCAGTTCTCTCATTGGTAAAACAGAACCAATAATATCTACCTCCTAGGCTCTAAGGTTTGAATGTGATATAAACGACCTACCCTCTATCACAGGTACCTCATGCATTTCATTCCCCTTCCTTTCCTCCTAAAAGTATCCAAAGAAGCTATTTGTTAAGGGCCCTGCCTATATTGTTAAGAGTGATCCCAAGCCTTTCTCTCTCAAATATTTAAGATCCTCTCTGTTATAGGGAAAAAATAACCCTAATACACGATTGAAAAGCCAGACATGAAGTGTAATTCTAGGAAAACTGCCTGTGAATTTTTACACTGTGAAAATGAATGGGAAGGAAGAGACTTGTGTCCTGCCCTGTCTACTTCTGGTTTAGATTTGGCAGTTTTTAAAGTGGGGAACAATCCAGAATTCCAGCTCTGTCAGGAAAAAGCAAACAAATGAAACAGATGACAAATCATTTCTCTAAGACCTGAAGCCAAACTGGCTCTAATAGCTGCTGGAATGGTAGTAGGAGCCAATTTCCTGGAGTATTTACAAAATCATTTATAAAGATAATGTTTTCCAGACTTTTACATGGATGGCTCAGGGTAGGTTTTCAGTCTGCAGACTCCACAAAGTTAGCATGTATTCGGTTGCTGAGACCACCACTTCCCACCCTAACACTCCACCCCACCCCTCAATACAAAGGCCTGGTTTAGGCACAGACATGAGGGGATAAGCTGTGATCTTTGCCCTTCACATATACACACGATCTTGTAAAGGAGCAACAGGTGAGCACACAGCTAATGAGACTCAAATGGAATGGGCTTTGTGGGAAGAATTAGCAAACTGCTTCAGGAAGACAGAGATAAACGATCAGCAAAACCTTCCAAGAGGTGACCGAATATTTCAGGACACATGCAGAAGTGGAGGAGGGGAGGAAAGCAGAGCACATTCTAAATCAAGGGAGGAGAGTATACAATGGGAAGTGAATCTGAGGTCTGATCTATATAGGATTGGAATGTGTCGATGAGAAATGTTTTTAGCTGGACATAACAGAATCCTTGACTAAGAGAGCCTTAAGTGATGGAGGTTTGTTTTCTCAATTCTCAGAGTTATGTGGTTACTGGCGTTGGTTCAGTGGCAGAAGAATGTCATCTGGGAGGCAGGTTCCTTCCATTTTTCTGCTCTGACATCTTTAACATAATGGTTTTTCATCTTTGTACTCTTCACCTCGTTATCTGCAAGGTTGTTGCCACAGATCCATATCTCATTAACTAGTTTTCTGAACCAGAGAAAAAGGAGAGCTAAAAAAGCTGTCCTTTAATCAGGGAGGGAAAATTTTCCCAAGAGCTTCCCAGATTTCCCATTACATCTTACTGGCCCAAACTGGATCACATGAGCAGCTTCAGCAAAAAGGAAGGAAAAATATCTGGACAAGAAGAAAGGAGTGACATATGAAACACCTAGAAAAAGCATGATCCATCACCTCAGCTGGGCATACTGCTGTCTTAAAATCAGTGCTCCATCAGCAAGGAAGAAGGATTAAACAGCCACTAGGTGAGCAATTAGCGACGGCTTGCAATCCATTTTTGAAATTTAATTCGAGTTATATGAGGAGTTCTAGTGGGGGAATAAAAATGCCCATATGATTTATTTATACCTCTAGTTTTGTAGATTTATCCATCCTGCCTCTTTAGGTCTTTTTTATTTTTTATGTTTATTCATTAAAAAAAATTTTAATGTCTATCTATTTTTGAGAGAGACAGAGAGTGAGTAGGTGGGAGAGGGGCAGAGAGGGAGACAGAATCCAAAGTAGGCTCCAGGCTCCAGGCTCTGAGCTGTCAGCACAAAACCTGATGTAGGGCTTGAACTTACGAACTGTGAGATCATGACGTGAGCTGCAGTTTGGATGCTCAACTGACTGAGCCACTCAGGCACCCCTATGTTTATTCACTTTTGACAGAGACAGAGACAGCGTGTGAATAGGAGAGGGACAGAAAGAGAGGGAGACAAAGAATCTGAAGCAGGCTCCAGGCTCTGAGCTGTCAGCACAGAGCCTGATGCGGGGCTTGAACCCATGAACTGTGAAATCATGACCTGAGGGGAAGTCCCATGCTTAACCAAATGAGCTACCCAGGTGCCCCCTGCCTACTTAAGGTCTTAAGGAAACCCAAATTCCTGAGAATGATATGTTTTAAAATCTGCAGACTCAGATTTAGATGCAACTGAATTTCTTCCTGTAGTTTTGCAGATTTTACCTAACACACAAATTACAGTTCAAAAGGAGGAATTTTAAAACTTTATTCATATAAAACCTCTCTTAATACATTGAACACATTTTCAAATTACTGTGGAAACAACTGCTGTCAGTCTTAAGCATTACAAGGCCATTCAATCAAGTCATGCCACCAACATTGAATACTTTGAGGAAGCAAAGCACCTTGTTAGTCAATACCTAGTTTGACCACTGGCCTCCAGTCAGGTTCATACACATGTATATATGTATATACATATATACATATACATATACATATACATATACATATACATATACATATACATATACACATATATATATGTATATACCTACACACACTCACACACACACATATATATAAAATGCTTGCAGACATGGCCCCTACACTAATAATTCAGAGAAAAATCCCCATTCCTTCTCTTTCATAGACTGTGTCTCTTCACTGTGCCAAGTCTGGTAGTATACACCTGTCTCATGTGTCACTGGAATATGACTCTAGATATTCCCATTTTGAATGAATCCCTCTCTGACTCACTTCTGAGGGGAGAGGAGAGGAAGAAAAGCTATCTCTTTTTCTAACACATTCCACAATATTCCTGCAGGCTCTTCTTTGACCGATGCTTAAGTCTCACCTTCAGTTCTCTCAGAAACAAAAAGGAAAATAAGAACTTTCTTTTTCCTTCTAGAGAACTCAAACTGAAGAAATAAATGTCAAAGATGTGGTAGGACAGCACAGTGCTTGGAAGGTAAGAAATAGGGAAGAGGGGAGACTGAAACGTATGTGTGCATTTTCCTCTCACCCACTCCTTTTGGCACCCCACCCCATAATGACCAATGACAGGAATACTTCATGCTTTAAACTTTTATGGGCCTTTGGCACCAATCCATCCCAGTAACCACAGCATCCTCTTGTGTGACCAAAACAATCTGAAAAGAAAATTCACTTGAGGGGTTGACTGATGACTGAGTCAAGTTTAACAGACACTGGGGAAGCAGGCACCAGAAACTGCCTGGTCCAAATTAAGGGACAGAGGAAAGTAATACTCCTGGATGATTTCAGCCATTATAGGCCCACAGGTCCACTTGTGGAAGGCTGGATCTCCCCAGCCACACAGAGCTGCTGACACTTGTATGTTGTGTGCCAAGACCAGGAAACATCCTATTACCCACAGCTTGGGGTTTTCTTACAAGATTAGAATGTTATGCTTTAGGGTGGGGGCAGGGGAGGTGGGCACTAAACTGAACAAAAAACTGAACAGGCAAAGTGCAGGGGCTTGTGAACTGGAGAAAAAGTACAAATTGCACCTGACATCCTGATGCCTCTGCTGTGGACCAGATGAAGTGTGTATGTGTGGTGTGGTGTGGTGTGTGTGTGTGTGTGTGTGTGTGTGTGCGCGCGCGCTATTACAAGGATTTGCAGGTTTGCAAGGACAAAGGATAAAGCCCAATACATGATTTCACTTAGGACACATCTGGAGGAATGAGAGGTGGAAAGAAAATGGAGAAAGCAATAGGAAATAGGAAATAAATTCTTGCTTCTTCCATGTAGCCACAGCAAGTCAGGTGATGTCACAGGGTTGTTGAGAACACAAGGACTGTCTTGAATTTAAAGGCCCCACATTCAAAGAAGCACCTCTTTCCACACATGTACAATTATCCTCCATACGTTCTGCCCAAGAAATGCAGAGCTATATCAAAAGTCACTGTCCCTGAAAATGGTTATTCCATTTTTATGATCCCATTACAGCCTCCCCACCTTCCCAGCTGCCACCAAAGGGAGCAAGAGAGTGTTCACATTCAAGGAGATAGTGGAATGTAACACCAGTTGGCAGAAAAAAGGCAAGAGGCTTGGGGATGAGCGGGGTGGGGGTGGGGGGGGGGGCGGGCAACACAAGGTCAGCCAGAAAGATTCCAAGGCTGGGAAGGAGGAGAGAGGAGAGAGCTGGGGCAGAGGTGAAGGAGAGAGAGGCCACGTCACAGAGTAAGAGAGCATTACCAGATATTAACTCTTTCTCCCAGTTAAGTCACTCATTTTTCCCTCATGTAAAGTAGCACACATCTTATTCCCCACAGCTGGAAGCTTAAGGCTATGCACTGCCCTGCTGCACTCCCAGGGCTGGTACATCATGGCCAAGTTCCTGCCCCTTCTCCACTTCCAGAAATCACACACCAGTGTCAGTCTCATGTCTTTGTCGTTACCCTTTTCACAACCATAGTGCAATAGCAAAGTCACCTGAGGCTACAGATGAAACAGAAGCACAGCCTCAGTCCTGGGGTCCCCATATCACAGGCTTGAGGGAAGAATCATAACCCCGGGATCTATGTCCACACCCCTGATCTCAGTCCCAGACACCCCCTTCCTCACCAATTCGACAAGAAAGAAGTGCAGAGCTAGCTAAGGCACCGACAGGAAAGGAGCTGTGAAAAGGAGGGTGCAGGCTTGAGGCAACTATAAGAACAGTCTCCTGGGCATCCACAAATAACTAATCTTATTTATTATTCATCACAGTTTCAACCCAGCCCTAAAGGAAACACTCATTTCTTACTCTTTTTCCTGTATGTTTTTCTTGGTCGTTCATTTTCAGTTATCCAAGTTCACCCCATGAAACTGAATACCAGGCTGATAAGCAGCAACAAGTGAAGGTGTTAGGGAAGATGACGTTTTTCAGATATCTTAACAATTCAGAAACGAATACTTTTGTAAAAAAAACCATCCATGTAAGAATGATCTTGTTGCTCTGTCAAACTACCTTTTTGAAAGTTTATTTATTTATTTGAGACAGAGACAGTACGGACATGGAACGGGCAGAGATAGAGAGAGAGACACACACACACACAGAGGGTCAGGCTCTGCACTGGCAGCCCCTGATGCGGGGCTTAACTCACAAAACCGTGAGATCATGACCTGAACTGAAACCAAGAGTTGGACACTTAACTGACTGACTCACCTTCTGTAGATCTACTTTCTGTCTTTACAGTACAGATAAATCACAGAAAGAATTCAAGGACTATAAGGGCGTGGCGGCGTCTCTGATTCAAGGCAGTAAGAACACCAGGCCAATGGTCCCAGTGGGCCCGCCCCTCTGGCACTGCTGAGAGGCTTCTTGATCACCACAGTGAGGGGGATGTGACCTAAGACAATGGACGAAGCTCTTTGTGGGAAAAGGAAATCGATTTTCATTAACTATACACTGGCAGGGGACTCAGAAACTTGGGACTGTGATACCATACAAGCAGAATACAATTTTGTCAGTATTAACAACTAAATCAAATGTCAGCCTGAGCACAGTCCACAAGGAGACGAATGCTCAAGCTCAACAAAGAAAATACTAGGACAGCTGACCAATTTGGGTTTAATCACACAAGACATGTTCAATATAGAAAAAAGCAAATTATAAAATCGGAGAGCAAAGAATAAAAAGATACAATTCTAAATAAAGTAACAACTGACTAAACTTCAGATGAGTACCAACAATAAACTACATATCAGCCAAGTGACAACCATGTGCACAGACCAAGAAAAAAGTTACCAAAGTGACCACAGAATTTATGAAACGGCATAACCGAACCAAAGGTTTTATTCCAGAAATGAGTAATAAAATGGTCTAAAACTATCTGACGAAACATTGGCAAGGCTTGAACAAATCGGAGACAATTTGTTATCTTGCAACCTCAGTCTTTACTGGGTTGGTACAAACCCTAGGATTTTATGACACAGGAAATAGCAGTGAAACAACCACACTACTACAAATACGCCGATGCACTGTTTTGCAGTCTACACATTAATGTTCGCTGTAACCAGTTCTGGTGGAAACTTAACATAGGCACAATTTCCTTAGTGTATAAATGGACTAAAAAAACCATCTATTTGACTTTATTTATGGTGTCACATGGTTTATTGATACCTGATTGGTTAGAGGTAGAGAGATATCATTTTGATTGTCTTCAGGAGCACAGACACAGTGTCTGTTTTCTCAAACAGCTACACTGTGCAGTCTGCCTCAATGAAATCAAATTGGATTTCTCTTTTCACCCCTGAAAATTCATTAATTATTCACTAAAGCTATACATTCATTATCATGTTCTGCTTCATGACGGTTATTTCATTTTACATTTTATATTAAAAAATGACTATAGCTTGAAAAAAAAGGAAATCATAGAAATGCACCTTTTGACAGTAAGATTTTACTAAACAATCTCATCCAATTTCAGTAGGATTTGCCTTTCAACATCATAGCCTTTTTAATGTTCATGAAAACAGCAACGTATGAATTAAAATGTTTTTCTTTTAAACTGACAGGAAAAATATTATAAACATAATTTCTAAATAAAGAAAATGAGGTACAGGAAGCAGTGCTTTCTTCACTGCTATAATACTTCATTTTTAAAATTAAACACAGTACCAATCATCATTTTGATTCCAGGAATAAAAACTGAAAACTTATTAAGCAATTTTGAAGTCTGAAACCAAAATGATTCCTTAACAGTATTGCCTAATAGACAAGTCAATTCTAAAAAATTAATCACAATGCAAAATTTTGACCTCATTAAAGTGGCTCTGTTACCACAGTATCAGAGTCTGTCTTTTTGTTGGGTTTCAATTTGCCATAACAACTGAGGACAGGATTACACGTGAACAGAAATATACAGGGCTTGGTGAAATTGAATATGGCAGATTAAGCATTTTAAAAGTCTGGGTTATAATTCTTGTTGCAACACAAGTTCTACTGCATAATTAATTTACAACGGCCCAAAACTTTTCAGCAACAAAATGATATTAAAAAAATATACCATTATCCCTATATGTTGCATTAACTATAGACATCATAACCACTTAAGCCTTTTATTAAGTTAGAAAAGTATGACTTTTCCCTGAAAAACTCTGAAGAGTAATCATATTTCAATCAGAGCTGTCCCGAACTAACTCATAATCAACACTTACTACATTTTGTCACTTGTTTGTTCTAACAGGAATAAAAACAGTAAGTTTTTGAAAAGAGGCTGGAGAACCTGAATCCCATAGTGATGAAATGGACTTTTTAACAACTACTGGATTTTTATATTGTTTGTAGCTGTAAAATATCCACTGTAAAGGTGGGATGGTGGAGAGGGAACAAACTGACAAATTTGCCCAAACTACTTTTGATCCCTTCTAAGTCAGCGATGGCAGACAAACCGAGCTATGAAGAATTCAGTCCTTATAAATGCAAACAAACACCGTACACCTTCACGAAGTTTAAAAGCAACTTCATTTGCTTTTAAATATTCAAGTGTAATGCTTCTGTAAAAGATTAAAACATACATTTCAGCTTTATCAGATATGTCAAATTCCATTTGCTCCTAACCTGCCATTAGTACATAGGCTCACTGGGATGCCAGACAGCCCGACTGACCATGAAGAGAGATGAAGGTATCAGTGGAAGGGGAGCATGGATACAACGGCATTTATCCGAACAGCACAAGACCCGTCTTCGCATCCCTGAAGTGAGAATGGCCACTTTCTTCAATTAAATTTCTTCACACTAAAGCAGCATTGTCTGGGAAGAGTTACTTCAGTTCCATAATATTTCACTACTATAGTTACCAATTCAAAAGTTAAAAAAAAAACACAGACCAAATCCATGTACCCGTGATCCTTTGTATCCTAAAACATAGAAATATTCTTAGTTTTAACCAAGAATTATACTGGAATGAACTAAAAACATCTTTTAAAGTAATTTTAAGTATACTCTTATTTGTTACTACATTTCTACGTAGATTATTTAAGATTGCTTGTAGACATAATTTAATCAATAATATATCATAATGTCAACCACTACAAGTGACCCAGAATCAGATTCTGGCTACAGAGGGCGCTTAATTATTAAGCAACACCTTCCTAAAAAGCTTCTGTACTTCTGACTGGTAAGAAAAACTAACAAGAAAAGAGTATCTCTCATTGAAATAACACTGAAGTTCAAGCTCAAGACTCCTTCTTTGTGTTTCAACATAGTTAACTCTTCAGGATAAAATAATGAAACATTAAGTCACATTAATAAATTACAGTCATCTTCAAGAAAACTCGATGGGCAACTCTGGTGTTACAGTTGTATATCTTGGATCCAACCTAGGGATAAAATCCTGAAAGTGTTTAGATGCACCAGTACCAAAAACATCAAGGACTTTTCGGTTCATGACAGCAAATCTGCAAAACAGAGGACACAGTGAACAAGTATTTAATGAAGTTTATAAAATAAGATGATTCACTTGACCTATCTTTCATGGAGTGGGAAAACAGAAAAGATTGACGTGATGAAGAACTCAATGGCAGATTCAAAGTGGCAGAGTCACTTTGGTACTCTACCTCAAGATTCACTGTCTCATATTTTGTTTAAAGAGATCAGAATCCCTAGACCCGAAACCCCAGAAACCACCATTGTTATTTCAAACCCCTCTCAAGTTCTTTCCACCAGATTGCGTCAAACAGAAAAACAGATACATGACAATTTTTCTGATGAATGAAATCACAGGATATCAACAATAAAAGAGCTTAATATTTGCCAATGAGGCAAAGGTACTGAATGTAATTTCTTTCATAATTGACATTTTGATGTCTCACAATCCACAGAAAATACATCCGAATGTGTAAGTATTTAACAATTAAAGGGAAAACAGCATATAGGTTTTTAAATTTCTAATAGACATGATGAAGTAAAAGCATACCCTCATTTTATCCATCACTTAATTTAAAAGGTAAAATAATTTTTTTTACTTTTACTTTTATTTTTTATTTTTTAAAATTTACATCCAAATTAGGTAGCATATAGTGAAACGATTTCAGGAGTAGACTCCTTAATGCCCCTTACCCATTTAGCCTATCCCCCCTCCCACAACCCCTCCAGCAACCCTCAGTTTGTTCTCCATATTTATGAGCCTCTTCTGTTTTGTCCCCCTCCCTGTTTCTATATTCTTTTTGCTTCCCTTCCCTTGTGTTCATCTGTTTTGTCTCTTAAACAGATGCAGAGAAAGAGGATCTCTTTTGCATTGTTGGTTGGGAATGCAAGCTGGTGCAGCCCCTCTGGAAAACAGTATGGAGGTTCCTCAAAAAACTAAAAATAGAACCACCGTAAGACACAGCAATTGCACTACTAGGCATTTATCCACGGGATACACGTGTGCTGTTTCAAAGGGACACATGCACCCCCATGTTTATAGCAGCACTATCAACAATAGGCAAAGTATGGAAAGAGCCCAAATGTCCATCAATGGATGAATGGATAAAGAAGATGTCATACACACACACACACACACACACACACACACACACACACACACAATGGAGTATTACTCGCCACTCAAAAAGAATAAAATCTTGCCATTTCCAACTACATGGATGGAACTGGAGGGTATTATGCTAAGTGAAAACAATTTTTAAGGACATATATTTAGCTAATGTTCAGGATGAACCCATATCTCTATGCCTGATCCCAAGCACTTCTTCTGGGGAGAAGACAACAGGGTTAATTTTGAGCCAATGGCCACCATCACTATTCCAGGAACGATAAACGTAACTTTCGGTGCCTTTCCAAAGTTAAGTTCCCTCCCAAAATAATCAACTGCTTAAACTCCTTAATGGGCAAAAATCTAAATGACAAAGAAATAAATGATTAATAATAATAATATAAAGGATGCAGTCTCATGGCTAAGAGGAAGAATGCTAAAGCCAGACTGCCTGGCTCACAGCCCACAGCTCTTTTATTTGCTAGCTGTGTGACTCTGGCGAGCTAGCTGACCTCTCTGTGCACCTCAGTTGACTCAAATATAAAACCAGGATATTAATAGTACTCATCTCATAGAGCCATTTTAAGGATTAAACACATATGCATGTGTACACGTGTTGTATGTGTATGTCTGGGACACAGTACAATACTATACAACTGCTGGCTATTAAAACTACAAGTGATAATAATAACAGCTACAATTTATTAAGTGCTATTACACAACCATACAAAGAATGTATTACTGTTTCATAGTAGAGAGTGAGAAACTGAGGCTCATGAGGTAAAAAAACTTTCCACCAATAACACAGCTAAAGTTATCAGAGCCAGAGTCAAACAGAGTCCATGGTCTCTCTAGTAGGTCAAGCTGCCTCCCAAAGAACTAGATCAAGATCAGAAAATGCTAACTAAAACAATAAAGAACATGATAATAAAGGCAAAGGAAAAGTATTCTTACAGAATCAAGCAAAAGAATATGATTATTTTTCTCCCACTGGAAATCATTCGATTATTTAGGAATGATTTCTAATGAATCTGCTGAGTATTTCTAATCAAAAAGAAGAGATCAAAGATTATAAAAGTGAGACTTAAGTGTGTTATGTAGCAACTAATTAGCAATTTTCAAATCAATACAGTATTTTCCCACAACATTTAAAATATCTAAAATAATACAGGGAAAAGAAAAGTCAAAATAATGTTACCAAAAGAATACCCCATGTTATACATATTAAGTTGGACATATTTGATTTACATGTAGATGCTTACTTTATCACTGGAAGAATATTCCCTCAAAAAGATGAAAAGATTCAAAATCTTTTTCGGGGGAAAATGCTTTTTTTTCTATGGTCAGGTACAACATCTCAGTCACTTACTTGCCCTTGGTGAGTCTTAAAAGAAACTTCCAGTAAGATGGTCGCAAAGTCTGAACTTCCATCACAGCCTAAGATTAGAGTATTCAATTTGAGACTTCTTCAGTAAAGAGCAAATATAATTAGTCATATTAGGCAACAGAGCACTTTTTTATTTTTATTGCTCATTGTATTTTAAAAAGAACAGTGATGATAATAACGAAAATATGTATTTATGTTTAACTTGACAACTATCAAGAATATTGCTTATGAAATAATAGTTGAGTTAACTCATTATTATCAGGAAAGCATTTACTGAATATTCATTAGATAGCTGACACTTCCTTAGTTATAATAAGTTTATACACTTGGCAGCATTACTCTGAAAAAGTGCAAATAAAAGTGGTCCCCCCGAATTTTGCAACAGTCCTGAAACCACTAACATCAATAATGGTGATTACATAATTTAAAGAAATTGAACAATGCTTCTAATAGACTAGATCCTACCTCTATCCTCACTGCCTGAGTAATATGGGGGAAATGCAATTATTCTTATTTATGCTCATGGTATCTGTCTTCTAGTAGAAGTATAACTAAAATAGGCATTCTAGCCAAGGTACTAGTGTAATAATTTGCCTATAAATTGCACTCAATTTAAACCTAAAAATTATTGTGTTCAGAAAATTTTAAAAATGATCTAGCCCATTAAGTTAGCATGTTTACTGATTTGAAACTTGCAAGCTCTCTTGGTAAAAAAATAAAAATAAAAAATAAAATCTAATCCATAGAAATTTTCCCAGGTCTTTATTGCCTACCCCCACCCCCCCACTGATTTAATGTAAAGAAATAATTCATTTCTCATATCAAAAAGCTATACTTACTGCCTGGAAGCAAATTGCTGTAGAGATGGAATAGATGATAGTATCTGCATGGGGAAAATAGGGAACCTTTCCTGCTTCAATGCCTTTGAAATACATTGTCTGTAGAACAAACATAATGTAAGATTTAGAAATAAACCCACAACTTTAAATAGCATTAACAATAGAGTGGAGCAATAGACTCACTTGCTATCTACAACTATTTTGTCTACCTTCCAAACCTAATAATCCTTTCTGAGCTCAAATTGCAGGTTGCATCTTCCATGACATTAGTTAAGTGTCAGCCTTTTCCTTCCCTCATTCCCTCACCCCAAACCGAGATACCAGTAATAATGCTTCTCTGTGAATATAGTAACATTGTATTTCTACTTCTTTTATATCATTTATACCTCAATGTTTGTTTGTTTGTTTGTTTGTTTGTTTGAAGTTTGCCTTATTCTGAGAAGTTTATCTTATTCTGAGATAGAGTGCACACAAGTAGGGGAGGGGAAAGACAGATAATCCCAAGCAGGGTCTGTGCTGTCAGTACAGAGCCCGACACGGGGCTCGATCTCAGGAACCGTGAGATCAGGACCTGAGCCAAAATCAAGAGTCAGACAGACGCCCCACTGACTGAGCCACCCAGGCACCCTTCAATGCTTTTTGTATAATCCTCAGGTCTCCCTTCCCTGCTAGATCTAGTCATTCACTCATTTATTCATTCATTCATTCATTCATTCATTCAACATTTAATGCTGTTAACTAATGCTGTTAACACTATGCTAGGAGCTAGGAATTTAAAAATGAATACAATAACATCTAAGTTAGTGCATAAGAGAAATAGCTAATGCACTTAGATATTTAACTATATATATGTTTAGTATGTGTGTGTGCATTTTTTGCCCCCCCACCCAAGGACGGAACAAACTGCTCTGCCTAGAACAAAGGAACAAGGAGAATTTCAGAAATGACTACATTTGAATAGTGCTTCTCAAACCACCTGCAGTGAAGCAACACTTCAAAACATTTTTTTTCCAATTGCCATAGCTCGGTACTTTTATAATACAATAAAAATACATTACTAAAAACTCAATTTTAAAAACACAAAGTGAACCAAAATTTCACTTTTGTATTAAAAAAATAAATTACTCTGTCAAGTTGCTACAGAAGTTTCCAAATGCTTACTCTCTATTTCTATGCTTACTATAAACTGGTAATAAACAGGTCATGGACTGGCACTAGTCTGCTGTCCACCCTTCCAACAGTGCTGCCTCCTAAGAGGCCTAGGATTAACAATGAGATTAAGAGAGAAAAAGCAGAAAAGGCAGGGGTAATGAACTGGGCGAAAGTACACAATACATATGGGGAAGGCCCAGCTAATTTATATGGATAGAAGATGTAATTATTCACGGCAATAGTTTCTCTGAAACATGGGAAAGCTCAAGTAGAACTAGTAAGAAAAGAAGAAAGAACCAAGAGAGAATGATGTTACAATCAGGTGCAGGAAAGTTCAAGAAGACATGGGTGGTTCATGAACTAAAGAACATGAAATAATTTTTCCCCAATCTGGAAGATATGTACAAAAAGCTACACTCTACTTAGGAAGGAAGATATTCATGCACCACTATTTTGAATATACTATACAGTATATTACAAGGTACAGGTATACTGTAGTGTATTCATGTTGACAAAAATGAAATTCAGATGTGGTAGAATAGCATCATAGACACATTATATAACACAGGTATCTCCTGAAATATGTAACAATTGTGTTCCTAATTTCTTATAATAAACCTTATCTATTGAACCAGATTCTAAGTTAATGAAGGGTGGGAACCATATCCCATAGTTCTATATGCTTACCAGCACTTCATACAGTAGTGGGAACATAATAGATATTCAATATATACATCTTGGAAATAATTATTTCCAAGATAAAAGTTATCTAGTCAGCTGATTTTTATTTAATATTCATTATATAGTAATGCAGAATTTTAATATAAAATTAACTTCAATCATAGGAAAATGATTGCCTATTACACCACAGTCATTAATTCCACAAAGGACCTATTAGTAAGCTTACATTTGTAATTTCCTAAATTAAAAATAAATTCTTATCAGTGCATTTTATATGTAGCTTCTTCTGCCAAGATCAAACATGGTCTGTTGATATAAGAAAAGAGCTATGCCAAGGTGCCTATGTGGCTCAGTTGGTTAAGCACCTGACTCTTGATATTGGCTTAGGGCATGATCTCACAGTCCTGACATCAAGCCCAGCATGGAGCCTGCTCAAGATTCTCTCTTTCCCGCTCCCTCTGCCCCTTCCTTGCTCGTGTGCACTCTCTCTCAAAAATAAAAACAAAACTAAAATAAAAATAAAATAAAATAAAAATTTTTTAAATTTAAAAATAAGTTAAAAAAGAGCTATGTCATTGCTTGGCCTAAAAAACTCTAGTCATGTAGGGAAGCAGCTATAAAATACAGGTTTTACAAACCAGATCTCAATATTGGATTCTCCCTGTGTCAAAGAATGTATTTTTGCTAGCTAGGGGATATATTCTTTCTCTGACACTCCTTTTCCTCTCCATTAGCAAGTCTTGCCACCCTTACCTCCTAAACATATACCAAGTCTGTGTATTTCTCTCTATCCCTACTGCTACTATACTGGCACAAGCCATCATCTGTCTGAGACTAATTGTTCTCCCAGC
This sequence comes from Herpailurus yagouaroundi, assembly GCF_014898765.1. Lineage (NCBI taxonomy): Eukaryota > Metazoa > Chordata > Mammalia > Carnivora > Felidae > Herpailurus > Herpailurus yagouaroundi. The sequence goes on along the minus strand of NW_024412411.1, from coordinate 16,101,134 downwards.
TTCGTCTTGCCTCTATTCCATTCTTTATATAATAGCCAGAATGTTTTCTTCTTCTTAAAATGTGAATTAAATCATGCTATTTCCACACTTAAAACTCTCCAATGACTTCCAATTGCACTGAGAAAAATATCAAACTCACATTCTCTCTCTCTCTCTCTCTTTCTCTCTCTTCCCTACACACACACACAGACACAGACACACCTGAATAAAGCAAGTATGTAATCCTCTTAATATCATTAGGGCCACAGATTTTCAGTGAGATAAAATTTTTCTTCTCTTTGTTTAAAATTTTTATTTATTTGTATTTTTTTAGTTTTATTTTTTTAATTTACATCCAAATTATTTAGCATATAGTGCAACAATGATTTCAGGAGTAGATTCCTTAATGCCCCTTACCCATTTAGCCCATCCTCCCTCCCACAACCCCCCCAGTAACCCTCTGTTTGTTCTCCATATTTCAGAGTCTCTTATGTTTTATCTCCTTCCCTTTTTTTATATTCTTTTTGTTTCCCTTCCCTTATGTTCATCTGTTTTGTATCTTAAAGTCTTCATGAGTGAAGTCATACGATATTTGTCTTTCTCTGACTAATTCCACTTAGCATAATATCCCCTAGTTTCATGCACACAGTTGCAAAGGGCAAGATTTCATCCTTTTTGATTGCCAAGTAATACTCCATTGTATACATATGCCACACCTTCTTTATCCATTCATCCATCGATGGACATTTGGGCTCTTTCCATACTTTGGCTATTGTTGATAGTGCTGCTATAAACATGGGGGTGCATGTGTCCCTTTGAAACAGCATACCTGTAACCCTTGGATAAATACCTAGTAGTGCAACTGCTGGGTTATAGGGTAGTTCTATTTTTAATTTTTTGAAGAACCTCCATACTGTTTTCCAGAGTGGCTGCACCAGCTTGCATTGCCACCAACAATGCAACTTTCTCCACATCCTCACCAACATCTGCTGTTGCCTGAGTTGTTAATGTTAGCCATTCTGACAGGTGTGAGGTGGTATCTCATGGCGGTCTTGATTTGTATTTCCCTGATGATGAGTGATGTTGAGCATTTTTTCATGTGTCGGTTGGCCATCTGGATGTCTTCTTTGGAGAAGTGTCTGTTCAGGTCTTGTGCCCATTTCTTCACTGGATTCTTTATTTTTTGGGTGTTGAGTTTGATAAGTTCTTTATAGATTTTAGATACTAACCCTTTATCTGATATGTCATTTGCAAATATCTTCTCCCATTCCATCAGTTGGCTTTTAGTTTTGCTGATTGTTTCCTTTGCTGTGCAGAGCTTTTTATTTTGATGAGTTCCCAATAGTTCATTTTTGCTTTGGTTTCCCTTGCCTCCAGAGATGTGTTGAGTAAGAAGTTGCTGCGGCTAAGATCAAAGAGGTTTTTGCCTGCTTTCTCCTTGAGGATTTTGATGGTTTCACTTCCTGCCTTGCATTTAGGTCTTTCATCCATTTTGAGTTTATTTTTGTGTATGGTGTAAGAAAGTGGTCCAGTTTTCCCTGCATGTCGCTGTCCAGTTTTCCCAGCACCACTTGCTGAAGAGACTGTCTTTATTCCATTGGATATTCTTTCCTACTTTATCAAAGGTTAGCTGGCCATACGTTTGTGGGTCCATTTCTGGGTTCTCTATTCTGTTCCATTGACCTAAGTGTCTGTTTTTGTGCCAAGAGATAAATTTTTTCTAAAATGAAGTCAAATAAATCTATAATCTTAACTTTGAATTGGAAATATCAATATGCTCATTATTTTCTCTTTCTCTAAAAAGAAAGGGGGGAAAAGGATTCTCTAGCTCTTTTTACTGGGAAGGCCAAAAAATAATAACTAGCCTAGAAGCAAGAAGTACCCAAGTACCCAAATTGAAGTCTCTAAATACCATTTCCCACCAAAAGAATAGGGGTCATTGGAGAAAAGACTGATTCTGTTTCTAGGGCAGGAAATGTCCAAAATGAGCCTGGACCATTTTGTTTTATCACAAAGCAAGAAAGTTTTCAGAGATATTGGCATTATATAAAAAAGAAACAGAAGTCAACTCGAAGAGGTTCTCATGGTCAAAGATAGTGTAATTCCTGAGTTGAAACAAGACCAAATATTCTAAAATTTACATCTTCATAATGACATTTAAAAATAAAGACTCATAAATAAGTCAGTTTTGCAGAATGCTAGGGGCCAATTCATTCTGAACACTGGTAAGTAAAGGGAAGTAATCAAGCATTTTATTATGACTTTGTGAACAAATCAAACTATTTCAGAGTAACCAAACAGTTGAAAAGGGAAAAGTTTTTTTTTAAAAGAACTCATGGGGCACCTGGATGGCTCAGTTGGTTAAGCATCCAACTTCAGCTTAGGTCATAATGTCATGGTTTGTGAGTTCGAGCCCTGCATCAGGTTCTGTGCTGACAGCTCAGAGCCTGGAGCCTGCTTCAGATTCTGTGTCTCCCTCTCTCCCTGCCCCTCCCCTGCTCATGCTCTGACTCTCTCTCTCTCAAAAATAAACATTAAAAAAAGATTTTAAAAAATCTGCACAAGTAAATAATTAGAAGAAACAATAATGTTATAATATCATTTTGCAACTGTCAATGAAATAATAAACCCTGGTAATGATTAATAATGGGTGCCACAACAATTAAGTGAAAGCCTAATGGGGAGCTTTATGTTAGTTGTATTAACAGAGCCCAATGATCAATCTTAGCATCACAAAAAGAGACACAACTAATGTGCTTCCTAATGTGATGCAATAGGAATTCATACACATAGTAAACGTGAAGTATTTCTCCACCCCCTAAAAATTGAAACTGAATTGCTTAAACCTCTATATCTAACAAACAGTTCATAGGAAACACTTGGGTTAAAGAAACATATTAGTATCACCAGTAAGGATATAATTAGCAAAATCCAAAATGTGGGAAATTTCCCAGAACTAATAACATAGATCTTCAACAAATAAATGGCAAGGAAAAAAAGAAAGGGGGTTAGGGGGAGGAGGTAGCTATTAAAAACTAAAAGAGACTTTGGATCCCAATTAAAACAGATTGCAGAAGATATCTGTGAGATATGAGAATATAAGCTCTAATTGGATATATGATAATATTAAATTACTAGGTTTTTTACATGTGTGACAATAGTATTTTGATTGTACTTTGGTAGTAGTGTTGATTTGTTTTTAAGGAGTCTTTATCCTTTTAGCCATAGTCTTTAAGGAGTCTTTACCTTGAGTTATTTATGGAAGAAGTGATATGTTGTCTGGGATTTGCTTTAAATTAATTCAGTACTTGTGGGGTTGGGACAGTACAGGTAGAATAAACTGGTCACATGTTAACTGTTGAAACTGTATGATAGGTACACGAGAATTAGTTACTTTATTCTTTCTACACTTGTGTATATTTGAAAATAACACACATAAAGAAAGAAGAAGAAACAGGAGAACTGACTTTGTCAGTACTTTTATAGGATTGACTAGCCCTTGTAACTGGGATATGGAAGGCTCTACATCCTTTAGAGCTGTGCATGCATCAAGATGTTTGCTTACCTCTACCAACTTGGAAGCTAAATACATGGAAATTGTTGTACTTTTATAAAACATCATTGATACTCCTGCCAAAAAGCCTGAAACAACAAATAAAGCAAAACTGATCAAATCTCAAAGTATTTCTTTGTTATTAAGTCATTCAGAAATGTTCACTCACTTAAGTAAGACACAATCGATTTGTAGCACTGCCCTTTGTTATACAAAAATAAGGACAGTAATATATGTGATGACATTAAAATGAGGTGAATTTGATATCACACATTTTTAAATTATGAAATTGACTTTCAGAGTTAGGAACACACAGTTTTGACATATATATTACAAAGACACTTTATATTCTAAATATAACTTTAAAAACAGTAGTCTTAACAAATATAATGATTTTCAAAAATAATTTTTAAAGGTTATTGATACCATTTCTCATTTTAAGTGAAAATATTTATTAATCAATTCTTCTAACAGCTCAAATTACTTTTAGTGATATCCTCAAACTTCTCTCCATAGTACTGCCTTTGTTCCATAAATGGGAAACAAAGGCAGAGGGAGACCCGGAATACTGGTAGCAGGAATATCACTAATAAATATCTGTAAACTGTCAATTTTACTTAAGTAGCATGTATGCTGTACTTGCAGAAAATGTTAATCTTGAGTTCTTATTTTTATGAAACTAATTAAGTTCTTTAAAAATAAAAATATATATGATTAAAATATATGTCACTTGCCAGTGGCAAAACCAGAATGCTTCAAGCAATATAACTGTGCTTCCATTAGTCACCAAATTTTTTGAGTTTTATGTTCTTTTATAACACATTCCCTAGGATTCCTGGCCTGTAGCAGGCCAGATACCCAAGTCATTATATTGCCATTTCAAAACATCAGATGGCAAGAATGCCTGGGTATGTTAAACTTGGCGCATACAAAATGTGTGGACTGGTCCCTCAGTAGGGATTCTATTATGGAGAAAAAGAGTTATACAGAAATCAGATGAATTTGGAAACTATTTCTGAGTCATTCCTACCACGGATTGATGCAACAGCAGTAACTCTTGTGTTATCATTGCCTTACCAGCTATAATAGCATGCAATTCATCATCCAGGTTTCTGACCCAGCGCAGGAAGCAACTAGTACCCTACATCAAGAAGAAAATGCAGTGACTTCAGTTGTTTCATTTCTAGAAAACATGCATGTAACATCTATAATGAGTGAGTCACTAGCAGACCTTGATGGCAAATTGGTGATCTAAATCAAACTATTTTAAATATATGAGTTGGAAAACTATCAACAATAACCTGTTATAAAGTTATTGTTCTGGATAGACTCTATTAAGAAATTATACATAATATTTGTATTGTCAGGGCACCTGGGTGGTTCAGTCAATTAAGCATCTGACTCTTGATTTTGGCTCAGTTCGTGATCTCACGGTTCGTGAGATCAAGTCCCACATAGGGTTCTGTGCTGACAGTGCAAAGCCTGCTTGGTATTCTCTCTCTCTCTCTCCTCTGTCTCTGTCCCTACCCTGCTTGTGCACTCTCTCTGTATCAAAATAAATTTAACAAACTTTAAAAAAAAACACATAATATTTTTATTGTAATTATTTTCCAAAATAAAAAAAACACATAATATTTTTATTGTAATTATTTTCCAAAATGAAGGCATAAATTTTTCTTTGCCTAGATGTAGAATCACTCCGACTGTAATAAGAAGAAAAATCAAATACACTATAACTCTAAGCCAGAATTCCATACTCAGAGCAAGTATTTTTCAATATAATGGTGAAATAAAGACTTTTTCCGGTAGATAAATACTGAGACCCACATAGTAGCTCTGTAAGTGATGAATTTTCATAAATGGTAAAAGGTAATTTTGCAGGCAGAAGGAATATAGTATCATTTAGATCTGAAAAAAGATATGAGGAGCTCTGAAGATGGCAAAATGAAGATAAACTTAGAAGACATTTTTTTAAATATCATTTCTTTATATAAAAATAAACTATCAAAAGAAGAACTATCAAAAGAACTATCAAAGAAGGGGTGCTTGGGTGGCTTAGTCGTTTAAGCATCCAACTTCAGCTCAGGTCATGACTTCATGGTTCATGAGTTTGAGCCCCGCATCGGGCTCTGTGCTGACAGTTCAGAGCCTGGACCTGCTTCAGATTCTGTGTCTTCATCTCTCTCTTCCCCTCTTCTGCTAGCACTCTGTCTCTCTCTCTCTATCAAAAATTAATAATAATAATAATAATAATAATAATAATAATAATAATAAAATAACTATCTAAAGCAGTGATCATAAAATATGGCCCACTAGCCAAATCTGGCTTGCCAACTGTTTGTATGTGGTTCATGAGCTAAGAATGTTTTTACACTTCTCAATGGATAAAATAAAATTGTAATATTTTGAGACATGTAAAAATAAAATGAAATTCTAATTGAAGTGTGACAAAGTTATATTAGAACATAGCTATGGGTGGCTCAGTCGGTTAAACGTCCAACTCTTGATTTTGGGTCAGGTCACGATCTCACAGCTCATGAGTTCAAGCCCCGTGTTGGGCTTTGGGCTGACAGTGCAGAGCCTGCTTAGGATTCTCTTTCTCCTCCCTCTCTCTGCCCTTGCCTCACTTGTGCTCTCTCTCTCTTTGAAAAATAAATAAACTTTAAAAAAAAGAACATAACTATGCTCTTTTATTTATATATTGTCTATGGTTGCTTTCACACTACAACAGCAGAGTAGAGTAGTTATGACAGAGACTAACCATATCAGCCACAAAGCTTGAAACAATTATCATCTAGCCAATTACAGAAAACGTTTTCTGACTCCTGGTCTAAAACAAAAATGGTAACAATAGATCATGGGGTTTATAACACATGAAAAGATAAATGTATACCACAAAGGATGAGAAGGAGGAATTTGAGGTACAGTATTCTAAGAGTCATACACTATACATGAAGTGGCATAATATTTGAAAACAATAACTGATGAATTTAAAATGCTTATTATAAATGTTAAGGCAGTCACTGAATTAAAAAAGAGGTATAAATAGTAAGCCAAGAGTGAAGATAGAATACAAAAATACAAAAAACAAAAATAAAAAACTAAATACATAAATTTTTTTAAAAAAATCCAGGAGGAATAAAAAGGAAAAAAACAATGGAAAAAATACGAAACAATTAGCAAGAGGTAGATTTAAACTATACCATTATCAAAAAGTACATTAAATGTAAATAGCTTAAACATACCAATTAATAGAGATTATCAAATTGGATAAAAAAGGAAGAACCAACTACATGTCATCTAAAAGAATCAACCTTTAAACTGAAGACACAGTTAAGACTAAAGTAAAAAGACAGAAACAATGTAGTATCAAATATAATCAAAGGAAAACTGGAATAGCCATATTAATATCAAACGTTGTAGACTTCAGAGCAAGGAATATTACCAGAAATAAAGAAGAACATTACAAAATGAAAAAAGAGTCCATTCCCTGAGAAGACACTGAAGAAATATGAATTGTTGCTCTGCCCTTCTCCCAATTACATCCTTATAAAGACGTTAATGGCATTGAAAATTTTATTTTAAATCCCATATGGCTTTGGAACACACTGTACCATTTTTTTTATAAGGGGTTTTCTGACCTGGTTGTATTTTTCTATAGTTTAATACCATTAGTTTGTATTACCTGAGCAAATAAATAGTAACAGAAATTAAAGCAAACAAATGAAACATGATCTGAGATATGCTGGATGGTGGAGAATAACCAATTTGGGATAAAAATGTTGGGAGACAATCCACATGCGACACTTAGGGTTTATGTTAAGAATAAACATAAACACTACGACATAAGAAATGAAAAAGAATATGAACATATAAAGTTACAAATATTCTGTCCTATTTAACTCTTGTATTTTCAAAGACAGTAATGTTTCCTAATCAAAACTATTGAAAATATTTTCAATATTAGTAATATTTCATAACAAGTAATTAACTATAGCTTACCATTTGCTACTACTGTTCTCCTTTCCATTTAAAAATACTTCCCCTATATGTACCTTATATAAATAAACTTTTACATAAAATGATACATAACCATCTTACCCAAAATGACTCCAGAATTCAAGTTTCTCTGCACTATTATTATTATTTTTTTTTCACTTTAAAAACAATGTGTGGTCAACCTTAGTTAACATATTTTACCATTTGGAAACTACGTTTAGGTTTATAGTCTAAATTTTAGATGTTTAATAAAATGTCAGTAGTATGACTTATATATGAGTGATCCCCATTAAACAAAAGGCCATTACTTAAAATTTCAGAATACTATGTCATGGATGATCCTTACATATGTGTTTAGGTGTGTGCTTATACATGTGCTGGTATGTTTATAGGAACATGCAGAAACAGTGGAAGAATGTTAACAATGGTTATTTGAGAGAGTGTAGTAGGAATAGTGAGTATATCAAAGAGGGATAACAAGTCATTTCTTACATAAGTCACAACAGAAAATCTTTACTGGCTCTATCAAGTGTTGATATCAGCTAAAAGGGTCTGAAATATGTTTAAATTAATAACATATGATGTTATGTTCAGTAAATATGATCAAGAAAAACAAAGAGACCAGATATATTAATATCATTTTTGATGTTAGAAATATAAGTTAAAATTTTCAGTATCTACATTACTGAAAAAAAAGTAAGTCTTTGAAAATCTTTCATATTATATATAAATGCAAATATATCTACACTTTGAAGCACATTAAATAACATTTTAAAAGAAATTTTTTCAACCTCAATTCCCAAAATATATTGTACATATACTTGGAGACATTAAAACATTTATTAAAACATTTATGAATACAACAGAAAGAAGCATTAAAAAATGATAGATGGGTTAAGGCCATATCTCATTCTAATAATAGCCATGTTATTTATTTCCCATTTTTCTCTCCTCTGCTGAAAGCCTTACCTTGTATATACTAACAAAAGAGCCCAGAAAAGCTCCGAGCTGGAAGTTTTCTTTATTGTAGAAGAGAGAAAATAGCCGGGATGGCTGTGTAAACAGATGCCGAAATGCAGAGGGAATTCGGAGGCAGCACTGGATCAAGTATCCCACGCTAAACATTCTGATGAAACCCTAGAGAAAATTGGGATAAAATTCTGATTTACATCCAAATATTTAAGTCCGACAGATATAAATTTTACTGGTTTAGAATCAAAACAGAACTCAAAAATAAATAAATAAATAACACAAGTTTATATCAAAGCATTTTCAAAATTAAGTCCTAAGACCTCAAATAATTTTAAAACAATTACCTTAAAATAAGGGTAAAATTTTTCAGTGATTACACTTTCTTTGATTTTCAAAACCTTGGAAGTCTCACAAGCACTGGCCAAACTTGTCTATGCAACAAACTTCCATTTCTTGACATTCTGTTAACAATAACCAGGATTTATGATTCCTAAACCACAACTGAATTTTAGGAACAAAAGCAATGAAATTCCAAAAAAATAGTTTACAAAACCAATGTGTTTTGGAAATTTTAACAGGGTACTTTTTTTTTTCTTTTTTTATGTTTATTTATTTTTGAGAAACATAGAGTGTGAGTGGGGGAGGGGCAGAGAGAGAGGGAAACAGAATCTGAAGCAGGCTCCAGACTCTGAACTGTCATCACAGAGTCCCACGTGGGGCTCAAACTCACGAACCACGAAATCATGACCTGAGCCGAAGTCAGACACTTACTTAACTGACTGAGCCACCCAGGCGCCCCAATAATGTACTCTTCTTAATAACTGGTGTAAGTAGGAATTCTTTTGACAGAAAAAAATAACTTTATTTTTAGACCTTTGGTATCAACTTTTTAAATGATCAGGTTAAAAGAATTTTCCAGAAAAAAAAACTATACCTAGGTTTTTATTTCTATGCTCAACTGTGTCAGGCCAAAACATCTCTAAGAATCGGTAGCTTTTAAGGTACACTAAGCAAAACTTGAAAAAGCAAATGCACTACAAAGGCATACTTGCTGCCAACATTTTCCCATATCACCTCCAACTATTTATAGGGCAAAAAAGAACAGAGAGGATGACTAGTGCTGGTCAATTTCATTTCAGTATTTAGGGAAATGAAATTTAAACATCACTTCTCACTGACAGACTGAAAAATTCTTATTAGCACAAAACCAAATGTTATCTAAAAGAACAGTATTTTAAAAATTCATGTTTATGAATGTTTATGAAGTTTCATGCTCATGAGGAGGAGCACATAAGTCAGTGAACAAACAAAATAACTACAGATTAGTGTAAGTTTATGCAGGAAATAATCAAGACTCTAGGAGGGAAATTAACAGGCAGCCTATATTAAATTGGGTGATAAGGGAAAGCGATGGAGGATGTGTCATTTAAACAGACAAAAGAGGAGCTGGCATGATGAAAACATTTCAGATAGCTTGGACAGAAAGCACAAAGACAAAACAGAGACTGGCAGGTATGAGGAACCAACAAAAAGTGTGAATGGAGCATAGTGAGTTGAGGGGAAAGTAATTTGTGTATTTCCTCAGGGATATGATTTAACATGTGGTGTAACTGAGCTGATGGAATAATGAGGTACACTGTCAAAATATATTCACTATATTTATGGTGTAAATTCCTCACCTACAGGTCTCCAAATAATTTTACATTCACAGACATATTACTCCAATTTATATGAAAATTGCCAGGTTTATAGTATTGGTACACATTTGCTGACACAATGACTAGATTTCTTCAATCCTCAGTAATTCTCCGTAACATTCTCAGATAATTTTTAATATCACTTCCCCTCTTCCCAAACTTTATCAAATACATCTGATTTAATCAGAATATTTCTCTTGGTTACCCTCCTGAAGTCTTCCCTTGAATTAGCAGTACGTCCAGTTGGAGGAAATAATGACTCTCTGGGAGCTGGCAGACCCTGAGGCTGCCAGCAATGTTGCTCTCCTCCCCATTTTAAAAGTGGGGCAGAAAATCAGATTTAGAAGCAGTGTATCAGAAACCACTGCACAAGTGAAAAAATACTCTACTGCTTTAACCTCTAGTCATATCCTTGGGGACTCTAAGGTAAGTGTTGGCTTAGGCAAATGCCACCATCAACATTAGATCACAGGCACTCATGTTCATAAGCACTAATGTGATACAATCCCTCTCTCCCAGAATGACTGCTGAGAGGCTGTCTTTTTTTTTTTAATTATTATTATTATTTAAAAAAAATTTAACCTTTTTAAATTTATTTTTGAGGCGGGGGGGGGGGTGCGCAGAAAGAAAGGGAGACTCAGAATCCAAAGCAGGCTCCAGGTTCCAAGCTGTCAACACAGAGCCCAATGCAAGGCTTGAACCCACAAACCGAACTGTGAGATCATGACCTGAGCTGAAGACAGACACCTAACCTATTGAGCCACCGAGGGTCCCCCGGAAGGCTACCTGTTGGGGATGCTGTACAACTCTGCTCTTCTCATCATCAACTGAGTGGGGATAAGACATTATAAGAAAGAACATAAACTTTTTGAAGTATCAGGATTGTGAGAGCCCCATCCACAACCAAAGAACTTGTAGCAGATGGTGCCACCTATGCCAGACTAACTGCAATTAAAATAACTTCCGTCCCAGAGTTGGTGGCAATGGAGGATGGGGGGATGACAGGCACAGAATGGAGGATGGGCGAGGAGAGACATTCTACTACACTATTACGGAGTGAAGAATTTATGCCAGTGGGCATAGCTAACTTCCTTCATATAGAGCAACTGTGGACATGCTCCAGTTACATCCATGCCTTAAAAAACATAACAACTTTACAAGTCCAACACCAAATGCCACCGTACCAGCTTGTGCACAGTGTATGTATGAGACTGCTCACCCACTAGTACACAGCATACTCCAGGGACCTTGATCTAAAATGTATTCTAATGAGAATACATTACAAAGTACAGATTTTAATAACTTTCCTTTTCTGTCTTTTTTGCTATGGTTGCTTCAGCTTCTCTTCTGCTTTGAAATTTTAACACTAATTTTTAAATAAGCGGATTTTAAAATTATTTAACAAAGGATCTGGTAAGTGAATACTAAAAGCTAAATTGTTACCTAATTTTCACAAATTCCTTATTTCTCAAGTCAAATGCAAAGCATAATAGCAATTACTGTCAATTTTTCCATTTATTTTGAAATCATGTTTTAATTATAAAGTTATTTCTATACATATTTCCTGCAGCGAATAAAGTGATACTTTCATATACTTACTTTAATGCAATAAGAGATGCAATTATCTTCATAGTGTTTGCAACATCTATGCCTTGGTCCATGCTTACATCTGAAATAAAACACAAATAACAAATTATGTGTTTATATATGTGTATGTGTATATATGTGCTTAAAACTCTGTAACCTAAAAAGGAGAAAATATTACCTACTTGTATTTAAATGCATACATCTTTTGGTTTCTTGGGACATAAAAAAGCAAATATAACAGATTTTTTTTCTTTGCAGTTCAGCATTTGACACAGTGCATAAAATATGTGACTGAAGTCAAAATACTTAAATGTGGAACAGAAAAAACATTGGTAAATATTTGTGACTAAGTATGAAAAATATGTATATATTATCTCTATACTCTGCCAAATCTTTTGGAAGCTTTAAGTTGCTTACTGTAGAGCATAACAGTCATAAATCATCCATGAAGTCAGTACTTGAGCAAAAATCATAATGGAAAGTGCTCAGGTTACTGGAATGTATACTTAATTATATTTGAAAGAAAACATCTGGAAAAGAAACATGATAGAGTATTAGAATTCAAAATTCAATTTTAAAAATAAATATAGAAATAGATCATGTGGGAATTCAAAAGTAGGTTATTTGTGATTTGACTACAAACCACTTGGTCCTCTTGTGTTTAGTAAACCTTTCTGCAAGGAAGACTACTGTTCAAGACACTGAAGATGCTGACTCCAGGACTATATATACATTCACTCGAGGCTTAAAAAAGTAAGTAAAGGGGCGCTTGGGTGGCGCAGTCGGTTAAGCGTCCGACTTCAGCCAGGTCACGATCTTGTGGTCCGTGAGTTCGAGCCCCGCGTCAGGCTCTGGGCTGATGGCTCGGAGACTGGAGCCTGTTTCCGATTCTGTGTCTCCCTCTCTCTCTGCCCCTCCCCCGTTCATGCTCTGTCTCTCTCTGTCCCAAAAATAAATAAAAACGTTGAAAAAAAAAAAAGTAAGTAACATATCTAACATGGGTCTAGCTCTCCCCCTTTCCCTCTGAAGAATTCATGTTCCAAAATGAGTAGTCTTTATAACTCTTGCAGACTGCAGTTAATTATCTTCATGGTTATATTAACTTTCTTGTTGATAATAATTTGTAGAGTAATATTCTGGCTCAAGGTCTCTCTAATTCCATTTGCAAACTGATTAGCAAAACCTTTTGGGAAATCCAATTCTGAGTCACAGCTGGAGTATGCAGGCAGCCTTTCATACACAAGGATGACAGCAGTAGTTCCTACTGACCGTAGCCCTTATGTCATTAGAATGATGGGACATGTCTGGCCATGTGAAGTTGAGGGCTTAAAGCTGGAGCCTAAAAGAGGTAAATCAGAGAAGGGTGGTCGTATGTAAACCATCACTCTTCATACTTCTAAGTGTCCTCTTCAAAGACATTCTTCAGCCAGTGCTACTGGAACTACACAGAGATTGTTAAACTCTCTTTGCTAGTGAAGTTAAATTCTGATAGCAGCTATACTGTTTTAATCTTTCCTTAGTCTGTTCTTAAAACTTCTCAAAACCTGGACTCCCCATCTCCTGTCTTATCTGCTCTCCTTATGCATTACCCTGCATCTGCTTTCACAGCAGTGGGTACTCTGACAAGTTCTACCACGACCTGATTAGCTCTGATACCCAAGGTATCATTCATCCACATAATACATTCTCTGCACTTCCCTCTGATTCTTGGTGAACATGATTTCCATGAATAGGGATTCCCTCTCTCTTTTCTCCACTTAGGTGATTCATAACTATTTTGAACTTACTTAAGAAGTTCACTACCAATCACACCACTGGATATTTACCCCAAAATTACAAAAACACTAATTCAAAGGGATATATGCACTTCTATGTTTATTGCAATGGTATTTACAGTAGCCAAATTATGGGAGCAGCCCAAGTGTTCATCGATGAATGGATAAAGAAGAGGCGGTATGTATGTATGTGCGTGCGTGTGTACACACACAGTGCAATATTATTTAGCCATATGATATTGCAAATATGTGGAATTTAGGAAACAAAAAAATAAATGAGCTAAGGGGAAAAAAAGGAAAAAGAGAAAAACCAAAAAACAGCCTCTTAACTATAGAGAACAAACTGATGGTTACTAGAGGGGAGGTGAATGGGGGAATGGGGGATGGATGAAACAGGTAATGGGGGATTAAGGAGTATACTTATCATGATGAAAAAATCAAAACAAGAAAAAAAGATATACATAAAATTCTTTTAAAAAGTTCACTACCACAATTATTCCTGCCATCTGTTATCCCTTCCTTGCCTCTTACCTTCCGCATGTGGTGTATACTAAAATGAAGACAAACTCTTTAAATTCAGTAAAAATTCTGAGTATCTACACTGTGCTCACGTATGTGAGGCCACTCACGTGTTATTTCATCTAATGCATACAACATTCCTTAACAAAGATCATTAACCCAAGTTAACAGATGAGCACTTTAGGATCCAGAGTGGTTAAATCACTTGCCCAAAGTCACAAAGTCAGCAAGGGGTAAAATGAGAGTCTAACATAGGTCTTCTGATTCCCACTTCAGCTTCCTACAACCGATGTCTAACTTTCTATATTGGTTATTCATTCGATACTCTCTCAAATATCACTACCAAGATTCTTTTTATTAACTAATGTTCTAATTTTAAATCATTAATTTTCTTCAATATCTATACTAGAAATACAAATATTTTTATGAAATTCAGACTTATTTGTATAATATACAAATAAAGTTATCTTATTCCATTTCTAAAGCCCTGAACATTTCCACTCTTGCAAAAACAAAAACAAAAACAAAACCCTTTACTTAAGGTTTGCTCCTTGTACCTATATCTTCTTGAATCTCTCCCAGAACTTTTCTTTCTCTTTCCTACACTTAGCATATTTGATTAGCACATATTAATCCGTTTCCCAAAGTTCCCCATTCCGGCCTCCTGCAACTCTGCCTAGTTAGACACAGAAAACTATTATAAGTTCATATAAATCTATTAAAAAGACCATATGATGGTCTATAGTCCAGACAAAAATAATAAATAACATTGACTTGCTATTATGTGCCTTTTATAAAACTCTATGCATTGTTTTTTGCAAAAAAATAATACATCATCACTGAAAAGAAAACAAAAACACTTTGACATGGTACAAATATCATAGAAAACAGTGACAAAGTGTGCTAAGTATCAAGATAAAGAACTTACACTGAATCCACAAGTTTCCTGATTAGAGCAATTACATTCATTCTTCTTGGCTTTTCCTCATGTTTCTCTGTCTTCTGTTCCACTTTTGCATATGCCGCTTCTGGTGAGTAAGAATGTGTGGGAATTTCTTCCTTCCCTACAATAAACCTAAAGAAAAGAGCACAATGTGAAGAATTTTTCACCTTAAAAAAAAAACAAAAAAAAAAAAAAAAACCAAACTTGACTTTGTTAATATACAAATACATTTTGGATAGTACCTTATCATTTAAAATAAGATTTTTCAAAATTTACATAAAATCTTATCCTTTAGAAGTACAAGCTTTAAAAATCTGAATGCTTCGTAAATGTTGACAGCCATTTCTTTAATAATACAAATTCTTCCACTAAGTTTTTTCTTTTAATTCCAGGATAGTTAACATACAGTGTCATATTAGTTTCAGGTGTACAATATAGTGACTCCACAGTTCTGTACATTAGTCAGTGCTCATCATGGTAAGTGTACTCTTAATACCCTTCATGTGTTTCACCCAACGCCCACAACCCACCTGCTCTATGGTAACCATCAGTTTGTTCTCTGCTTAGTTAAGTTTCTACTTCTTGGTTTGTCTCTCTTTCTTTCCTTTTTTTCCTTTGATCATTTGTTTTTGTTTCCCAAATTCCACATATGAGTAAAATAATATAGCATTTGTCTTTTTCTGACTGGCTACTTAGCATTAATTATACTCTCTAGCTCCATTCATGTTGTTGCAGATGGCAAAACTGCATTCTTTTTTGTGGCTAAATAATATTCCATTATATGTATATACCATTTCTCTATTCACTCATCAGTTGATGGACACTTGGGCTGCTCCCATAATTTGGCTAGTGTAAGTAATGCTGCAATACACATAAGGGTGCATGTATGCCTTTAAATTAATGTTTTTCCATTTTGAGGGGCAAATACTCAGTACTGTGATTACCAGATTGTAGGGTAGCTCCATTTTTTAACTTTCTGAGGAATCTCCATACTGTTTTCCAAAGTGGCTGTGCCAGTTTGCATTCCCACCAACAGTGCAAGAGGGTTCCTATTTGGAGAAATAGGAACACCAACACCTTTTGTTTCTTGTGTTATTGATTTTAGCCATTCTGACAAGTGTGAGTTGATATCTCATTGTGGTTCTGATTTGCATTCCCCTGATGATCAGTGATGTGAGCATCTTTTCATGTATCTGTTGACCATCTGGATGTCTTCTCTGGAGAAATGTCTGTTTATGTCGTCTGCTCACTGTTTAAAAAAATCTTTATTTACTTATATTGAGAGAGAGCACGAGCGGGGAAGGGACAGAAAGAGAGGGGGAGAAAGAATCCTAAGCAGGCTCCACACTGTCAGCACAGAGCCTGATGCAGGGCTTGATCCCATGAACCTGAGATCATGACCTGAGTGGAAACCAAGAGTCGGACATTCAACCAGCTGAGCCACCCAGGTGCCTCTCATCTGCCCACTTTTTAATTGAATTATTTGTTTTTTGGGTGTTGAGTTATATAAGTTCTTTATATATTTTGGATACTAACCCTTTATCAAATATGTCACTTGCAAATATCTTCTCCCACTCTGTAAGCTTTTAGTTTTGTTCATTATTGCCTTTGCTGTACAGAAGCTTTTTATCTGATGTAGTCGCAACAGTTTTGTTTCTGTTTTTTCTTCCCTTGCCTTGGGAGACAAATCTAGAAAAAGTTGCTATGTCCGATGTCAGAGAAGTTACTGCCTGTGCTCTCTTCTAGGATTTTTATGGTTTCATGTCTCACATTTAGGTCCTTTTGAATTTATCTTTGTGTATGGTGTAAGCCAGTGGTCTAGTTTCATTCTTTGGCATGCTGCTGTTTAGTTTTCTCAACACCATTTATGAAGAGGCTTTTTCCCATCGTGTATTCTTTCCTCCTTTCTCTTTTTTTTAAAAAAAAAATTTTTTTTTTCAACGTTTATTTATTTTTGGGACAGAGAGAGACAGAGCATGAATGGGGGAGGGGCAGAGAGAGAGGGAGACACAGAACTGGAAACAGGCTCCAGGCTCTGAGCCATCAGCCCAGAGCCTGATGCGGGGCTCGAACCCACGGACCGCGAGATCGTGACCTGGCTGAAGTCGGACGCTTAACCGACTGTGCCACCCAGGCGCCCCTTTTTTTTTTATTTTTTTTTTAATTTTTTTTTTCAACTTCCCTCCTTTCTCAAACATTAATTGACCATATAAACATGGGCTTATTTCTGGGCTCCCTATTCTGTTCCAACGATCTATGTGCCTATTTTTGTGCCAGTACCATACTATTTTGATTATTACAGCTTTGTAATAACTTGAAGTCTGGAATTGTGACACCTCCAGCTTTGCTTTGCTTTTTCAAGATTGTTTTGGCTATTTGGAGTCTTCTGTGGTTCCATGCAAATTTTAGGCCTATTTGTTATAGTTCTGTGAAAAATGTTGTTGATATTTTGATAGGGATTGCATTAAATCTGTAGACTGCTTTGGGTAGTAAGGACACTGTTACAATATTTATTCTTCTGACCCATGAGCATCAGTTTGTGTCATCCATTTGTTTGTGTCATCTTAAATATCTTTTACCAACATTTTATAGTTTTCTAAAAATATGTATTCTGTATCTTATAGAATACAAGTCTTTCACCTCCTTGGTTAAATTTATTCTTAGGCATTTTATTACCTTTGGTGCAACTGTAAATGGGATTGCTATCTTAACTTTTCTTTCTGTTGCTTCACTATTACTAAATAAAAATACCATGAATTTCTGTATGTTGATTTGGTACCCTACAACCTCACTGAATTCATTTATCAGTTCTGGTAGTTTTTAGATGGAGTCTTTAAGGTTTTTTATATATAGTATCATGTTGCCTGCAAATAGTGAAAGTTTTATTTCTTCCTTACCAATTTGGATGCCTTTTCTTCCTTCTTCTTTTCTGATCACTATGGATAGGCATTCCAGTACTTGTTAAATATGAGCGGGAAGAGTGGACTTCCCCATCTTGTTCTTAACCTTAGGGGAAAAACGCTCTCCATTTTTTGCCACTGAGTGAAATGTTAGCTGTGGGTTTTCATATATGGCCTTTACTATGTTGCGGTGTTCCCTCTAATCCTAATTTTTGAATTTTGTTTTTTTATCATGAATGGATCTTCTACTTTAGAAAATGCTTTTTCTGCATCTATTGAAATGATTTTTTATCCCTTCTTTTAATGATATGATGAATCTCACTGAACCACTCTTGCATCCCAGGAAAAAATCCCACTGGATTGTGGTACATGATTTTTTTAAATTTTTTTAAATGTTTTTATTTATTTTTGAAGGAGAGAGAGAGAGACAGAGCATGAGCAGGGTTGGAACAGAGAGAGAGGGAGACACAGAATTCAAAGCAGGCTCCAGGCTCTATGCTGTCAGCACAGAGCCCGATGCGGGGCTCAAACTCACGAACTGTGAGATCATGACCTGAACTGAAGTCAGACACTTAACCGACTGAGCCATCCAGGTGCCCCTGTGGTGCGTGATTTTTTAAAGTATCATTGGGTTTGGTTTGCTAATATTTAGTTGAGGATGTTTGCATCTATGTTCAACAGAGATATTGGCCTGTAGTTCTCTTTTTTTGTAGTGTCTTTATCTAGTTTTGGTATCAGAGTAATGCTGGCTTCGTAGAATGAATTAAGAAGCTTTCCTTCCTCTTCTATTTTTTGTAATAGTTTGAGAAGAATAGGTATTAACTCTTCTTTAAATGTTTGGTAGAATCCACCTGTGAAGGCATCTAGTCCTGGACTTTTGTTTGCTGGGAGTTTTTTGATTAGTGATTCAATTTCATTGCTGGTAATCGATCTGTTCAAATTTTCTAGTTCTTCTTGATTCAATTTTGGCAGTTTATATGTTCTAGGAATTTATCCATTTCCTCTAGGTTGTCCCATTTGTTAGCATATAATTTTTCACAATATTCTCTTACAATCTTTTGTATTCCGGTGGTGTTGGTTGTTATCTCTCCCAGTTTGAATTCTATTGTTTTGAGTCCTCTTTCTCTCTCTCTCTCTCTCTTTTTTTAATGAATCTAGCTAAAGGTTTATCAATTTTTTGATCTTTTCAAAGAACTGGCTCCTGGTTTCACTGAGCTGTTTTGTTGGTATTTTTAGTTTTTATTTTGTTTTTTTTCTGCTCTAATCTTTATTATTTCCTTCCCTCTGCTGGTTTTGGGTTTTGTTTGTTGTTCTTTCTTTAGTTCCTTTAGATGTGTGGTTAGGTTACTTGGGATTTTTCTTGCTTCTGAGGTAGGCCTGTATTGCTATAAACTTCCCTCTTAGAACAGTTTTTGTTATATCCCAGATTTTGGACTGTTGTGTTTGCATTTTCATTTGTCTTCAAGTATTTTTTAATTTCATCTTTGATTTCTTGGTTGACCCATTCATTGTTTAATAGCATGTTATTTAACCTCCATGTATTTATGTGCTTTCCATGTTTTTTTCTTGTGGTTGATTTCTAGTTTCATAGTGTTGTGCTCAGAAAAGATGTATTTTATTACTTCAATCTTTCTGAATTTGTTGAGAATTGTTTTGTGGCCTAAAACGGGATCTATTCTGGACAACATTCCATGTGCACTTGAAAAGAATCTGTATTCTGCTGTCTTAGGATGGAATGTTCTGAATATATCTGTTAGGTCCATCTGGTCTGATATTCAAAGCCATAGTTCCTTGGAGATTTTCTGCTTTTTATGATTGATTACACATTGTCTTTCTTTGTCCCTAATTTCATGAAGCCTTTGTTTTAAAGTCTATTTTGTCCAATATAAGTTGGTACTCAGGCTTTCTTTTCACTTCCATTTGCATGATAAATGGTTCTCCATCCCTTCACTTTCAGTCTGCATGTGTCTTTAGGTCTGAAATGAGTCTTTTATAGGCAGCATATAGATGGGTCTTGTTTTTTTATCCATTCTGTCATCCATGTCTTTTGACTGGAATATTTAATCCATTTACATTCAAAGTAATTATTGGTATGCATGTATTTATTGCCATTTTGTTACATGTTTTATGGTTGTTTTGTAGTTCCTCTCTGTTCCTTTCTTCTCTTGCTCTCTTCTTTCATGATTTCTTGGCTTTTTATAGAAAAATACTTGGATTCCTTACTCTTTATTTTTTACAAATCTATTACTGCTTTTTGATTTGTAGTTACCATTAGGTTTATACATAACACCTTCTGCATATGAGTCTATATTAAGCTGATGGTTGCTTACTTTTGAACTCATTCTTTACTCCTCTCCTCTCCACATTTCAGATATTTGGTATCATACATCCTTTGATTTTGTGCTTCTCTTGACTGATTTTTAGATATACTTTCTGTTTTTATTTTTGTTTGTGTACTTCTCATTTCTTCTCACTCTTACTTACGGTTTTTGTTTTTCCTTTTACAAAGTCCCCCTGAGCATTTCTTGTAGGGCTGGTGGAGTTGTCATGAATTCTTTTAACTTTTGTCTGGGAAACTCCTTCTACTATTCTTAATGACTGCTTTGCTGGATAGAGTATTCTTGGCTGAAGACATTTCACTATGAACACTTTGAATATATCATGCCAGTACCTTCTGGTGTGCAAAGTGTCTGTTAAAAAATCAGCTGATAGCCTTAACAGATTTCCTTTGTATGTAACTGTCTCCTTTGCTCTTGTAATCTTTAAAATTCTTTATCACTATTTTTTTGTATCATTTTAATTATGATGTGGCTTGGTGTGGACCTCCTTAGGTTGAATTTGTTGGGGGATCTATATGGCTCCTGAATCAGGATCTCTGTTCCCCGCCCCGCCCCCACCCCCTCCCCCAGCAAGATTTGGGAAGTTTTCAGCTATTATTACTTCAAATACATTTTCTGTCTCCCTTTCTCTCTTTTCCTTCTGAGATCCCTATACTGTGAATGCTATTACACTTGATGGAGTCACTGAATTTTCTAAGTCTATTCTCATACAGTATTTACTTGTCTCTCACCTATTCATCTCGATTGCTTTCCATTACTCTATCCTCCAGGTCACTTATAGGCTCCTCTGCTTTCTACAGCCTACTATTTATTCCATCTCTTGTATTTTTAATTTCATTTATTGAGTTCTTCATCTCTGATATGTTACTTTTTAGCTCTTTGGCAAGGGTCTCATTGATGTCCCCTACCCTTTTGTGAAGTCCAGTGAGTACCTTTATGGTCATTACTTCAAATTTTCTATCAAGCATATTATTTTTGTTTTACTTAATCTCCTGCTGTGATTTTGTCCTGTTTTTCATTTGGAACATATTCCTCTGTTTCCTCACTTTGTCTATCACTCTGTGTTGGTTTGTCTGTGTTAAGAAAGTCAGCTACATCTTCTACTCTGGAAAGTAGTGCCTTTATGAAAAAGAGGTCCTGTAGTGCCTTACAATGCAGTGTCTCCTGTTCACCAGAACCTGGTGCTTCAGGGGAATCTCCTGTTTGTGTTGCTTGTGTCCTGCTGTTGTGTCTGAGTTACTTTCTTTTAGTCCACACGTCTTTACAACTCTGTGCCTGATATGGCCTTTGCTTGCTATCTGTGGTGTTAGTGAGACTCTGGCTGCAAGCTCTGAGGAGGCAGGACTGCAGGATGGCTCAGAGGTGGGATGGAGGTGTCAGCAAAATCTACACAGAGCCCAGGACTGAGGCCAGCAGGCTTGGAGTGGGCCAGTCTTCAGGAGAACACATGGGCAAGGCACATCGCTAGCAGGTTAGATAGGAAGTGCCTGTGTAACACCTCCCACAGGTGGCCCTGTGTTTATGCTGTGGGGCAGATGAGGAAAATGGTGCCTGACAGCTCCTTTGTTCTCAGAGAAGGCCCCCAACACACTTGAAATCACTACAAGGAGACCTTCCTCCCTCCCATTTGTCCCAGGCACTGTGCAAACTGTAGCTTCTAGGTTGTCTATGGTCTTTTTAAGGGCAAGACCCAGCTATCACTCACCCTCCCATCTTGCCCAGCACTGAGTCAGCTGACTTTTTAAGCCCCAGGCTCTAAATCCTGCTAGTTATACAAACCCATAGAATTCAGCCCCTCTGATTTTCAAAGCCAGGTGTTATGGGGATTCATCTTCCCAGTTTGGGCTCCCAAGTGTGAGAGAGCAAGACCGTTTCTTTGACCTCTCTGCACCCACAGTTCCCTCCCTTCTGTGGGTAGCTCCCAACCACTGTTTCTGCCCTTCTTAATTTCCTAAATGTGGCTTCTTCTCTACATTTAGTTATGGAGTTTGTTCTGTCAGTAGTTGGACTGCTTTCTGTTATTTTACACAGATGTGTATGATATCTAGTTGTAAACATGGGATGAGGTGAGCTCAGCGTCCTCCTACTCCACCATCTTCCTAAACTCTCAACAATGCAGGTATTTTAAAATCAAATTAACCAAGTAAAATATAGCATAGAGCTTTTATGACATACTGTTTTAACTTAAGTCACCACTTTTTAAAGATATTACACACCTTAAAGTTTTTTCAAAGAAGCAAGTGAAATATTTACTTGGGTCTACTAACTGATCACAAAAATTCTATTTTTGCTCTAAATTCTACTAATAGTTACAACTGAATGAGTTTCTCATTTTTCAGTATAAAGTTATATCCCAACACTTTGAGTCATAAAATAGCCACACTGTGGTAGAAATTCATATAACAATACTCAGGGAAATGGAGGGAGCTGCAGAATGAGGATCATAAAACAGTCAAGAGTCCATGTATTCTCACAAAATTTCATTAGAAAACCTTAAATTCCATGTTATCCTAATCTATTTATTTACCTTTGGAGAAATTTAGTATCAAGGAGAAGACACTATTCTTATCTCATTAAAACTGGACTATTTTTTTCCCAAAGACAATGCGAAAAGAGAGGGAAAAAAAGGAAGAATGAAAGAGTTGCCACCATTAGATATCCCTCAATCAGTATCCTTCATCTGTTTTCATTTTTGCTGTTTGTACCTTCATTATAAGAGTCATTGTTCTTTTAAAGAATAACTAAGCTTTCCCAAGAGAACTCTACCTGCCGAACTTTCAGGAAATACCTTAAAATGCAAACAAAAACTAGGGATCAATAATACTACACTAAGGTTCTGGAACGTGGGACCTATGACATACACAGTAAGAAAATGCAAACACTCAGAAAAGAGAGGTGAAAAAAAGCTATTACTATCAACTGCAACCCAAGTTTGTTAGGACAAACTTGATAAAACATCTAGCTTATTAAATCATAAGGGATATGCAATGAGATTGTGTGCCACAAGATGGCAGTTGTGCAGTCTAAGTAGCTCTTATTCCAAAAGAATTTGGTTCTTATTCATGGGTGTGCATGGAGAATTTAAGATCTGTACTACTGTTCTTTATGAACAAGATAAAAACTACGTTGGAACAGTTATAATAATCTTTCTTACACTGTTCATAACACTGTTGCTCTTTTAGCCAGGACTGACCATCTCAGATTAGAGGTAACTTCCTCAGAGAAGCTGTCTCTGCCTAATCTGGAGTGAGTTAGCGATCCTTCCTTTGTGCTATCATGTCCCAATAAATCCCCAATAGCAGATGCACCTTGTTAGTAGGCTACGTCCCCCGTTAAACTGTGGGGTCTTGAGAGACTCTGTACATCTTCTTTGCTATTATACCCTAATGACTGGTATAGTGTCTGGCACACAGTAAATATTTAATTAATATATATTGAATGAATGACTATAGTAATAATTAGCATTTTCGGAGCATTTACTAAATGATAGGTACAGTAGTGATATTAAATCATTTAACCCTCATAGCAACACTACAAACTAGGTGCCATAATTTCCATGAGAGTGAGCATGAAACCTTGCCCACACCCACAGCCAATAACAGTAACTATTTGAAATCAGAATTGTCTGACTCTAAATCCTGGGTTCTTAACCACCAAGCTGTATATACTTCTAAGTATTAAACTATGTTGATCCAGGCTTACTATACCTTAAGGCTCCTGAACTGGCTCTTCCCCTTTGGTTCTACTCTTGACTCTTTCTATCTACTCTCACAACTTCTACTAAACTTTAAGCAATAAGTAATAACTATTTTTTTCCAGAACATTTTCCTCTAATACAGAGAAAATTCTAAGTACAAAAAGTCCAGCCCAGTCCTTCATTTTAAGTGGGTTTGAAGAAGAGACACAAAAATATCTGACACATTTTAAGTTTTTGTAAGGATTCTGGGAGCCTAAGGAGAGACACAGGAGAAAAGGCTAAGTTTTCTCTTTACGAAAACCAACTTTTGGTTTTGTTATAAACTTTCAATTTAACACAGAATCCATTACAGCCAGTGCAACAACAGCAACAACAACAAGTTATTTTCTAAAATGTTTCGTCATCTGTAAAAAAAATTTTTTAACGTTTATTTATTTTTGAGAGAGAGAGACAGAGACAGAGTGTGAGTGTGGGAGGGGCAGAGAGAGGGAGACCCAGAATCCAAAGCAGGCTCCAGGCTCTGAGCTGTCAGCACAGAGCCTGACCTGGGGGCTTGAACCCACAAAGCATGAGATCATGACCTGAGCCAAAGTCAAATGCTCAACTGACTGAGCCACCCAGGAGCCCCATCATTTTTTAGTGAAGAATATAATATGAAGAAATCACTGCTGTGTATACTTAGTTATTGCTACTACAGAGTTTCCACAACCAAAGATATTCAAACAGTGGACTCAATCTGTCCCCTCCCAAACTAGTCTTGTTGCATGCTATCTGATTTTCTGTTAATAGTACCTTTTGTCAGGTACTTAGGTTTTCAACACTTGGCTCCTACCAAGGATTGGAGGGAAAGAGAAAAAAGGAAACTATCGGGCATTCGGTCTTCATTTTCTTCTACTGCACATCTCAACTTTGCCTCTTTCTCTTTAATCCTCCACTATCACCCAATCTCAGTCCTTTTCATTTCATCTTTCTTCTTTCTTGTTCTTTCTTTATACAAGGTCCCAAATACTGTGGCCAGACTAATCTTTCTGAAACAATGTTAACTACCCTGCTCAAAAACCTTTAGTGGGCCCTTACTGCTCATCTTATCAAATTCAAATCTGTCTTCTTTTCGTGTTGTTGTTCAGGTCTTCCATAATGTGGCCCTGCTTGATTCATCATAAAAAAAAAACAAAAAACAAAAACAAAAACAAAAACAAAAACAAAAAAACAAACAAACCTTATAATCCCTAATATAAGCTTTTCATGCCAATTAAATTCCCACTCTTACTTCACATTTCAGGTTTATAATTTTCATGCTTTTGCTAACATAATTCCCTTCCACCCAGAAGGTTCTTCCCTTCCCTTCTAGTTCTCTAAAGCTACCCTTAAAGTACACTTTAAGGCTTATCCCCATAAGAGTACTAATGTAATAGGAAGTGCCTGGGTGGCTCAGTCAGTTAAGTGTCCAACTTTGGCTCAGGTCATGATCTCATGGTTCGTGGGTTTGAGCCCCGCGTCGGGCTTTGTGCTGACAGCTCAAAGCCTGGAGCCTGCTTCGGATTCTGTGTTTCCCTCCCTCTCTCTGCCCCCATCCCCACCCCCCCGCTCATGTTCTGTCTCTGTCTCTCTTAAAAATAAACATTAAAAAAATTTTTTTTAAGAATAATAATAATAGCCAACATTTCTTGAGCACTATGTGCCATGCACAGTTCTAAACATTTTTCATGCATTAACTCATTTGATCTTCAAAATAAATCTTCTAGTATTGATCCACTCTTTTCCCTCCTATACTTACAATGAATACTACACTGTTAATGTTCACTAAGCATCTACCGTATGTACTTAGGAGAACAAAATAGGCAACATTTATGACACAAAATAGAAAAGCATTAGGTTTCAAGTAAGTATATATATACAGTCACTGTGTGAACATGAAATTAGTCAAGCATTCTTAAGCCTCAATTTCTTCTTCATGACACGTGGGCATAAAAATACCCATCTCACAGAACTGTTGTGAAAATTTTCTAATCGATGTGAAAATGCTTGGTGAACTATAATATACAATGTTGGTGCTAACCAACGTTTCCACAGTTATCTACCATCTGCCAATAGCTACGGTAAGAGATGGGCTACAGGGTGAAAAGCAGATTCTAGTGACTCTAGTGAAGCTAAGAATCCAAAATGTGTCTGACATGAGCCCTGCCCAAATGAAGTCCAGACTGTGCTACCACAGAATTCAGTATTTAATTTTGCAATCATTGTCCATGTGTAGTTTTGTCTTTCCAAAGCTCCTTAAAGAGAGAGTTCTTGTAATTCTTTTCTAACATCCAATGATATGAGGCACACAATAGGCCCCAAAAGTATTTGGTGATTGACTGGGTTTTAGGGGAAAAGAAATCTAATAAGTTACTCTTTTAATGAAATATCACAAAAGTGACTTTGTGACTTCTACAATTATTTTCGGCTAGAAAACTGAGTAGATAAATATCTCTTATAATATGTGTAATGGTATTACTTTTTGAAAAAGTTAACTTGCAAATTCTTTCTTAACATGAAGTTAAATAAAATACGTTACTTACCTGAGGGCAGAGAATGTAAATCCTTTCAAACCATCTTTGCATCTAAAATAATAAAAAATTTTATGCTAAGATAACATGTTTTGAGATATAAAGTAGTATATTAAATAGCTACTAAAATTTTTTTCTGAAATAGATTATTTTTAAAAGGTGAAACTCTTGGGGCGCCTGGGTGGGTGGCTCAGTCGGTTAAGTGGCCGACTTTGGCTCAGGTCATGATCTCATGGTCCGTGAGTTCGAGCCCCGCATCCGGCTCTGTGCTGACAGCTCAGAGCCTGGAGCCTGTTTCAGATTCTGTGTCTCCCTCTCTCTGACCCTCCCCCGTTCATGCTCTGTCTCTGTCTCAAAAATAAATAAACATTAAAAATAAATAAATAAATAAAAGGTGAAACTCTTTTAGGACAGTGATCTGAGCACTATAAATGCAACAAACAATGAAGCAAGCCATCTTACACAGGATGATTAAAATGTCCTATGCCAAATTAACATAATTTAAGGCTCAACTCTCATATTTGCAGATGGAAGACAGATTTAAGTATATCTTCTCAGAGCTCCATGTGGACTTCATTTTTGAAGGCTGGGAGTGGAGTGTTTCACTTTAGGCAATCCCCAGGGGAGCAATTTGTTGAGAAGAAAAGGCCACATACACCTGCTGGGTATTATGAATAGGTCAATTCTAGGTCCTGACTTCTCCCTACTTAATAATTCAGTGAACGTGGAGCAACGAAGAGTTGGCAGACACAAAAAGGCTTCAAGTTTAGTTCACCGGTTTTAACTTCTGAGTGAGCCCAATCGGAACAGATAACATATCCTGGGGAACAGAGTGGGGCTGAGGGGAGGGCACAGGTGCAGAAGCCCAAATAATATTTACTGAGTACTTACTATTGCTGGGCATTGTTTTGGGCCCTTGATGTGTGTTGTCTCATTTAATTATATCACACCTCTTTGAATAGGTATTTCTCTAATCCATAGCTGGGCAGAGCCCCCACTCCTGCCCCCAAATGCAGCAACTTCCAAGAGGTCACAAAATAAATAGCAATACAAATATAGGAAAAAAATTTAAAAGTCCATCTGAATTAAAAGCTTTGGTTTTCTCTTATACCTCCTTCTGAAACACTGTATTCCTTTTAATTGGGGGAAGAGTCAAACTGTGTGACAATTAAGAAAAAATGATTCTCAGATCTGCAAAAAATATTTAAAGATGATTTTAAAACAGGAAAATTACTAGACTAGTTTTAATGGCCTGCTTTATAAGTTATGATCAAGTTAGTAAAGAATTACTGGGTATCTAATATCAAAATCCCTTGGAGAAACTATAGAGATTGGTGATACAATGACGCTCTAATGTATGTTAATTTTAGACACTGGATATTCCTGGATAAAATGTACAGCCTCAAATCTAATTGGGCAATTCTCACAGTATGCCTTTTACATGGAAAGGTCACCAAGGAAATGCACAAAATATAAGAAACCTATCTTGACAAGTTTAAATATATACATTTTTACTGGAGGACACATAGAATCTCAGAAAAGAATTTAATTTAATTTAAAAGATCAGAGATCTTTTAAAACACTTAAGAATTCATTTTAATTAAGCAACATGATCTACTTTGTGGTCATGTTAGCAGTGAGAAATGTAAGCAAAGAATTTAGCGAACATACTAACATAATTATCCACCCCACACGGACTGAGGGTAAAGGCAAAGTAATTCATACGTTAAGCTAAAAATGTGCATGGGAAAATTGTAGCATTAAAATTCTTAAACTTATCCTTTTCCATCTAAAGAAAGTGTTTCTCAGTAACTTAAAACCCATAATTGGGCAATTTCTAGATAGGTGGGGTGGTGAAGGGGTAGGCTAAGAGTCTATTGACTGGAAAACAGCGGCAGATTGATTAAAAGATTATATACAAGGGGGAACAAATTTTTGGCTTTGGTATGTTATTGTTAAAAGATAGCCATTTATCTTTGTGCAATGCTGAATAGATAAAGGATTCTGACAACTTGGTCTAGTCAGGATTGCATATTTGTGACCTTAAACAATAAATCTAATTGCAGACCAAACATCAAAAAGTAGCTTTCAAAAAAAAAAAGGGGGCATGCACAAATGAATTTGCAATTTCATTATGATGGAAGTTTGGTTCTTTCAGCAGAACCCTGTGGGAAGCACTTCATATTGATAAAGTCTTAGCCCTAATTCAAAAGAGGCTATTCTTTTTTCCATTCATGTGTATAAGGTCTGTTAATGTAATTGAGGGTCAGATGTCTATGTCAAAAGAACAAAAAAGTAATTATTCCCATAAAAAGAATCTTTAAAATAGTAATATCTCCCTGAATTTTGATACCAAGGGTATTGTCTGAGCTTTAACCTAACTAGGAAACACTATTGTAATTGGAATTAAATGTATAAAGTCTGATACACACACAAAGATTTATACAAAACACCCCATTAGAAGGGTGCCTCACTATTTAATGGATTTGGTTATTATAATGCAAATCAAATTACATTCTCCATTCACGTATTAAGGTTCACTGACTTACTCAACAAATATTAACTGAATGCCTACTATGAGGAAGCACAAGTTTAAAGGATGTAACAGTAGACAATACAGAATCTCTGTTTTCATACAGCTGACCCTCTATGTCCGGGAAAGGTATGACAAAACAAGTAAATATGTCATGCGGTGATAACTGCTATGGCAAAAAACAAAGCAGGATAAGAGGAGAAACAGATGGGAGTTAGGCCTTATTATTTTACATAGTGTAGTCCAGAAGGGCCTCTCCAAGAAGGTGAAATTTGATAATTTGATCAGAAGCCTTATAGAATTGAGGGAACCGCATTGATTTGAAGGAAGAGCAAGTACAAAGTCCCTGATGAGGAGTGTGCATGGCATGTAAGGAGAACAGCAAAGTAGATTACTGTAGCCAGAGCCGAACAGGGAAGGGAAGCAGTGGTAGGAAATGAGGTCACAGTAACAGTGTGGAGGGAAGGAGTGGTCTACAATTCTTGTATGGCCCTCTAGGCACCCTGAAAACTTTGGGTGGTTCTCAACAGAAGAGTGACAAAGATCTGTCTTAGATTTTAAGATTATCTTTGGCTGCTAGTTGGAAAACAACAGGAAGACAAAGTTAACAACAAAGAGGCTAATCAGGAGGGGAAAGATGATTGTGGCCTGACTAGATAATGAAGTGGCAGAGGTAAAGACAAGTGGGAGGATTCTGAATGCATTTCAAAAGCAGAGTTGGTAGAATTTCTCGATGGACTGAATGTGTAGTACAAGAGAAAGAGAAAATTTACTAATTAGTAGAATATTTGGGGTTTGAGCAAATAGAAGGATAAAATGTCCATTTACTGAAGTGAAGAAGACTATAGGAGAAACAGGTTTGAGGAGAAAATCAAAGTTTTATTTTGGACATGGTAAGTTTGCGATTCATGTTATCTATAAATGGAAATGTTAATGAAGCAAGCAGCTGCTATACAGGTTTGGGTTCAAGGAAAAGGTCTATTCATTTATAAGCAGAACTTGAATCCATAGGACTAGATACAATCATCTAGGAGAGAAGTGCCAATAGAGAAAATATCCTAGGACTGAGAATATTTTATTCCTCCATATTTTATAGTGCTGAAAATCTCTTCTAAAGCGGTGGGGGGGGGGGGGGCGGCGCAGTCGGTTAAGCTTCCGACTTCAGCCAGGTCACAATCTCGCGGTCTGTGAGTTCGAACCCCGCGTCAGGCTCTGGGCTGATGGCTTGGAGCCTGGAGCCTGTTTCCGATTCTGTGTCTCCCTCTCTCTCTGCCCCTCCCCCGTTCATGCTCTGTCTCTCTCTGTCCCCAAAATAAATAAACGTTGAAAAAAAAATTTAAAGCGGTGGGGGGAAACAAAGTCCTTTCTCTTTCTAATAAAATCATTCTCTAATACAAAGTCTTGTTGTTATTTTTGAGTGTGCATAAAAATATAATGCATATAATGCATGTATACATAGACTTTTCCATTACAGTTAACCTATGTAAATGACATAAATAACTAGTATGACTCCATCATAGTCAATGAATCTCTACATTTGTAATGTTATGTGCAGGAAAGAGAAGGAGGAAAAAATTGCAGCACTATATCAAACAACTTAGCTGACACAACTAATTATAGAGGTTCAGGCTACAATTAAATAGTGTATGAGAAAGTATAAAGTTTATTGTTATTAGAATATACTTGGTCAAATGCCAATGTGAAGGGGAGCCCACAAACACAATTTTTTTTCAATTATAAGTGTAAATGATAGTTAAAAAAACAATTCTGCCCACAAAGATTCTTTGTTTCATGCTTAACTTCCATGAAATTACTTCCAGGAGATACTTTTATCTTTATTACCACATTATACCAGCAGATGTCACTAGTAAACCATTTTTGGAAGAATTTCAAAATTAGAAGATTCCCCTTTGAACCTTGGCAGGAATAAGTTCCACATCAGTAAGTATTACAAAAACAATAAGCAAATATTAGTAATAACATTAATAGCAGCCAGTATTCTCAAGACAAATTAAGGATTTTTTGTATTTTTTTTACGTTTTTTTATTCTCAATGTTGGTGAGATAATCTGTATTACTAGTGATTTAGAAAAATAGTTTAATTTAAAACATCAATACTTGAATACTTAGAAAAAAGATTAAATGGTGCAAAGTTATTCATCTCTATTTCACCAACACAATGCCAGAGAATGTGAACTCAAAGTGGTCAACTTCACTAATAAATACTGCTATCAAAGTTTTGCCAGAAGGCATAAAATTACTAATGAAAATAGATGGTTTAGATTAAAATTTTTTGAAATTATGTTCCCAATGAACATGGACAATTGGGTGACAACAATGATAAAAAAAAAACTCATTAAGTATCAATTTCAGAGTTATTTTGTTCATTTTTAATCACTGAATTGGTTAGAAGGAAACTCAAATACTGTTTGAATATTACATCTTCTATCTTTATTGCCTCACAAATCATTAATTTATTGAGCACCTAATATAAAGAAGACACTATACTGCTGATCTCTCCTTTTTTTTTTTTTAATGTTTACTTCTTTTTGAGAGAGAGAGAAAGAATGCGTGTGAGCGTGAGTACAAGCAGGTGAGGGGCAGAGGGAGAGGAAGACAGAGGATTCCAAGCAGGCTCTGCATGACAGCAGCAACCCCGATATGGGACTCTAATACACAAACCACGAGATCCATGAACTGTGAAATTATGACCTCAGCCAAAGTCATACTCTTAACTGACCGAGCCACCCAGGAGCTCCTACACTATTGATCTCTTGAGGAAAGCAAAGATACATTATACACCACCTCTATTAAAAAAAAAAAAAAAAGGTATTTGCAAATTTATGTGTAGGTTTGTCATATAAATAAAAATAACCTTGACTGAAAGTTATGACACAGTTTCTTTCATCAGTAGTGCTGTCCAAGAGCTTAATTACTCTATTGTACTTTGTAAGTTCAGCTTCAAATTTTAGTCCAGGCTTTTTCTTCATCTATCTCCTTAAATTATTATTTAATTTGACAAAAGTAGCATATGCAATACCATAATTAAAGATGCTAGAAAACTGGAAAAAATAAATAAAGATAAATTAAATTTAAAATAGTTGAGTATATTGATAATTCTTAAAATAATGTGTTGATTATATCATAATCACCTAAGTCAATCAGAATCAAAAACAAGTTGCATTATTTTATGTGAATAAAATTATTTAAAACAGAAAATGCTTCGGGGCGGCTGAGTGGCTCAGTCAGTTGAGCATTCGGCTTTGGCTCAGGTCATAATCTCGCAGTTTGTGAGTTCGAGCCCCACATCGGGCTCTGCGCTCTCAGCACAGAGCCAGCTTGGGATCTCGCTTTATCTCTCTCTGCTCCTCCCCCACTCACATTCTCCCTCGCAGAAATAATAAATAAATAAATATAAAATAATTTTTTTAAAAACAGAAGATGTTTAAAATTCAGTCATACTGAAGGTATAAAAAGAATGACATGAAGTTAATTATGAATAACAGTTACAGACAATAGCTGAATCTTCAAAATTTTGATTTGTCTAATTACCTAATTATTACTGGAACTAAAAACATAAGTATATTTTGGAGTGAATACAACTGAAAAGTTTAATTTGAAATTCAAAAAGCAACCAGAATGCCTATTTAAATGCCTCAAATTTGTGACTCACTGTTGTATTTATTATAAAGGAAACTTATGCAAGTTTACATAGTTCATTTTTAATGAAAGAAAAAGTAGCATGATTTTATTGAAATGTTTTAGTACAATGTTGGAAGACCTTAAAATCCTATATTCTAAACCAATACAAGCGCAACAAATGATGTACTTCTGAACCTAGCTGACGGTTTTCTGACAAAGTTATAATATGGGTACCTGTAAGCTGACTAACAGAATTTATGTTAGAGGCTGAGCAGCTTTGGTATATTCTTATTTCTCGCTCCCCTTTTTGACTAGATACATGCCAAGTTGGGCAGGACCCATTCAGCTGAGTTGGGCAGGACCAATGTATTTGGTGGTTTCTCAGTGTTAATGAAAACTTAAATGTTTCCACAAGGGATGTGCAAGTTCTGGGAGTAGGCTGCTCTTAAGGCCATCTGCATCATCTTTGTCAATTGTATAGTTTCTTTTTTAAGTTAAAATTTTCTTATTTTGTTTAAAAAACTAACATAAAAGAATAAACCCCTTTTTCTAATTAATTATCCTAATTAGAATAATTAGAAGTGTAGAAGCCACCTCAGTACTCAGTTATAATTTAGTAATTGAAACTTGATCAACTACAGGATTTTGACTGACACCTGTTTATCATAAGAATTATCAAAAAAAAAGATTGACATAGAATTAATTCCAGCCTTTTATTTTTGTTTAAAAAACAAAAAATCCTCGCCATCCTAATCACATAGCATGCATTTCAATTTACTACTCAGAACTAAGGGTGTGCAATTAAAATACATTACATTGCTTATATACACACAACAGCGTTTTCCTCTTAGGTCTAATATTACTTGAATAACAAAGTTCAGTTTCAGACTGCATATGTCATTTTATATAAGAAAACAAAATAACTGATGTTATGTTCCTATCTTAAGGACATCATACAAAAATCTTAAATTAGAATAGTAACAAATTAAGAAATTTGAGGAAGACTATTTTGTTTGCTTCCCAAACACAAAATAATTTTCAATTGGATTTCCTTAAATACAAATGAAGTCTCCCAGTGCTTTAAAAATATTATTTTTGATTCTGGTAAATACTTTACAGTACTTATTTCCTATGCAATGGAACACTGGTGCTTAGCTTTGTTCTCAAGAACCTAAGAAAGGCTGCAGAAGCAGGCGGCAGTTAAGGGTAATCAAGTGTCATTGTAAATCCCCAGATGATTACTGCGCACTTTTTTCTGGTGCATCCTAAGTATAAACTGGAAACATTTGGATACAAACTTAATGTAACCACTCCAGTAGAATTGTATTTCTCCTTAAACTTGCAAAGGCTGGAACTGGTTTTGCTTTAAAATCCAGACTAAGGAAGTCTTAGTCCAAAAATGTCTCCAAAATGTCTTCAATTGCTAAGGAACCAAGAATCCCCTTCAGAATGTTTCTACAAGAAATGTTAATTAGGAGGAATTTCTCTCTCAAAAGGAACTAGTCATAGCAATACTAGTCAAACTTTAAAATACTTGTAAAAGGAGTAGATTTTAGTTGTCCTGGACCTAACCTGGAAGACCTGTTTGCAGTTGCTGAGGAAATGGCACGTTTTTAGATCTGACAAATTAACTAGGGGCAAAAACCAAATTTAAGATCAAAATAGTGTTTTATATACATCCAAGGAAAAACTTAGCAAGCTTCTTAAAATCAAGACACTGCTATGACCACAAATTATTTACATTAAACTTAATTATAAGCACAATTCTGAACCAATCTATTTTTTAAAGACCTCAAGACTGGCAAGTATTTTCATTTTTCCCCTCCTATAATGGTTGTAAAAAAGATTAAAAGAAATGTTTTCAATTTTAGAGTCTTTAAATCAACATTAATTTATTTTCAAACGCATGTCAGTATCTATGTCATTAAAATAATGGCAATTGGTTTTCATATTGGAACACAATGAGCAACTATCAGAAGCTATACTAGGCCATGCTTCTTCATAAGTTTATGCATACTTAACATCAAGGCTCAAATGTAAAATAAATAAAATATGCATCTACAGGTAATGGAGCACAAAGAACACTTTAGAAGCTTTTAGAAAACTACTATCTTCTGATGAACTGATCACTATAGAGAATCCTAACTCTGAAAGAAACATACTCACTTCAAATAGTGCCGCGTACTGCATGCATCTCAAAGACTATGAACTTGTGCTATGTATAATGGACATTGGGCAAGTTAACACATATTGGAATTTTATTGGCCAAAAGGCACTGAGAAAAATGGAATATTGGAACTTGGGAGAATTACATTCTACAGATTAAGAAACCAAGAGACAGGTTAAGTGATCTGCCTGAAAACAGTTGTTCCTAGATATCCTCAGACAACAGTAAAATCATTCTACCTCCCAGGCAACTACCTTTCTGCCTGCTGAGGTCTCACTGTGAAGGAGAAACACTCCAGAGAAGCAGTGCATCTTGGGCTATAGAAGATAAACCACAAATCATCTGAATGAAGGGAGAAAGCAATGTTCTTCCAAGTGGAACCAATTTCCATTTCCTCCCTTCCACATGTCTCCTATCTAAACCTGACTTGCCTGAGAGTGGGCTTTGGTCAGGACTCCACGCTGGCTTCTCTCACGCGCTTCCTTGTCACAATAGCTATCATTCACCGCAGTCTTCCTGCACCTCCTGGACAGTCCTCAGGCCTACCCTGGGTATTAATTTGCCACCTTCAGCAACGGAAATTCTCAAAGCACCTCAATCCCAAACATGACTACCAAAAACATTACTGAGTTGAAGCTCCATTGTGTTTCATGTTATAGACCAAGAATCTGGACACTGTCCCTTTTATCTGTCTCTCAGTAGCAAACTCTGCCAGCAGTTATGTTCAGATGCATTTCACACTTTCTCACCTCTCCCATTCCATATGCAATGCCCTCTTTAACCACCCTCCTTTGTTGAGAGAATTCCTTACTAAGTCCATCAGGATGGTATTTTCTCCCACCATTAGATGTGACTGTTTCTTTCTCAAACTCCCTTTGTTCTTTGTATATTTTTAGCAACTTTTATGTAAATCTGACTAATATGACAGTAATTTCCATGGTTATCTAATCCACTCTGAATGCTGGTGATGGCCACCTTCACTTTCCGGGTACTTGGGGGGTGGGCCGCTGGGCCTTGGGGACCCCTAAGCTGTAGGTTATGGAGCCTGCTGATAGAGAGGAGAGCATTTGCTGAGCCAGACCTGTCTGGAGCCCATCTTCTGGGTCCCCCAACTTAGTCCACCCTGGGTTACCCGACACCCACCTCTGGCACTAGGGAAAGGGCTAGTAGGGGCCAGGGTAGCAGTGGCAGGGGCCGGTGGGCCCTTGGGCAGGATGGTGCTAGTGGCCAGAGAGTAGATCAGGCCTGGGGGGGCCTGGAATGGCTGGCTCAGGGGTGCTGAGGAGGTGGGTGCAGGGCTGCCAAGGTATAACGCCATGAAGACGGGACCTCCAGGGTCTGTGCAATCAAATTTAGGGTTTCTTCTGGCATTTTGTGTACCCATGCTCCAGAAACCAAAGGAATGGTTTAATGGAGTTTACATCTTTAATAATGAAGTTGGGAAATATTCTGCATTTTGTTGCTATAACATTTACTGAGTTATTAAAGTATCTAAGTCTATGAACTAACAGGCTGTATCAGTCAGGAAAGGCTAAGTCAGTGGTTCTCAAAGTGTCGTCCCTGGAACACCTAAGCATCAGATAGTAACTTGTTAGAAACGCAAATTCTTGGTCTCCATCCCAGACCTACTGAATCCAGAAACTCTAAGTATGAGGCCCAACAATCTGTAAAACCTGCACAACCATGTATTAATAAAATCTTCACATGATTCTAACGCATGCTCAAGTTTGACAACCACTGGGCTAAGGTTATGTTGCAGTAATAAAATTTCCATGGCTTTCAACAACAAAACTTTTCTTTTTCTTGCTCATGTGACATGTCAAACAAGGGTTGGCTATGGTTCAACTTATGTGTCGTCCTTATTTCAGACTTTAGGGTGAGGAAGAAGCATCTATTCAGATCTGATTGTCATAGTAGAGAAAAAAGAGAGAACATAGGACACTATGTTCTGACTTAAAGCTTCTGCTCTCAAGTAAACATAAATCATTTCCATTCATATTTCATTAGCCAAGGCAAAACTAGGGCCTGGCATGATGTCAGCAGGATTGGGCAGTATAATGCTTCCCCAGGGAGGAGCAGCAGAGGTTTTTGAAAAATAACACAGTCTACCACACAGTCCAAGTATATTATTGCTCAAGATCAGTTGTATTTGTTTATTATACTTAAGGAAATTAAAATCACAAGTCCCCTTTTCCTCCCAAATCCTACCACCATTTAGTTTTTTTCACAATAACTTTATTATTTCACTTTAAATAATCTTAAAATCTTTTAGTACTGGTTTGAGAAATAGGCTTATCTACAACATATTAATTCATATTTTACATATATGCATAAACACATGTGTATGTTTGTGTATGTGTACTAGGCTCCATTTTTTCTAGTTACTAAAGCATTCAGGAAGTTAACATTGTTCAGTTATGTATCCCAAGTGCCTACATCAACACATAGCACATAAGTCACTCAACAGACATATACTGAAAGACAGAAATTTTCATAATCTGTGTAGTAACTGAAAACATCATACTTCATAATAATTATATTTCTAATTGGGTACCAACTTTCTTGGATTCATTTTTTTTTAACAGCAATTCTAGAGTTTAGGGTTTTTTTAATATTCAGTTTCTAAAGAAATCGGTATATTTTTTTTTTAATTTTTTTTTTCAACGTTTATTTATTTTTGGGATAGAGAGAGACAGAGCATGAACGGGGGAGGGGCAGAGAGAGAGGGAGACACAGAATCAGAAACAGGCTCCAGGCTCTGAGCCATCAGCCCAGAGCCTGACGCGGGGCTCGAACTCACGGACCGCGAGATCGTGACCTGGCTGAAGTCGGACGCTTAACCGACTGCGCCACCCAGGCGCCCCAGAAATCGGTATATTTTTAAATCAGCTAACCCAATACTTATTTAAACTTTTTTTAATGTTTATTATTTTTGAGATAGAGAGAGAGAGAGACAGAGAGCAAGCAGGGAAGGGGCAGAGAGAGAGAAACAGAATCCAGGCTCTGAGCTGTCAGCACAGAGCCCGATGCAGGTCTCACACTCACAGACTGCAAGATCATGACCTGAGCTGTATTCGGCCGCCCAGCCAAACAAGCTACCCAGGCGCCCCAGCTACCCCAATACTTATTAACAGCTCCCAGTGATTGTCTTTAATATCAATTTGTATTAGTTTTTTCACACTAACAATTTGGCATGAATTTACACTTAGACATAAATATGCATAAATAAGGGTCCACATAGGAATCTCTAATCTTTTCTTAATGAGGAGTTTTTTTTAAGTAGGCTCCACGCCCAACAGGGGCTTGAACTCACAACTTTGAAGTCAAGAGTTGCATGTTCTTTTATTTTTTTTAAGCTTATTTTTATTTATTTTGAGAGAGCAAGCAGGGGAGGATCAGAGAGACAGAGAGGGAGACAGAATCCCAAGCAGGCTCCGTGCCATCAGCACAGTGTCTGATGCAGGGCTTGAACACAGGAACACAAGATCATAAGCTGAGAGGAAGTCAAGAGTCGGACGCTTAACTGACTGAGCCACCCAGGCACCCCAAGAGTCGCATATTTACCAACTAAGCCGGCCAGGCGTCCCTGGAGCTTTTTTTTTTTTTACTACCCCAAGATGAAACAGAAGTGACTGTAATATAAAACTGTCAAGTCTAAAAGGTAGGACTGGGGATGCTGCTATAGATAGCTTTGTTAATTTTCAAGGAATTGTAACTGAGTAAAAAAAGTGAGACCGTAGTTTGTAAGATGGGGCATTATTCACATTCATTCATCATGCATTCACATATTCACACACTTCAATATTTCACAAATATTTACTATGAGTTGACTACGTACCAGGCAGGTCGCCAAGGATAGCTACTGTCCCTGTTTTCCTTAGAATTTCACAATCCAGCATGGCATATATATAAGTGAAAAGTGCTATAACATTATAGAAAGTACTTTAATATAAGGTCCACGGTGTTATAGGAGCACAAAGGTGAAGTGCCTAACCCTGGCTTGGTCATCGAAGTCTATCCAGAAAAATGACATAGTTAAGGTGATATGTAAAGGAAGAAGTGGAGGAAGAAAGTGGGGAGAGACAATATACAGAATTTAGAGAAAAGAGAACTTTGGGTGTTTTGGGAACTGAAGAGGTTTAACGTAACCTAGAGAAAAAGAAGCAGAGTGGAGAGAGACTGGCACAGGTGAGACCATGCCAAACTAAGTTTGAAATCTACCCACAAGGCAAAAGTCACCATGCTCTAGAAGAATGGCATGACCAGATTTGTGTTTAACAATGATATTCCAAGTATAGTTTTCATGACCTACTACTGAATCTCATCTCGTTGTTTACTTCTAAACTAATCTCACTTAGTAATATTTGTTTAAACTTCTTAGTATGTCAACTTACAAACTTCTGTTGAAAGCATCAGATATTAAAGCCATCTAAAAATTTACATTGTTCTTTAAGATAACAGATTAAACCACACAAACTTTTAATACCCTAGATTAACAAATAGATTACTCTCAGTGCTTTTAACATAATACAGATCTGTTACTTGCCTGTTACTATCCAAGTAGGAATTCATGCAGACTGTCTCTACCTCAGAAAGTAACCTCATTTTCGGCAACCATAACGGAGTTCTACATATTGCTCTGTGTGTATATGATTAATAAAGTCACATCATTCATTTATTGCGGAAACAGGGAAGGATGATGACAATGAAGACTACCAACGCGTCATAGTAGATGGAGTTATATAGATGCTTTTGTGTTACTGATACCATATCCAGAGAACCCTGAAGTCATGGTTATTCATTTACACATTCACTCATTTGTTCCATAATTATTAAGCAATGAGGCAGCAGAGTTAAAAGGGAGGTCTACAGAATCAGACAAGCAAGATGTATAAATTCTGTGTTTCTCTGTGTAAACTGCAAAAAATAGCACAAACTTCATATGATTATTATACTAAGTGCTCAATAAATATCACCTATTACTACTGCTTCTGTTATTACTACAATAAACTACAAAGATGAATTTGTGGCAGTTACTGTCCTCAGCACTGGAACTATAAAGAAAATACAATAATCCCTAACCAGAGAAGAGAATGGGTTCCTGAAGTCTTAGTCCCTACTATGAGGATCTCTTAAGTTTGATGGCTCTTACCAGCCTTACAACTCCATTATAGTGAACACTGGGGGGGGGGGGGGGGCGTGTTGAGTAGGGGAGGGAAGAAAAAGGGACTGGTTGCAGGGACACCCTGGTATTTTTTGAGAAAATTAAAGGAAGATGTGTTTTACTCCCTACCCCCCTCCAAGCTTTATTGAAAATATAATTCTATACAGGTAGAAAACTAAAATAAAAAGGCTTTAACTCACCAGATTATGTGGAAAAGCAAAGTTTTTTTTAATACACACATAAAACATGACAATGGATTTATACATAAACTATCATGTTTACCTTAAAAACAAAAACAAACCCTATCTGACCAGCCTAAATGAGGAACCATTAGTGTTGCAATAGAAAGTTTACTAAACAAACAGTAAAGCCATCTGGAAGATATTTCTGAGATATCAATCATGTGGCATTGATAATTTTTTTTTTTAATTCTGGCTCTTTGAACAATTAAAAAACCTTAAACAGAAATGTTGGTTTCTGAGCTTTTAGTTTCTCCAAGTAGAAAATAAAAGAACTGAATTGAAGGGTCCTTCAGATTCATCAAAACTCAAAAATTCTGGTACAAAATATTATCTACAAATTTTTATGATTTGCTCAAACCTGATACAATCCCAATCTGATTTTAGGTTTCAAAGTAAAAAACTATAATTGAATCAATACCAGATTTGTATGAGGTGCAAAGGAACATTCAATTCTACAGACAACTGAACATATATATTCTATGTTCTAAAAGTAGAAAAGAGTATTGTATAATTAACATGCTACCCAAAGTAAAAGAACTTGTAATACAAAATGAATATTCAAATATTCAAAATTATATTTTACTTTCAAGGGCTTACCTATTTCTATATGTCTATATAATATTTCCCTATGTGGAAATTACTTGAGTTCTGTTGAATTAAGTACTGTAGCAAATAACCTACTGTTCACAGTATCATCTATATTTTCTCTAAGCCGACTTTCTGCAACATGCTCTTGCTTTTATCAGCTCTGAAAGGTGAAACATTCATGTGCGACATTTTACAGGAAAATATCGTAGAGTATTTAATGTATATATGATCTAATATTTAGCAAGAAAATGTCTTAGAAGATTTAACAAACCTCCCTTAGGAAACGTTTGAAAACATATTAAAGAAGCTAACAAGATTTATGCACACACATACTTTTAGGATTATATATGTTCTTTTACAAAGATGGCAAAAAAAAAAAAACACTTCTAAGTGATTCTAATTACATGTTAATTCTCTCTTTAAATACCATACTAGCTAATGCCTATTCTTTATAGTTTTATATTTTCCTTCGCATATGTAAATTGAAACGCTGCTGAGTCAAAAGCAATAATATTATTTAAAAATGCAAAAAATATTTTTTCAATGCTACATGATTAGAGGTCCCTGTGGAGCTTGGCAGTAGGGGGAAAATGGGAGGAAAACTTTAAAACTCCAAGCTAACTTGGCTTTTTTCACTATGAGACTAACTTGGTGAAAAATGTACTTTGTCTTCCAACAAGTTTGTATGCGTGGGCTATACTTTAGGTTTTCAGCATCCTGCCAAGCAAATACTTAATACACAAAGTCATTTTTTTTTTCTTAATTTTTGGCAACAGTATATCAAAACTCCACATTCTTAGAGTTAGTCCAGTGCCCTTTCCTAGAACACATAGTCACCTAACAGTCAAGTGACTAACAGGCTTTGGCCTTAAGGAGCCTGTAACGGTTGCTAGAACTTAAAGATGAGAATTTAATTTTGACTTCAAGCCATGCCTTGTTCTGCATCTCATTTTTGTAGAAAAAAAGGAAGGAAATTCAAGCTTCAGAGGCAAAATTCCAAGAGGCTAAAGAGGAGGGAGAGTCCAGTGAAAGCACAAAAGACAATCATACAGTATGATAGAAGAATGGAACAGTCTTGTATTTAGCTTGAAATAAAATTACCCAATGTAAGAGTAACACTTCACATATTTTTTTAAAAGAAAAATTGTAGAAGTCTGAATGTAGAGATAAGAGCTTCTCAAATAATCATTCATCTGAATAAAACAGAAGATGAAGAAGAGGTTAAAGGTTATTTATTCTAGAAATACAACAGATGCCTCTTTTTCCCTTTTCCTTTTCCTTAAGGGAAAAAAAGATTTCTTTAGAAACCAGTGCGCTTACAAATCATATTTTATAAATGTCCTGTCTGGCCTTCTTTAACATGAGCACATGGACTTAAAAATATGGTATTTATTTCTCAAGAGTTCATTCACTCCTGCCACTAATTCTCCGCTTGAGTCAAAATGCAGATTTGCCACAAGACCTCTAATGCACAAAACACTTGGCATATTTGGGGTTTTCTAAAAAGCAAGTCAGAAAGTCAGAAGGT
This sequence comes from Herpailurus yagouaroundi, assembly GCF_014898765.1. NCBI lineage: Eukaryota > Metazoa > Chordata > Mammalia > Carnivora > Felidae > Herpailurus > Herpailurus yagouaroundi. The sequence goes on along the minus strand of NW_024412411.1, from coordinate 16,058,762 downwards.
AAGAATGGACTGGTAGAACCTGAGAAAGACATGTATGGGGTAGAGCACCGGCGAGCTAGAAAGCAGAAAAGCATGGACAGAGAGTAGAGCTTTGAGGGAAGCGGGCAGAGATTGTTATAAGCCACATTTGTGAAGACATGTCACATAAGTCTGGAGTTGGCCCTGAAAGTCACAGCAAAATGCCCAAACTTACAATTACCATTTAGCCTTGCCTACCAGTAAGGGGAGTAGCTGGCAGAAGCAAGAGCTGGGTTCTAAGGGAATGGGAGCAAGAAAACCAGACATTGAGAGGGTTTCACTTTTAGTGTTCAATAGCTTGCAGACCTGCAAGTTCCACTGACATTTTTAGCCTAGGAAAGGAAGGCCTTCTGAATGACTGCTACCACCCTTTCCACCCACTCTAAAGACTGGCCTTGAGATCTGTTTCCCAAAACAGTACAAAATTCATTTCATAAATATTATATCTATTATCCTTGTTTAAAAATGCTCAAATTTCATTTTGTTTTCTAGTGCACCAACTAGATATACATCATTAGCACAGAACTGGAGTGCCCAAAAGTAAACAGTGCTTACCAAATGGTGGTGGGGATGGGGGTGGGGGGATGGGGGGTGCAGATAAACAATAAAGAGGGACCTGAATAACCTAAAAGCAAGTTACTTAACATGCCTGGTCTGCTGTAGTTCCTTTCTCTATAAGGTAGGAGGAAGAAAACAAAACTCCCTTAACAAATTGTAGTGAATACGAAATAACAAGAGGTAACATAAAATCATTTTTCAAGGGCAGTGCCTAGCACATGACAGGTATTGTCATGAATACCTTAACATCAAAGTGTTATATTCCTTTCTCCCTTCTCCTCAGACCTTGTTTTCTACAATATGTGGTGTTGTCCCTCCTCCCCCCTTGGTGTTTGGAACTGTTCTCTGAATCTATGATATCAGCTATTAAAAATCTACATGCAAATTCCAAGTGATGCTTTCCATTCCGTGGGCAATATTATGTATTTGTTCTATTTTTGTTTACAACTATAGTCTGTTAGAAGGACTGAAGATTGTAGAACCACATCAATGGATGAGGGAAAGAGAAGACTTAAAATGATAAGAGTAAACAGCAAGGAATAAACAACACTAGGAAAGCACAGTACTCTTGAAGTGAAGTGTTGTCAAGAAGAAGGCTAAAAGGCTACCTCTAAATAAGAACATGGGTAGGCTGTAACAATATTTAACCAGACTTGTCTTTTCCATCTAGATGTTCTGTGAAACCTAAACTTTTAAGAGAAAAACCTCAAACAGCTGGAACCTAGCTTAGATACACAAAATTAATCACTTCTCACTGAATTTCACTCTCAAAACCTCTAATCAGGTTTCCACGAGCAACAAAACAAAGAACGTCAATAACACTAGTAAACTGGGTTTACTAATTGAACAGCAAGAGAAAAAATACAACAGCAAAGAGGAGACAGAATAGAATTGTTAAATCCATAATCATCCATCCAGTATTTTTGACGCTTAAGGTCAGAATTTCATTCCTAACACTCTTGAAATAAAGATGTAAAGGGTTTTCTCATTCTAATTCAAATCCTAGGCCATTTACTGGAAAATGAAATCACCTAAAGTGTGATAGTTGACAGTGTGTATAATGAACAAGTCATATAAATATTTGTATTCAGACCATCTTTAAAAAAGAGTAGGTATACTTAACCTCCTCTGAAAATAAACAAGACTTTACTTAGCTATCCTGCATTCCAAAGCACACTGTCTTGTAGGGAAATAAGAATATGGATCATGACATTTAGTTTCACATATAGGTTTTTTAAATGTATATCATGCATACTTTCTAATTTCATGAAAACTTTTTACATGCTACCAAAAGCCATCATGAAATCCAAGCTGTGAATAAAACAACAAACAAACTTAAGTAACTATTTGAAGCTTAATATTATCTTCAGTGGGGGGAAAAAAAAACTTCCAATGAAATGTTTTTCCTCCAAAATACTTTTGCTTTTCTTTTTCTGTATAATAAAACCTGCACAACTCCATGTGGAATCAAATACAGCACATCATCAACTCTTTAAAAGGGGGTGGACAAGAGTACTTCTCTCCTGAGAATTAGGAAGGAACTTTCCTCTGATCATTTAGGACTTTCTCAGTTCAATAATCAATCTTTTCCTACATACCTAAATAAATGAACTAAGTAAGAATTTTTCATCCACTCCCTTCCCATGTAGGAACAAGAAGCTCAATTAAAAAATACTGCTTTTGGGGCACATGGGTGGCTCAGTCGGTTGAGTGTCCGACTTCGGCTCAGGTCATGATCTCACAGTTCGTGGGTTCAGGCCCCACGTCGGGCCCTGTGCTGACAACTCGGTACCTGGAGCCTGCTTTGGATTCTGTGTCTCCCTCTCTCTCTGCCCCTTCCCTGCTTGTGCTCTCTCTCTCTCTGTCTCTGTCTCTGTCTCTCTAAAATAAACAAACATTTAAAAATAAATAAATAATAAATTCATTTAAAAAGTACTGCTTTTTATTAACCTGTTAACACATTTTATGTGAACGTCTAATCCAACTTCCCTTGTCGCTGTGTGGAAGACTTTTACTCCAAAGGAAAACTACAGTAATTATGACTTATACCCTCTCCAATTTGCTGTTTGTGCTACTCTCAACTATATGCCATGAGTGCACCCAAATCCCCATTCTATGGTTTCTCAATCCTTCTCTTCACCTGTGTCTGTTATTTAAATTTTCAGTTCGAAATGTACTGATAAAATCAGTAAAAGACCAGTACGAAAAGATGTGGATACCAAGGATGGTATCTTGCAGACTGCTGGATACTTAGCTAATATGCATTCTCCCTAAGAAACAAATCCATTGTCTAGTTAGGCAAGCCGCTATCCAGAATAAAGGATCGCAATTCCCAGCTTGTATGGCTACATGACTTAATTCTAAATAATGAAATGACAGCAAAAGTGTTGTGTGGGCTTTGTTTAAAGCAAGTCAATTTTTTCAGAAGCACCCCCTCCCCCCCCCGCCTCCGCCCCGAGGCAGTGGGTCAGGACATAATGACTAGGGAGTTGACATATGCACGACTGCCTACCTCGGGTCTTCTTTTACGTAAGAAATAAATTTCTCTCACCTTTAAGCCACTGTATTTTGGGTTTTTCAATCTTAAACACTGAAACCTAAGTAATCCATAGGGACTAAAAAAATAGGGAAGAGAATGTAAAAGAAAAGTTTTATTTTTTTATGGGCCATATTCTTCCTGATATCACAGTTTAACATAATGTTTAAGATCATAGACTCTAGATTCAGACAGCTGGGTACAGGTCTTGGCTCTGCCACTAATCAACAGGTTGATTAACCCTCTGTACCTCAGTTTACCCATCTATAAAGTGGGATGATGACAATAATGGTACCTACCCCCACGGGATTGTTTTGAGTATTAATTGATGCATGTAAAATACTTAACCAATACTTAGCACAATATAAGTGTTACATGTATGTTAGCTATCATGATTACAGCCTTCATTATAAATTTGTATTTCAATAGTAAACAGATTTGAGGAAAATGTTCAACACAAGGAAATTTTCTCAAACATATACAGAGTCCAACACTGGAAGATGGGTGCAGCCAAATATATCTGTCTAATAAGAAAAAATTTATCTACTAGGAAACTTTAAAAAATATTTCCAAGAAACTGTAATGACCTCATTCAATAAGAAAACAATTTTTTATTTAGAAAAATAAAACAATTTTTATCACTTAGCAGGTTAAATAAATCATTAAACAGAAAACAACTTTTATACTATCTTGATAATTTATAAGCATGATCATATGATTATTAACTCAAAGGGCATAAAACTTGGAGGCATGTTCTTGAAACAGCATGAGACATTGAGGAAAACTTAATTCCAACATGTGCATAGTCAGTTCATCACATTCACAAATAGAAGTCTACAGTCCTTAGCCTGTAAATGTTTCATTTGACTTACAAATTTTGCACTGATTTCGCCCATAGTTTCTCTTACCCATCCTAGTACTACTGACCTCATCTCATTAATCTTGAGATGATTAAAGTCTACCTGTAGTATGTATACTCCATTCCAAACACTAATACACATGAACCAAAAGAGATATGGACATAGTATCAGTGTTTAAAATCATCTTTTACAACTCAATATATCACCTTTTACTGGGTACATGTTACTTTGTGTGCCGTCCTATAATCTTAACTCCAACTTGAAAAGGTTTTGTGTGTGAATGTATGCTTTTTTTTTTTTTTTGTCTCTGTCTCCAGTGAAAACTAGCTGTTCCTTAAAGACATCTATGTCCTGTAGCTACCTCAAACAAAAGCTATTTGTTTACTAATTACATTCTTCCTTGCTCACTATTTCTAGCTTTATGCCATTTATCTCTAATTCTTTAGTAAAGATCCTGATCACTGGAGGTTCACACCATTCAGTCATACCACACCCTTTGCCTCCTCATCACCATTGTATCTATTAATCTCTTGTCATTCTCCTTTATTCATCAAAGGCTTTGGAATTTAACTCACAGTCTTTCTCTCAATTCCAAATCCTTCCATTATTCTGGGTGACTTCCATATATTCACATGTGTGATCCATGTAGTACTCTGGACTTCTCAATTCCAGAGAGTAACTCCACTTCATTTCAGCCATCTATTTCCACGGTTATTACTATAAGCTTGTCATCCTAACGGCTCTTGAATCATTTATTCAAGCAGTCCACCTTATAACCACTTTCTCCATTACTTCTAATTCTCTTGATGAACTACTCACACCATGAAGGTCCTGTGGTCTCTTAAGAGACTTCTAATTCATTAGCTTCATATTTCTTTCCATCTATGAGTGCTTTCTTTCTTCATTATCCTCCTAATCCAGTTTAAATTCCATGATCCTAGAAAACATTCTATTACTCTAAACTCTCTTCCCATTTAGTCCGTGCATTGCCTCCATTAGCAAAATTGCAATCACTGTGAAACTAACTACTTTCTCCATAACTATAATGAAGCTAGTGTGTGCTGCTAAGGAAAACTGCACAGCAAAATATAATCACAATGCTAAAATGAATCCTGAACATGGACCAGCAATCCTATTCTTTTCCTAGGATTTTTACAAAACAAATATTCCAAATCCTCTTAATTCTGTTCAGGCCTTTGATGCACTATCCTTAGTTTCATAAAACACCCTACCTTCTACTTTACTGACAAACACAGAGGTTAACAGACATGACTTTTCAATGAAAAGTTGAGGGTATTCATGCCGACAGCTTCTGCTTTGTACCATTTTCTCTTTCTTCCCTCCTACTACATTAGATAGTAGTTAAAGCTATGAACATGGGATAATTCTCATTATCAATATCATTCTCATTATCAATATCAATGGGATATTCTCATTATAATGAGAATATAGAGAGCTTAGAATCAGTCTCTGAAGAATTCTAAGATTTGATGGCTGAGTAGAGGAGAATGCAGCTTCAAATCAAGGTATGAATTTTACACTAAAAGCAAGTCAGCTACATTTTGGGTTTGTGTATTAATTCACACATTTCAGCTATATTTTGTGTATGGGTATGTATATATGCATTCATACACACATATACACATATTTATACAAGAAACTGGTTTTGAAGGCATATATGACTCTAGTGTTTTCCAACAATATTAAACATTAGTCCTTTGACAGATGAAATTTGGAAATGTTATTATTACTGAGTTCCAAAGAAATCTTTTCCCCTGTGGAAATGAAATAATCTTGGCAGAATTTTACGAGCCAAGGGTGGTGGGGAGAAACATGAAATTATTACCCTTTGTAGACATAAAACTTTCTAGTTGAAACAAAGATAGCTCTTGCTCATCAAGAGCATATGTAGATTTAAGATCCTTAACTATAAACAGTAGGCTTCAGTCTTGGGTGGTCTGTGTTATGTCCAATAATATATAAATTGGCTTATCCTCAAAATAAATATTTCCCTTTTCATAACTCTGAGCCATAGAAAAGATTCAATCTTTGTTTAAAAAAGAAAGGTTTTCACTAAGGTCTTTTAGATATAAGTCTACATATTCAATAGATAGTTCAGGATACTATACTTCATTTAATACCTGTAAAAAGATCTTAAATGATTTTCTCAGTATCTCAAGGAACACTCAGTAAACTGGGAGATGCTTAGTGAGAAGTGAATCCTCTGCATAGAATGATCACTGATATTTTTTTGCATAGTGTTTAATAATGAGCTATGATCCAGGGGATGAAATTAAGAACAAAATATCCTGTATTTCTGCTTTTATCTCAGAGATAACTTATTACTATACTACACTATTTGGTATAACCTACAAGCCACCTAAAAACTATTTTTAGTGTACATGTCTTTCATTTTCTTTAAATTCTATATTAAATGATAGCTGATTAGTTTAAATGTGTCTTTAAGAGAATATGTGAATATTTTATAAATGATGCATACAAATTATTTTCAAGGTTTCAGATCCTTATTGAAATTTGGTCTAAAGATAAGGAAAATTAGCATAAAGTGAAACAGAATTTTTCTTTCTTTTTTTCATTCATTCTTTAAAAAAAAAAAGGGGGAAAACACTGGAGTAATATACTCCATTTATGTACAATATGGCAAAATGGCTCCATGAAACCATCCAAAGAATTGTTTTTCTCTTTCAGGATGAAAAGAGTCCAATATTCTTCATGCATGATAGGAACTTGGTCTGACTCAGGATTTGTTTCCATACCTGCCTAATGACTTGGCCAGAATATATTCTAAAGTCATAACAGAGACATATCATCAGTGTGTAAAGATTCCAAAATCATCATGACCAGATGTGTAGGACTAAAAATCTTGGCTTCTGGCTGGATTTCTCACAGTTGGTCTATAAAATGAGCATTAAATATTATTTGTTCTAGCTCTAAATTTCCTCCTTCTAAAAGAGCTGATCTAAGTGTGAAACACTTTCTCTATGAAAAGTTAATGAACATTATGAGGAAATGTTTTAGCTGAAACTGGCTGTTTTCCAGATGGTACATATGGACTCAGATGTTCACTCAACTCTTACATAATCCGATTCTCAGAACTACAGTTATGGAACACTAACTGTACTTTTTCCCCCTATATTAATATGACACTTTTTATTATTTAAATGTTAAAAAATTTGACCTTCAATTCTTAGTACTGCAGTTTTTCCAATAACTGAAATTTGTGACAAACACCAAAACCACCTTTTAACTGAAAAAATCTTTATTGTATTGGGATAAAACAGGTAGAAAAAAGCTACACGTTTTTGATACGGAGGAAGGTAAGATTTAGCTTGAGTCTGAATCTAAACATTATGCTAATATTACTAGGTACATTAAACTAAGTCTAAATAAATAGAAACCTAATAATGTTAGGGGGTGGGGAATGGACATTTGAAGTAAAAACTATACATTTTTTAAAAAGAGAATGAATAATAAAGAATACACGCTATCTTTACATTATTCTAGTTAAAAAATGAAAACATTTTCTTTTCTTCCCTATTATAAGACTTTATTAACAGGAGCCATAAGCATGCAATACAGGAAACCTTTCATGTATTTATAGAAAACTTCACTTTAGAATTATAATTTAAACATTAGTAACTGCTTTATAAAACAAATATTTCATCAACCCTTGGGTGTGTCCATTCTGGAAGAGTGTATGTTTTCTATAATAAATTTCTTCAAGGATGACCCTCTTTCATATTTGTCTCACTCATAATCCTTACTCTGATTATTATTATACAAAATTCTGGGGTGTAATATACCATTAAAACAATGACTTGATAAATTAGAATTTTAATATAATATTTCAAATAGATCAAAATTCTGGGTAATATACTGTCATTTTATATGCTAATCAAAAGTAGCATTAGTTATTCAAAAACTAAACATTCTTAATAAAATTCAACTCTTACAAGGCATGAAATAATAATGAAGAATATTATAACATTACTCAAACATAAAGCAAGATTATTTCTAAAACTAAACTAGAATTTGTTTTTAATTTTTTTTATTGTTTATTTATTTTTGAGAGAGAGGGGCAGAGAGAGAGAGAAAGAAGGATACACAGAATCAGAAGCAGGATCCAGGCTCTGAGCTATCAGCACAGAGCCCGACGCAGGCCTCAAACCCAAGAACCATGAGATCATGATCTGAGCCAAAGTCGGACGCCCATCTAACTGAGCCACCCAGGTGCCCCTAGAATTTGTTTTTAAACTGTTTTTAACATTGGCATTTGCCACCAAAGATGCTTCAGCTACGTATAGCTAAATCTATTAATTTTGTCAGTTCTTTAGAATCCAAATATATACAAAACTTCCTGACATAGATTAGGATAAATTTGCAATTGTGGGATGTTTTTAACTTCTGCCTAAGTTTCAGCTGAATATTGCCTCTCTTCTCACATGGCAACAACATTTAGAAAGCCCTAAACAGGGAAACAAGATTTTTTCAAATGCAAGACAATAAACAAAATAGGACTTGAGATGAGAAATTTGCTTCATCAACAACCTTTTACTGTCAGATGAGCACAAAGCAAACAGCATTTTGATGATTTAATTTAACAGAAAATTTCAGGACTAATACCTATTCATATAGGAAAGTCAAGAATTAATATCTCTATATTAAATATGGAGAGTTTGTATGTATAAATATGAGCATGAGAATTATGTTGTGGGATATTTAAAGAAGAAATTCAGTGTAACCTACTATTTATTGAGGGACTATACTACAGACAGAAAGGAGGACCTATTTTGATAGGGTACTTGGTAGGCTTCTAGAATTAAAAAGAGTTCATGCCCTTCAAGAAACTGTCTAGTGAGTTCTATGTAATATTACAGAAAATAAAGGGATTTTATAAAGGATACAACTCACAAGAAAATAAACAGTATTACTCCTTTCTACAATCATGTATAAAAAGGCGGTCTTAAGGTATCAGCACCACCTTTGCAACAAATGTAGTTAACAAGAGGGTAGAAGGACTCCAATATTTTTAGCACCTTCTCAATTATAGTCACAGAGCTAAACATTTAATATGTTATGCCATATACATTAGCTTCTATTTTTACATCATCAGAAGGTATTACCCTGCCCATTTTATGAGTACGAAAGCAAAACGAAAAGAAATTAAAGAACTTGCCAAACATTAAGCAGCTAGAGCAAATGCTACGCATTTTCACCCAACCCCCAAATCAGGCAAAGCAGATGCTCGGAGAGGCAATCATAACAGCAATCTACGTGGCAACAATGAGCCAAGCACTGTAAAATACTATTCATCTATAGTTCCTAACCTTCTTTTATCTTGCTTTCAGGACCTGTGGTGTTCAGTGGTGTTAAACAACTACTCTCACTGTTATCAGACCTGGGGTACTCCACATTAAATGAAACCCAGAGGTTTTACAGCCAAACAATGTACCCCAGCCCCATGTTACTCCATAAGCATACTCACTAAGAATGTAACTTCTAGATTCCAACATGCCATTTAAGCAACACATTCTTATAAAACATATTATCTGTTTTCAAAGGCCAGGGTGCTCAAGATTAATTTTGAGTTAAAGAACAATCATAAGTAATTTGTATTTTCTAAAGGTCAAATCTTCACTCAGACCAAGTGAAGACTTTGCTTCATTCAGATAAAAATTGCAAACAATTTCTGAGTAGTTCTGTATCACTCAGGACATGGTTTTAGAGCAGTAAGGAACTATGCCCCAATCTCAAAGGCAAAATACAGTAAGTTTATTTCTAGCTCACACTGCAAGGTCAGCAGGAGAGCACTCTCTGTTCACTGCAGTCACTCAGGAACCAGGCTGGTGGGTGCTCCATCTGGACACATATTTCCTGAATCAGAGAAACAGGAATAGGAGACACGGCAACTGACACACGAGCTCTTAAATCTTCTGCCTGGAAGGGACATACATACATCACATTCATTCACATCCCTTTGGCCCAAGACTGTCTGCAAGTGTCGGTAGAGCACACACCTACCGAGTAACACAACGTACGTGGACAAATCAAGATATTTAGTGAATAACACTAATAACTACTACAAAACCTAACAAATATTTGTTAAATATTTCCTAAAATGAAATATCTTCCTTAAAAGAAGTGGCCCAATCCCTACAAATTTCCTGAGTACTTACTATGTATCAGGCATGGAACAATGCCTTACCAGCATTGTCCCTAATCCTCAATACAATCAGCGTAGGAGAAATTATTGGTATTTTATGAATGAATAAATAGACTCCAAGAGATTAAGTAAGTTGCTCAAGGTTGCACAACGAGTGAATGGTAAAAGTGGAATCTGAATCCAGATTAATCTAATTCTAAAGCCTGTGCTCATTCCACTACAAAACCACTAACAAAAAAGGAGAGAGAGGGAGTTTAAGATTACATTTTCCCTCACTCCAAATTCAAACTAAAACATTAGGAAAGATTATCTAAAATCACTGATAGAAATATAAATAGTAAAAAAGAGAAACCTAATCCCCAAAACTTCATTTCCAAGATGTTATTTAAAGGGGCGATGGGAGGGGTGCCTGGGTGGCGCAGTCGGTTAAGCGTCCGACTTCAGCCAGGTCACGATCTCGCGGTCCGTGAGTTCGAGCCCCGCATCGGGCTCTGGGCTGATGGCTCAGAGCCTGGAGCCTGTTTCCGATTCTGTGTCTCCCTCTCTCTCTGCTCCTCCCCCGTTCATGCTCTGTCTCTCTCTGTCCCAAAAATAAATAAACGTTGAAAAAAAAAAATTAAAAAAAAATAAAGGGGCGATGGGGAATCAGAAGTCACCTGGAATACAAATACCCTAACTAAAACAAATAAATATGTCTGGAAGAAAAATCATCAAAGAAAAAAGTCTTCTTCTATCTGGTATTAGCAAATAGCAGTAAGTCATATTCCCTATATAAGCGCTCAATTAACTTGTGAATTTTATTGTCTACATCTCTACATCCTGACAATTAAACACCTAGCTTATAATCTCTGTATCAAAGAAATAGAAAGAACAAAAGACTTTAATATTCTGAAAACTAAAAACTTTTCATAGTTTTGGCCTGCTAGGGCAAGCTATCAAAAAAATATATATATACATATGAAAATTAACTTGTAAAGATTTTTTAAAAGAAAGAACAAAAAGCAAACTGCAATAGGTATGCAAGATAGCAAAATAAATCCGGGATGAATGACAATAATTGTTAGATCATCTTTTCCAATGAAATGAAAGAAAAAGGCATTACCACATAGATGGCAACCAAAGCCAATCTGTCCTCACAAGAGAATCCAACGTGTTTGGTGTTCAAAAATACAGTACTTGTTGTAACACCGTTTAAAGTCTATTACAAATAAAATAAAAACCCAATATAAACATCCCAAATCTGTAGACAAAACTCCTGTTCCAAATGCTCTCCTTTCATGAAATGTACTAAGCCTACAGAGTCAGACTAAATCAAGCCTGAACAGAACTTCTAAATTGTCAATAGGATATTAGTTCTTTTTTTATATTTGCAAAAGTACAAAAGGCCAAAGAGATGGACATATTTAACACAAGTTCCTCTAAACACAAATCAGAACGTTTCACTTAAAAGCCTGAAGTAATACAACATGTCAAATATTTATGTATTTTTTGCATTTGAACATTGACTATCATATTTCCCAAAAATCCTTCATGTTACAAGGCTGATGCTTGGAATTTTTTTCTTTCTACATGCTGAGACTATAATTTATTTGAAGAATATATTTCATGCATAAAAAAGTTTAGATAAATACACCATATTTCATATACACTTAAAAATAACACTACATTGTTGTTAAACACTACTAGAAAAGGAGACAGAGAGAGAAACCATGTGTGTGTGTTTGTGTGTGTGTACTGACTCAAAAGACTTGTGACAGATAAGGAAAAACATTTTAAAACATGAATAATTGGAGGACTTCTTTGTCATCTATCTGGATTTGAATTCCAACTCTACATTTGATCGGACTGCCTAATTTTTTATGCTTCAGTTTCCTCATCTCTGAAACAGCTACAAATAATATTTCTGAAAGCTCTTTCAAGGAAAATAATGCACATAAAATGTTAACACAGTGCCTGGCACACAGTAAGAGCTCAATAAACATTAGCTGCTGCAGCTACCACTGCATCTATTATCTTTTTTAAAGGACAGATCAAATTTTCATAAGATATCTTCTTCTTTTTTTGAAATCCTATGGTGTTCAAAAGTCTATATTCTCAGTTGGCACCTGGCATATCAACCATTTATATTTTGCTAGTGTGTATCTGCAATAATCACTCATTTCCTCATGCTCCCCACATATGCTGAAATCACAGAAATCTTTGGACTCTGACAAGTGAATGGCCATATTAAGTGACGCCCTAAGAATGGACTTTATAATCATGGATTTGGGTAAGGTAACAATTGCAGTAATAAGAGTTAACAGGTTATCAATGAATTACTACCTACCAGGTAATGTCCTAACAACTCTTTCAATCCTAGCAATAATCCTAGGCCTTATCATTAGCCCCATTCTTTTCTTGTTTTAATTTTGTTTTTAATGTTTATTTATTTTTGAGAGCAAGAGAGAAAGAATGCAAGCAGCGGAGGGGCAGAGAGAGAGGGGGAGACACAGAATCCGAAACAGGCTCCAGGCTGAGCTGTCAGCATAGAGCCTGATGCGGGACTTGAACTCAGGAATGGGGAGATCATGACCTGAGCCGAAGTCAGATGCTTAACCAACTGAGCCACCCAGGGGCCCGTCATTAGCCCCATTCTAACAAAGCAAAGAACTGATGCAAAAGAAATATAATTTGTCCAACATCACACAGTAAGTGGTATTCAAATCCAAGCAGTAGACTCCAATTCCTGGGCACCAGACCCAATTGAAACCAGACCTTTATAAAAGGCCTTATAAATAAGAACACCTGAAAGACTATAGACTTTACTCTGAGGTCAAAAATTACATTGAATGCTTTCAACTGGAATCACAAGATCATAATACTCTGGTTATAGTTTGGAAATGAACTGGACAGGTGAGACAAGAGAAGTGTGGAGACCTATAAGGCAGTTATGGAATCACGGCAAAGAAGGTCTTGAATAAGGAGTAGAGCAGCAGTAGGGGGCATGGAGAGAGTCTCAAGGATTCGACATATATTAAGGAGGTAAAATAGACAATTCTTGGTGACTAAATATATTGGACTAACTGAAAGGGAGAAGTTTAGGATGGTGGCCAAATTTCTAACTGGTAAGTGGCATTTCCATTAACTGAAATGAACAGCTAAAGAAAAACAGAGTTTGGGGGAGAAGAGGTTAGGGGAGGGGTTGAGACAGAGACAATAAATTCAACTTGGGGGACACTTATTTGAGGAGCAGTGAGACAACGAAGCAAGCAGTTCAGGAGAGATCTGAGACACAGATATGGATTAGGGGGTCATCAGTATATAGATGGTAACTGAACCCAGAGAAATCTGTAAGATTATCCACAGGATGTATGAAGAGTAAGAAAAGCTGAGGTCCTGGAAAAGAATACCAAACATAAGAACACTTAGGGGATGGTACAAGTAAGGAGAAGAATGAAGAGGAATGACGAGACAAGAGAGGAAAAGTGTGACTTCAGGGAAACTAAGGAGAGATTTTAAGGGATGAGACATGGGAAATAATGTCATAACCAGCTGAGAGACCCAATAAGAACATAAAAGTGTCCATCCGATTTAGTTACGGGCTGTCTTTGATTATCTCAGTGAGATCAACCTCAGGAATAATACATGGAAATCAGATTACAGTGGCACAAAAGAAAAGCTAACAGCAAGTGTGGGCAAAGGATTTGAGAAATTTGGCTATAAAAGGAAGAAAGAAATAAGGTAGTGACTGGAAGAAACAATGGGGCAAAAAAGGGTTCTTTTCCTCATCTCGTTCCTCCCTTTCTTTTTAACATGTAAACATTGTTCTAAGCATCTAATACTATCAACTCTATCTGCATCACTGCCCTCATCACCAACCTCTTGTGTTTAACTTCTACTAATCTTTCAAAGCTTAGATAAGAGGCTATTTGTTAGTGAAACGTTCACTATGTTCACTAATTAAAACCAATCACAGTACCCTTCCTGTTTGTTGCACTTTGTTCATGCCACTGCTACGATACTGCACATGTCGTATTAAAGTAGTTTATGCACAAATATCTTAGCCCATTTGAGCTATTTTAACAAAATGCCATAGACTGTGTAGCTCATAAATAATAGACATGTACTGCTTACAGTTCTAGAGTCCAAGATCAAGGCAACTGCAAATTCGGTGCATGGTGAGGACTTGTTTCCTGGCTCATGGATGACACTTTCTTGCAGTGTCTTCACATGGCAAAAGGAACAAAGTATCTCTCTTGGGCCTCTTTTGTAAGGACACTTTTCCCATTCATAAGGGTTTTACCTGCATAGCCTAATCACCTCCCAAAGGCCCCTCCTTCTAAACCATCACCTTGAGGGTTAGAATTTTAATCTATGAATTTGAAGGGAGAATGTGAATCTTTTTAACTACCAAAGCACTGCACAGAGAAATACTCAAATGTTTCCTGAATGAACAAAACTCAACCATCAATTATATGTGTTGTTATTATTACAGAAATAGGGGGAAAAGACAGAGAGAGAAAGAGAAAGAGAGAGAGAGAGAGAGAGAGAGAGAGAGAGAGAGAGTTGTAGAACAGATCTGAGAACACACCACCAATCCAAATTTCCACCACCAGACCCGTAATGATAAGTTGAGCTGGAGGCATTGTGAACTTAAGAAAAAAAAGCATTTACTTCTCATCTCCTATTTTCTACAGAGACAATGTAGTGTAGCACAGAGCTTCCCAAGGATGTGCCTGCCACAAAAGACTGAAGAAGATGACTAGGTACTAAATCCTTCTTTACTTTGACTTGACTTGGTGGGGGGATAAGGGGTCTTGAGACCTCTATAGTATCCATAACCTACAGGTCAGTTGCCTCCAGTTGTAAGCAGCCTTAGCCACTTTCCCCACCATGTGGGGAAAACATGTGTAAAAACACACATGTTTTCTATGTACAACATGATGTGGAAGAGACTGTGAAGTTCTGGTGTAGTCAGAGTGAGAATTAAGGAGAATAAACTCTGAGATTAGAGAGACCCAAATGCAAATCCAATCCCTTGTTTATCTCTAGTTACAAATCCTTGGCAAGTTACTTAACCTCTCAAAGCCTCAGTCTTCTCACATGTAAAACAGAGAAAATATCAGTACCTACTTTAGTGTGTAGTAGTAGTAAGGATTAACCCAATACTATTTATAAAACACTTAGCACAATGCCTGGCACATAATAAGCATTCAACAAATATTAGCTAGCTATAATAATTTCATTTTTCATCAAAGCCTCAACATCCACAGCCCTCTCCAACTACAAAAGAGGGACACACTGGCTCTGAAGCTCTGGGAGACACTGACTACTATGGTGGGTTTTTTGAATCATGTGAACTTCATATGCTATTTACATAGTAATACATGACTCCTTCAAGTTGATAAAACTTCAATATCTGTTCCTCAGATTCATGCTATTTGTCTCTTTCATTGGTGTGATAATAATTTTTACCATAAGAATTTAAAACTTCTTCTACTTATGTTGCATACCCAGAAATCAGACTTTCTGCACTATTTCCTATAGAAAAGTGTTTCAAGTATGGGTGAATATGTGCTTAGGGTACATTAGTCACACTCCAACTAAAATTGGGCACTGGAATAAGGCATACTGTGCCCCAAGTGTGGCCTATATAGTGACTCCCACCTTGTACATGACCACTTATATGGTAGACATAACTGGCAGGGGAAAAAAAGGTGGGGGGCGGAAATGATGCTTTAAGAGATATGTTGAATTTAAACAAAAAATTCAATAGCCAAGAGAGGTAACCTAGTTAGACTTGCAGGGTTAGAAACAGGGCACGAGGTCAAGATCTGGAGCAGATCTAGATGTCATTCACCCATAAAAAGTTAAACCCAGAGGAATTATGATTTGGAAAGAATACTTTTATTTATTTGTTTAAGTTTATTATTTATTTTGAGAGGGAGAGCACAAGGTGGGGGAGGGACAGAAAGAGAGGCAGAGAGAAAATCCTAATCTTCCATGCTCAGCGTGGAGCCCAACATGGGGCTTGTTCTCACGACTGAGAGATCATGACCTGAGCTAATATCAAGAGTCAGACACTCAACCAACTGAGCCACCCAGGCACCCCTCGGAAAGAATACTTTTAGACATGACAGAACATTATACAAGGTGGATGTGATCAGCCTAAGATCCATTTAATTCAGTTATGGGACAAGAGGAAACAATATTTGGCTCTAAAAGAGAGATGAAAGCTGAACAGAATTAGAACTAAATTCAGTAAGCTAAAAAGGAGAGTTGTGAGATGTGTTAGACACACAATAAAATTCTAGTCAACCTCTTTTATGACAACAGCTGTTAGTAACATTCCAGTTTCTGCTCTATGTCAAAGTTTCATATTTCAGTTGTAGTTTATTATTACTATAGTCAACTTGATCTGAAAACCAAGAATGTAAAACCTGTATTCTACAACATAGTTTCAGACTCATCTTATGAAAATTCAAGTAGTACAAGAGCTTTAAAAAATAACAATTGTTTTATAAACTTCTGTGGAAATCTAGTCATTTATTTTTTAGCAAAATAAACTTTAATAGTAGCAATAAAATAATGTCCTCAAAGGGAATAAACACAGAATAAAGTTTAATATGTTTCTGATGTCCTATATTAATATATTAAAATATCTTACATTTATAAGATTAAATTTAAATGACAATTGACTATGCACTGGCCTTAAGGCTGGAACTACACTGTGGAAATTAAAACAAGTGAAATCTTTAACATGCAAAAACTGCTCTTCAAATAAATGTTTAATGCATATTTATTTACATTTCATAAAAACAATCAATACATGATAAAATTTTAGTGATGATTATAAATATATGCTAATGTATACTTTCTTCCTCTTAAGCAATTAATAATAATGCATAAGGAAAGGGTAACACAAATTTAATTCCATTCTAAAATGCTATTCATTGACATATTTGGCACATTTAAAATGACCTAATGGAGGGGCGCCTGGGTGGCGCAGTCGGTTAAGCGTCCGACTTCAGCCAGGTCACGATCTCACGGTCCATGAGTTCGAGCCCCGCGTCGGGCTCTGGGCTGATGGCTCAGAGCCTGGACCCTGTTTCCGATTCTGTGTCTCCCTCTCTCTCTGCCCCTCCCCTGTTCATGCTCTGTCTCTCTCTGTCCCAAAAATAAATAAACGTTGGAAAAAAAAATTAAAAAAAATAAATAAATAAAAATAAAATGACCTAATGGATATTTAATGGTAAGTTCATAAAGCAATTCCAGTTATTTCCTTGACAATATATATGAAAGCAAAAAAAAAAAAACAAAAAAAAAAACAACACACACACAAACCAGAAAACAAAAAACAAAAATATTAAAAAAGAAACAGGGTGGTGAAGAAGAAGACAGGTAGGAAGAGAGGGAAAGAGACACACTGAGACACAGAGACAGAGAGCACAGCAATATGACTACAAAGGAACTTTTCTCCTTTCTGGTTTAAAATCTAGTCATAGGCAAGGAATTCCAAAGATTTCACTTTTTTAAAAAAAATTTTAATGTTTATTTATTTTTGAGAGAAAGAGACAGAGCATGAGTGGGAGAGGCGCAGAAAGAGAGGGAGACACAGAATTAGAAGCAGGCTCCAGGCTCTGAGCTGTCAGTCAGTATAGAGGCTGATGCCGGGCTCGAACTCACAAGCAATGAGATCATGACCTGAGCTGAAGCTGGACGCTTAACCGACTAAGCCACCCAGGCGCCCCTCCAAAGATTTCTAATGGCAATAATCAGAAATATTATTTCAAATATAAAGATGAATAATTTCATGAGACACTATTTCTATTATAGTTAAAACTATTTCAATCACAAAATCCAAAATATGTCTGAAGAAAATTTTGACCAAACATCTATCTTCCTTAATTTCTAGGTCTGTTTAATTTCATCTTTCCTCTCAAAAAGATGTACATTTACATCATGTACATTATATTGTACATTTAAGAGTACAAAAAGAGCTGAATCTTTTGCCAAGTTCCTCACATAAATTTCTAAATATTCAAGCTCAGTTAGCAGTTAGGGCAGAGGTAGAAGTAGAATTTTATTGCAATTTAATGCAAATTATTCAAAATTCTACTTCTACCTCTGCCCTAACTGCTAACTGAGCTAAGACAAGTCACAAAAATCCTCAGAAATTCCATTTCTCACCAGGAAAGGGATAATGCTATATTACATAATCTCTAATTTGCTCCCTACTCTAAAAATGTATGATCCTCTGAAACATTAAGTATTGGTATTATTCACTTTAAGGAAAATACTTTTGTTTACAGAATTGTGCAACATATTAAACGACCTTAAAATAATATAGCACATGAATTTCTGAACCTCAGTTATTTTTAGGCTAGAATAAATAAGCATCAAGATCTATTTCAAATACATTAACTGATTCCTAGAATAAAAGTATTACCGAAGTCTGGTTCTACTAGGATAAATAATAAGCTCCCTCCCTGCCAAAAAAGGAAGGAAAAAAAAAAAAAACAAAAACAAAAGGTAAGAGCCAATTTTGAGGGCTTTAAAAGGCATAGAAGAAATCTTCAAAGAATGGAAAAGAAGCCAGTGATGGTGATACTGCAGAGATAAAAGGCGTAGAGTCAGAAGTTGGTAAATATGTTTTAAATGTGCTCCTTACTATAAAAATTACCTAATCTCCATTTAGGAGACTACATTTAATAAGACAAATTTATTTTAGCTTCTCTCTTTTCTCTCTGTATAACATTCTAATGGTCACATTGATTGCTCAGAGATAAAAACACCACTCTCAAATATGACCACATACACATCTGTCCATACTAGTTGAGTTATATGTCTGTCAACAATCAGTTGTGTTTGTCCCCAAATGTGTTAATGTAATTTATATTCACTAATGTAATTATGGAACTGACCTATATATTAAATACACCAAAAAGGACTAAATTTTTTTTTCCATGGAAACAGAGTTGAATGTTTTGGAACAACAATACCTTACAAGTATGGTTTATACAATGAAAACACCTCAGAACCCCAGCTAGAGAACTCATACTCAAAGAAAATGCCTTGATAAATGAGCGGGTATTTGTGTGTGCTAATACAATACACACACACAAATATTTCGGAGACGGAGTTAGTGAAAACAAATCTCATACCACTGCCATGAGGACAGCTTTCCTTGCATAACTTTTGTCCCCTCAGCTTGGGCATCAGAATGAACACACATGAGGAACAGAACTGCCCTAATTGACCCAGAGACCTGCAGTGTGACACAGAGCTGGCCTGGCCAAATTGTTTCTTACGTGGCTATGCTAGATACATAATTTGCAGCTAAAACTGGGATAATAAATTAAAGTAAAATACATATTAAATGCTAAAAGAAGTTGATGGTGAGAAGAATGTAAGAGAGAGAAAAGGAAGCCTAATAATCTCTAAGCATGTAAAGTGAGTATATGAATAGCTGTAGTCTGTCTCAACTAAGAGGACTTAGTTTTCCTCTTGTTACAGATGTTTAGGATATTTGGGGGCAATGTCCTGATTCTGTATGTTGTCAACTATTACAATACGTTGCCAAGAGTGGCAATGAGATTAAAGTCTCTGGATTTTTATTTTATTTTATTTTAATCTTATAATTTATTTCTTGAGGTGACTTATAGATTTGCTGCTCAGAATGCGATCACAGGGCCAGCAACACTGGTATCACCTGGGAGCTTGCTGGAAATGCAGGAGCTAAGATGCCATTCCAGACCAACTGCATTTTAATAAATCATCATCTGCATTTTAAGAAAATCCTCAAGTGATCTGTAGGCACATTAAAGTTTGAGAATTCCCTAACAGCTTTTACGTAAGATATCTGAATTTGCAACAGTTCAATTTACACCTCTTGAACATGAGTAACTGTATATTTTGGAATCAATAAAAAGGAATACCTCATTTAACAACAAAACCTTTCTTTATCATCCTTATTAGAACTATTTTATTTCTGCTTTTCTAAAAAATAATTTAAATGAGCTCTAATTCACTAGGCCTATATTCTTTTAAGGTGAAAGCCCTATCAGTTCAACTCATTCATTCACACAGTTCTTCCTATCATTAGAATGTAATAGAAAATTATAAGAGATATGAGCTAAAATCCAAAAGAAAGAGTCAATAACTTTAGTAAAGTGACCAAAAACTTTGATGATCATAAAAGTCTTAGGACTCACGTAATTTCAACAAGGTTGACTTGCTATAATAAAAACCTCAACATGTTTCATACCAGAAGTTGCTGGTGATTTTAAAAGGCAAGAGGAGTTTCACCTTTCATTAAGAGTCCCTGAAGATATCTTAAAATGACACCCTGCCAGAAGGGTTTGTCCAAAATATTAGAATCAGGAATTATCCAGTTGCAAGAGCATCTTTTTAACACTCAAGCAAGAAACAGAAGTTAAAATGGCAATTGTGCTTCTATTATCAGAGCTTGAGGTTTCTTTGATAGAAGAAACTAAATCTGATAAGCTCAACTGCTTTCTATTATCTGATTCTGAATATCACTCTTGTTCTGACTGTGCCCAAGGGGCTCAAATCCTAAGAATTACATACTCCATTTTTTTTTAACAATCACTTCAGAAAGCAATCCAAGGTAGCTTGGATTCAGAGGTCCTGGGCTGCCACAACCAACTTCTTCTCTAAGGCCTGAGAACCCAAAGTTACGTTCTCCTCCTCTTTTTATTTTGCATTTTAGGATGACAGGAACATGATAAACAGCCAGCACTCAATCACCATCCAGTACAAAGAAGCTTTGTGATTGACAACAGAATATAAAAAAGGGAGGAGACCCACTTTTTTCTTCCTTTAGGGAAGACTATGGCTGAAATTTTAGAACTTAAAAGCTTCTCCCATTTCGACCAGCTCACCTTGCAGGTAAACACCTTCCTGGTTCAGTGACTCAGTCACACATTAGAGACAGAATCTGTGCTGAAAACTGATAATGGTGGAAAAATACTCTTTTAACTGTGAATTTCAGCTCAGGGCAGCTGTAGGCAATGTACTTCCTCTCCCAGTAAGCCCTGTCATTAAACCTGTGCAGCATGAAAAATAAGCCTTCATAAGTGAATATTTTATTTGAAGTTTTAAGGATAGAGATTAGAATAAATCCAAATACTCCTCATTTTTGCTGTGACTTTTTAGAAAATGTCTAGAACAGACCATGAAAGAAAAATAATATTCTATATGATATAAATATTAATATAATTTCCTTCTATGCCTCTCTATTCAAGTCAATAATTTTCTATGGCAAGGACAGTGATTTTGAAACATCTCCCCCCCCAAATAAACAGAAACTACAGCAAAATTCTTCAAAATATAATCAATATCAATATATGTATAATCAAATGTAACCTATGAAATACATATTCAAAATATAATCAGGTTATTAACTAATAATTTAAATTCCAAAGACTGTAAATTTAATTTTCATTCAAACTACATTGGAATGTACTAGCAATGAACTTCCTAGGTATTTAAAGAACATCCTCATGATTGGTCTTTAGATGGCAATCCATGGCTTTTCATTTTGAGACGAATGTATCGGACTTATATTTGAGAACATATTCATTAAAAGCCTGTTTCAGGGGCGCCTGGGTGGCTCAGTCGGTTAAGCGTCCGACTTCAGTTCAGGTCTTGATCTCGTGGTCTGTGAGTTCAGGCCCCACATAGGGCTCTGTGCTTACAGTTCAGAGCCTGGAGCCTGCTTCAGATTCTGTGTCTCCTTCTCTCTCTGCTCCTCCCCTGCTCATGCTCTATCTCTGTCTCTCAAAAATAAATAAACTTAAAAAGATTTTTAAAAAAATAAATAAATAAAAGCCTGTTTCATAAAAATAAGTTTATTTCATCCTTCATCTTATTTTCTTCCAATTAATAAGTACTTTTGATGTTGTGCCATATCTGCATCTATTTCTGAAATTAGTCTTCATTGGAAGGCCTATAAAACTTTTAAGTAAAAAAGTTAACACCCTAACTCAGTAAAAAGTAAAGTAAAAAAGTTAACATCCTAACTCAGAAATATAAAAAAAAAAAAAAAATTTCAGCACAATGTTATGTTAACAATCTATATACACTTGTGACTTCTACTGTCGCTTCCTCTCTTTTTTCCCCTGTAACTCCAAAGTGTAGTGTCTCACAACTAAGAGCATGCATATTCTAAACTGCAGTTCTGACAACTCTGGAAAGAGAGCTGACAAGCCTAGCAGTGCACGTGCATATTCTTCATTCTGTCAATCTCCAAGGGAACGCTCCTTCATACACCTGAGAAAAAGGTAAGTCTCCCAATGTGCTCTTTCAGTGCATGTCTACGTACCCACAAAACCAAGCAACATCCCTGAGATGCAGCATCAGGGATATTTAATGTTGATAACACAAGAAACACCATGCCACTGTGCAACAAAGA
The DNA here is from genome assembly GCF_014898765.1 of Herpailurus yagouaroundi. Classification (NCBI taxonomy): domain Eukaryota; kingdom Metazoa; phylum Chordata; class Mammalia; order Carnivora; family Felidae; genus Herpailurus; species Herpailurus yagouaroundi. The sequence goes on along the minus strand of NW_024412411.1, from coordinate 16,036,191 downwards.
TCTGTTTCTAGATCAGATTTTTTAATAACTGCTATGATTTATGTAATATACAACTCCCTATTTGAAGTATATCACTCATTTGTTTTTATAGTCACAGATTTGTATAGCCATCATCATAATTACGTTCAGAACATTTTCATCACCATTAAAAAAAACACTCATTTGTAGTCTTTCCTCATTCCCTTCAAGCCCCCTTGTCATAGGCAACACAAATCTACTTTCTATCTCTATGGATTTGCCTGTTCTGGACATATCACCTAAGTAGATTCATACCATATGTGACCGTTATAGCTCAGATTTAAATAATAAAAATAGCAAACATTTATTGTGTACAATGATTCTTAATTCTTACTTAATAATTAAGTAATTCTTAATAATTACTTAATTCTTACAGTAATCCCATGAGGTAAGTACTATTATTATTCCCACTTCAGGATGAGAAACCTAAGGCACAGAGTGGCTAAGTAACTTAGCCGCAATCTGAAAACAAATAGATGAAGTAAGGATTTGAACATATGCAGCCTGGCTTCACAGTGTACCCTATATAACAATGCTACTACACTATGGTGTCCTTTAATTACCTCTAAGAAAACTCATGCAGTAGAAAATAGAAACATACAGTCAGGCTTGAAAAAACCATAGTGAATTATAGCATTCCTCATAACTGATAAAATATGCAGTTAACTTTGCTGATGCAAAGTCTAAGAACTTTCTGTGATTAATAATAATTCTCCTTAAACAAGAAAGAGCACACAAAGAAGGATTCCCAGAACTTGATGGAATCATTATTTCAGTCCTGTTCACGTTATTAAGAGTTATCACCAGTTTTCTTGGTAAAGAATCGAAGACTGGTATCAGAATCCTTTCTCCCACTTCTAATAATTGGTTACATATGCCTGTGAGAGTGGGTGTGAGTACAGGTGGTGTAATTAAAGAGAAGACTTTCTGCTTAGACTAATCACAGAAAGATCTTAGTCTTTTCTAATGCAGATACGCCAAGAAAAGGCATTTCATCATACAACCTACATGATATGATCTCATTTGAGAAACCAGAGGAAGAACATGAAAATATGTATATGGAAGGAGAGGGGAAACAAGTGAAGGAGGGAGGAAGAAAAGGAGGAAGGAAAGAAGGGAAAGAGGAAGACGAGAGAAGGAAGGCAGGTAGCCAGGAAAGAACGATGTGGCAAATGGCCAGTAAAGATATACATAAGGTGGTAATCTTTCTCCAAAAGATTTTGTTTAGTGGTATTTTCCTACAATGAGGAAAAAAACAAAGAAAAAAATACATATATTACCAAAAAAAAAATCAATATAATCTTAATTTGAGGCTATTTGCCCTCTAATGTGTTCTACAAAATTCTGGTTATTTTTCTAATTCACAAGGCATCTGATCTCATTGCAGAGTAAGTTTTATCATTCTCCTAAGCTCACCATAATTCCCAAATTTAAAAATCTCTCTAGGTGTTATATCATAACCCAACCAAATAAAGCCAAAAGGTAATTCTTAAAAGAATCTGCAAGTATTTCTTCATCATCTTTTCACACCTAAATAGCTTCAAGCTTCTATATTTATCACTTATAAATTATATTCAATTCCAAATAACTTTAATCTCATATTTTCAAAAACACAATATTTATATGTCAAGCCCAAAGGGGATGGAGTAAGTTACAATTATGACTATGGTGTGTATAGCTGTGTAAGTTTGTATAGCTGGAATCCCTGGTTTCAGCTAATACAATAAATCGTCTAATAATATTTAGCCATAACGTGGTATTTGGGTTAAAAATGAATAATAAATTCAATTCAAAGAATTTTATAATTTCATACTTCCTTTTAAAGACCCCTATTAATGATAGGCATTAAGGAGGGCACTTGTTGAGATGAGCACTGGGTATTACACGTAAGTGATATATCACTAAATTCTACTCCTGAAATCATTATTACTCTATATGTTAACTAAATTGGATTTAAATTTTTCAAAATTTAAAAATATATAGAAAACCCCTATTAAAAGACTTTCCTTTAAGAGAAAGAAAGCTTACATGGAGATATTAGCTAGCCTCCACCTTGGGGTAGCAAGCAGGTCTGCAGGCCAATTTTTTCAATAGACAACTGAAATATTAATGCACTAAATCAGAAGGTTGAAAAGCCCTTCCCAGTTGTTTTAGTCAGTTCAAGCCATTGTAACAAAACACTAGACACTGGGTGGCTTATAAATAACACTAATCTAGTTCTCACAGCTTCAGAGGCTGGCAAGTCCAAAACCAAGGTGCCAGCCAACAATGCCCACTTATTCACTGGTAGCACGCTTCTCACTGTAACCTCACATGGCAGAAGGGGCACAGAGCTCTCTTGAGCCTCTTTTATAAGGGCAATCAATCATTCCATTCATGAGGACTCTGCCCTCATGATCTAATCACCTCCAAAGGCCCCACCATCTAATACCATTACCCTGACATATCAACATATGAATTGCAGGGGAACACAAACATTCAGACTATAGCACTAGCTTTTTAATCTACCAAGAGGATGACATACCAGCAAATTCTGGAAAAATATTGCCTTTTAACTACATTGAAGATATACAAAAATGAATGTAAATCCTTTAAATACATATGGCTACTCTGGCCAACATTACTTAGGCCTCCTCCTACCCTACTGCTTCTAGCAATTGTTTCCTTTTTCTTATTCCTCCTCTTCTCCAACGTTCCCACCCTTACAGGCAAGAGGTAAAACAGAGTCAACTGTATGAAAACAAGATCAAATGCATGGCAGCTGTTGGATTATGAAAAATGACAAAAAAATGTTGCAGACACTTTCAGGAATCACTTGTGGCTTTATTTCATAAATAATATGATGCAGTATGATGCCTAGAGAGATTTGGAACTTGGGAGGGGAAAGGATACCCTGATTGGCTCCATTCTTCTTTCATTAAGTTTGTATTTTAAGTTGTTAGTTAACATACAGTGTTACATTAGTTTCACGTGTACAATATAGTGATTCAACAATTCCATACATCAGCCGGTCGGTGCTCATCACAGCAAGTGAACTCCTTAATCCCATCCTTTACCCATTTTAACCTTGTTAGATTTTTTTTTTAATCCAGTTTTCAATGGATGGACTAGCAGCAACTAGTTGAGAGTAAGGCTGGCAACAGAAAGACCCACCCAGCCAAATCTTGCTGCTCCGGGAATTTGGGGCCAATACACTTCTTTTCTTCTCACTCCACTCCCCGCCTCCTACCCTCAGCCCCAACAGGGCCCATCCACCCTATACTTCTAAGACCCTTTCTTCTCTAGCCTCACTTACTCTGCTGCCCCAACACCCCTCCAGTCAGATGGCATCAAAGTAGGAAACAGATGGGAGAAGAAGAAAGAAAAAGGAAGACAAGAGAAAGGAAAGCCCCAGGTTAAACCACAATCCCAATCCCATGGCTCTTAAATTTGCAGGATTAGCCTGCTTTTATCTTGTTTTTAACCACTCTCTTCCTAAGAGGTCTGTTCTGTTCTTCTACCCCTTCACTTCCCTTCTCCTGTGCTCTGAGCTCTTGTTGGGACAGAGGACTCTGTGGAATAGCTCAAGAATTGGATAAGTCCCAATCCTTCTGCTTTAGCTCTACCACATTGGAAATGAATGCATTTTTCCAAAAATACATTATCATAAATATTATTTGTTTCTATAGTACCACTGGCGCTATACTCCAAGTACATTTTATAGATTCATTTATAGGTTAACTTTTAAAGATTGGCTTGGAAACATAAATATCATTTAAAAAATTATTTTCTTGTAGGAGCATCTGTTCTAAATACTCCTAGCCATAGGGATAACTGTATGAATAAAAAATTTAAAACGAAACCAAACAAATAACTTGCTGAAGCTACAGAATTAGTAAGTGCTAGAGCCAAAACCTAAAGAGAGGACTGTTCGAATGTGTGGCATCAAAGACTATACAATTTCTATTATACCACAGAACCTCCAAAAATATATCTGTGTTTTTCATTAAGTAAATGAAAATTCTGAAAAGCTAAAATTTTACTTCTAGTCATTAGATATTTTAAATTCAGTATCATTTATTAAAACACTTCCTGAGTACCCTTCTACCCAAACCACATCCAGTAATAATCACCAATGCTAATAAACTATTACTGACATTATCAGGGAAAAAAAGTATTTAAATTATTTCAAGAATTCGCCACTATTGTTAAAAATCTATCATATTATTTCTCTTACCTGTGCACATTTGATTTGCTCATACTTCTGTAAAGGGAACAGATTCTTATACCCAGGAAGAATTCCTTATTGCTCAAAACTAAAATGTTTATTGAAAAATGCTTTTCTCAAATCTTCTATCATCATTTCCAAAACAAAACATTTTCATTTCTCCTAACTTAAGAAGAATTATTTATAAGAATAATTATTCTTTTCTCAATAAATACAACTGTAGAACATGGAACAAAAGACTTTTTGCTCATGACACAGCTATTACTACTATTAAATTCTAGCTAGATCATATCTTACAGATTCATTAAAAAATAAATTCAACTATATACTGCCAACTTGATTTAGCTGAACAATGCTAAACAGAGGTTAAAAGGGTTTTAGGTCAGAAGTGTAAATCAGGCTATTAGTAAAAAAAAAATAAATAAATAACATACTTATGGTTTATCCTTTTTAATGTTTATTTATTTTTGAGAGAGAACGAGGGGTAGGGCAGAGAGAGAGAGAGAAACAGAGAATCCGAAGCACACTCCACAGGGTCAGCAGAGAGTCCAATGCGGGGCTCTAATTCATGAACTGTGAGATCATGACCTGAGCCGAACTCAGACACTTAACCAAATGAGCCACGCAGGTGCCCCATTTATGGTTTATCCTTTATTATAACTCGAAACTGCCATCTTGATTCACAAAGAGGCTCCGATATCCAGTGGAACCTCAGAACCACTATAGGACTAGAACAAGCCAACTGGCAGTGAAGGACAGTAGTATGTTAATGGTATAAACTTTTCACTGATTCAGTAATGTGTAGACATTACCACCTCTTGAACTTTGACATTAGTAAAAATAAATAAGATATTTACACTTAGAAAATCCCCTAAAAATGCCATTTTTACTTTTGAAAATAAAATTGCAAAGACAACTGACCACTTCTACTGTGACTGTGTCCCCTTAGGTCTGTAAGGATTTGCATTTTAAGTTGACAGTATTTCTCCAAACAGTATTTCTCTTTGATTGATACTAAAAACAATAAACATATCAGACATCAAATATTTGAGTACAGTATATTTGTTTATATGGGCACCGTATATCATGTGGCTGACAGGCAAAAAATGAAAATAGACTTGCCACAACTTCCACCCACAGATGGAAGTACATTCACCACATGGGCAGACTAATTTTCTCCCCCCAAAAACAAAGATCAGAGTCATATGGCTTGAAAATAAGCTCTCTATTGTCAGAGAAAGTGATTTACAACATTTATGAACCTATGTTTTCTCACCTTTTCCATTTGCTTTGAGGAAAGCGACAGTCCTAATGATCTCTGTATTTTATCTTTGCATAGGGCAGAATTTGCGTTTTTGGTAAGCTCACTAGTTTAGTTACCTATTATGGAAGTACCTCGATTCACTTGCATATATCTTCTGAGGAATACTGGTTTCCGAAGCCCATGTCAATTTTTATTAACAAGTTAATTTACCTTTGGAGAATGGCAATGAATTTACGAAGCCAAAGGCCTAAGATTTTTCTATTTACTACCTCTCCTATGTATCAGTCCTCATCCACTTAAAACCATATGTTCAAGGCTTCCAAACAGAATGTCAGTATCCTCCTAGTCATTTAACATGCTCTCTCCCAGACAAGCAGGTTTAACAATCTAGCTATCTATGTTTACATTCTGCACTGCATGTTAGGCCATTTCTCTCCTCTTTCTCATTCCTCAACTTGTCAATCTCTCCTGCTTGCATAACTTTCTTTTACCACTGAAACTTTCCCATGGTCTGGTCTCTCTTGTCTAAAAAAATAATAAACTAAGAAAGAATCCAAAAGAAAAACCTTAATCCTGTAACAACTTGCCTTATCCTCTCAAACTTCTTGAGTTTATTATACTCATTTCTACTTCCTCATCTCACACTTTTTTTGCATTTATTTAAAAAAATTTCCCAACTTTCTCAAAAAAAAAATTGACAAATCTAATTATACATATTTAGAGTGAACATCATGTAACACAATCTACTCTTCCAACTCAACAAGAAAAACTTCTCCAGCAGTTTACCACTCCCCACTAAGTTGCTAGAGCAAATAAACAATTTTTAGCCCTTATCTTAAAGAATATATTTATAGTATTAACACTAAAAATAATGCCCTCATTCTTGAAATCCTCCATTTTAACTAACATTCTTTCATAGTTTAAAAACAATAATGCTGACTGGGAACTCTACTTCTGCTAAAGTAATAATCACGGTGCTAGGTGCTCACATGTATCAGCTTGGCAGTTTTCTCACTGCTATTGTTACCCATTAATGGTTCAATGCAGCTTCTTAAATAAATAAAATAAATTAGAATAAAAAAGATCCAAGTGTATTCAATGCACTAAGGCTAAGTATTATTCTGGAAAACTTGCGTGTGTGTGTGTATTCACAACATACAATTTAGCTCTTATTTTGGGTCATATTCAAAAAACTCTTAAAGACACTGTGTCTAATTTATTCACCAGAACCCTACCAGTGAGGTCCATATAATTTACACTTTTTAATAAAGAAAACACTAAGTATAGAAAAGTTGTATAATTTGTCTGTAGTCAACCAGTTGGTGTGACATTCCAGAATAGCCTCTGTTTATCTCCTGATCTCCAAATACCCAAATGGTATCTATATTTCTCTATGCAAATATCTTAAAACACACTCCAATCTCAGAATTTAAAAAAAACTGTATTCAATTTCCACACGTTTCTCATTTGCTAATTTCCAGTGTTTCACTCTTCATCATCCAAGCATCAATCCTCATATCTTAGATACAACCACTCTTCACCATGTCATTACCACAATAACCTTCAGTCATGACCCACCCTTTCTTTCTAGAATAACTGCAAGAGTATCCTACCATTACCTGTCATTATGCTCCCTCCAAGCCTCCAATTCACTCTCTGCTTTGCTGGAAGAAATCTCTTCAAAATATAAATCTAGGGGTGCCTGGATGGCTCAGTCAGTTAAGCGTGCAACTTTGGTTTCAGCTCAGGTCATGATCTCACGGTTTGTGAGTTCAAGCCCCGCATAGGGCTCTCTGCTGTCAGTGCAGAGCCAATTCAGATCTTCTGTCCCCCTCTCTCTCTGTCCCCCCACCTCAAAATTAAATACACATTAAAAAAATGTTTTTAATATATATAAACGTAATTATTTAGGGCAAACTCTCCTAACTCTACAGTCAAACTGTAAAGTTCAAATGCAATACATAATTTCCTAGAATAGATTTTTGTGTACTTTGGGCAGTACTTTAAAAAATAGAACCTAATTGATATTTAAAGGACTTTTATTAAAATCAATAATGGTTGAAAGACCCAGATCAAAAGCTCTTTACTCGCTGTTAAAGTTACTTCAAAGATAATAGGTTACGTTTACATAAGGATAGTTTCAGGAACAATCACAAATGTCTTTCACTCAAAAATTGCAGATAGCTAATAAAATATGCCATTTTCCTAAAAACAAAATACATCCATATCTTGAGACTAATGAAAGGGTTCATTATTTGTACCTTCACAGAGAGTTGGACTAGAATTCATCAAATGGCAGGCATCAATGCTGTTTCTAAATAACGTTTCAAACACAAAAACAATAAACTTTAATTTGTGCTGGTTTCTTTTTTTTTTAATTTTATTTATTTTGAGAGAGACAGACAGTGCAAGCAGGGTAGGGGAAGGGAGAGAGGGGGAGAGAGAGAATTCCAAGCAGGCTCTGCACTACCAGCGCAGAGCCCGATGGCTCAAATTCACAAAACCATGAGACCATGACCTGAGCCAAAACCGAGAGTCAGATGTTCAATCAACTGAGCTACCCACACACCCCTGAGTTGGTTTCTAAATAAAAATGCAATGCTTTTCAATGTTTATAGCAGATTAAGATATGTCTACTGTGAATCAGTCATACACAATCTGTAGATTATCTGCTATGACAACACTTCTGAGCCCTTCAATCTACACGTTTAAACAAACTGTTGGATTCGTTGCTTCGCAAAGACAGGTGAAAAGAATTTCTAGCTAAGTACTCACTAGGATGTGATCAGAGTTGTCAAAATATGCTTTATGATACTATTTTAAATTAAATTCTTTAAAGAAAAGTGAAGCTGAATCATTTTATGTTTCTAAACTATGTGTTCTTCATACACAGATATTTAGTGTTGAAAATAAAACCAATCAAATAAATTGTTTAAAAGTGTAGCATGCATCATTGTTTTTTTGAGCAGGATTAAGTGTAATAGTTTTGGCATGATTTTTGCGTTGTTGTTGATTCTTCCCTTTGCTTTTCAGTTAAAACAAAAAATAAGAGCTAATGATTCAAAAGAAACTCATTTCTTTTCTCCACATGACTATTGGAAAGATCCTATCAAGCCTGAATCAACAACTATAATAAATCCTTGACTTAAAAAAAAAAAAAAATAACAAAATAACAAGTTGCTTTACTCACAAATACAGGTTTGTAAATTGAAAAAAAAAAGTGCTTTACAGGTATACATGAGACAAAATATTCTACCAAGTTTTCAACCAGGACTTCTGCTTCATAGTGATAGGCATTTTTCTGAGGCAAAGTTATGACAACATGCAAAATAATAAGACGATTGAACAAAGAAGGCAGAATCATTATGAAGAATGCCCACTAGGGTTGTACAGAGAGACTTCTTTCAAAACATCTTCAAAATATTGTACCCCAGTTCCTAACAGAATTGATTTCTGGTACACAGACTGAAAATCAAGATCGCCATGTATGAGAAAATGCGTGTAAAAAAAAAAACCAAAACTACCTCTAAAAAAAAACAAAAGAGCTATTCAAAAGTAAGATACTTTCACTCGAGAAGAAAGTATATTCTGTTGCTTTGGGATGCAGAGTTCTAAATATATCTGTCAAGTCCATCTGATCCAATGTCTCATTCAGGGCCCTTGTTTCTTTATTGACCATGTGTCTAGATGATCTATCCATTTCTGTAAGTGGGGTGTTAAAGTCCCCTGCAATTACCACATTCTTATCAATAAGGTTGCTTATGTTTATGAGTAATTGTTTTATATATTTGGGCGCTCCGGTATTCGGCGCATAGACATTTATAATTGTTAGCTCTTCCTGATGGATAGACCCTGTCACTATTATATAATGTCCTTCTTCATCTCTTGTTACAGCCTTTAATTTAAAGTCTAGTTTGTCTGAAATAAGTATGGCTACTCCAGCTTTCTTTTGGCTTCCAGTAGCATGATAAATAGTTCTCCATCCCCTCACTCTCAATCTAAAGGTGTCCTCAGGTCTAAAATGAGTCTCTTGTAGACAGCAAATAGATGGGTCTTGTTTTTTTATCCATTCTGATACCCTATGTCTTTTGGTTGGCGCATTTAATCCATTTACATTCAGTGTTATTATAGAAAGATACGGGTTTAGAGTCATTGTGATGTCTGTATGTTTTATGCTTGTAGTCATGTCTCTGGTACTTTGTCTCACAGGATCCCCCTTAGGATCTCTTGTAGGGCTGGTTTAGTGGTGACAAATTCCTTCAGTTTTTGTTTGTTTGGGAAGACCTTTATCTCTCCTTCTATTCTAAATGAAAGACTTGCTGGATAAAGGATTCTCGGCTGCATATTTTTTCTGTCTAGCACACTGAAAATCTCGTGCCAATTCTTTCTGGCCTGCCAAGTTTCAAAAGAGAGATCAGTCACGAGTTATAGGTCTCCCTTTATATATGAGGGCACGTTTACCCCTTGCTGCTTTCAGAATTTTCTCTTTATCCTTGTATTTTGCCAGTTTCACTATGATATGTCGTGCAGAAGATCGATTCAAGTTACGTCTGAAGGGAGTTCTCTGTGCCTCTTGGATTTCAATGCCTTTTTCCTTCCCCACTTCAGGGAAGTTCTCAGCTATTATTTCTTCAAGTACCCCTTCAGCACCTTTCCCTCTCTCTTCCTCCTCTGGGATACCAATGATGCGTAGATTATTTCTTTTTAGTGTATCACTTAGTTCTCTAATTTTCCCCTCATACTCCTGGATTTTTTAATCTCTCTTTTTCTCAGCTTCCTCTTTTTCCATAACTTTATCTTCTAGTTCACCTATTCTCTCCTCTGCCTCTTCAATCCGAGCCGTGGTGGTTTCCATTTTGTTATGCATTTCGTTTAAAGCGTTTTTCAGCTCCTCGTGACTGTTCCTTAGTCCCTTGATCTCAGTAGCAGAGATTCTCTGCTGTCAGCTATACTGTTTTCAAGCCCAGCGATTAATTTTATGACTATTATTCTAAATTCACTTTCTGTTATATTATTTAAATCCTTTTTGATCAGCCAAAAGTAAGATACTTTCACTACACATTTAAATAGCCATAATTTCAAAACTAAGAACACTGGTTTGTTTTTTAAGTAAATTCATACAATAACCATCACATCCTATATGTCATTTTTAGAAAAATACTTATAGAACTACTCCTCAAGTTCCTTCTCTAAATAAATAAAACTGGCACATTTTTCTCTCTATTGAGAAAAAAATCTATTTCTATTTCCCTTTTTCCCATTTAGAGGCTAGGATAAAAAGACAAGTTGATTAATTTCTAATAAAATGTTTCCCTTATCCTCTCTTTTCCAAAGGAAGTTACTTTGAATGGGGGCCGAGGAACAATATCATTTGATATTTATCTAATTTTACACAAAATTAAAATTTTAATAAATGGAAAAATGTGACCTCAAATATCCGTACCATACACCTGAATTTTAAGAATAGAATATTCTAATGCAATTAGACTCACTAACTCCTATGTACAATATTGTTTGTTCATTGCAAACACATGCCGGAATTCAGCCAAACATGTAGCAGTGTTTTGTTTGAGTGTAGTACTTTATAAATGGTTTTTTTTTTTTTTTTGCCATTTGCCAAACCTCTTTTGTTGAGTTATTCAAACTAACTTCTGCCAAGAACACTAGGAATTTGGTGATAGTGCTTCTTTTAGGAGAAAACAACCCCTTTCCTCAGAAAACGGAAAATGTTTATCTTGGCACTAAAACCTTGTATTGAGCCTTCTGGAAAGTATTTTAAATTGTTGTTTTTAACCTAGACTCTGTGACTGAAACAGGAAAAGGTTTCATAGCTCTACACAAAAATACATATTTATAGGGCTGATTTTCTTTCTACACCAAAAATACTACGTTGATGGCAGCAATTTTCAAGCACAATTTCCTAGGACCATGCTAAAGTTTGGGCATTATCACTATATTCAACATACAACTTGTTTTTAAATCTCAAAACTAATGACTAAGAAATGATAAATGATGATCAAATATGCTATCCTTAGGTGTCATATTGGGAAGGATTGTTGCATTTAACTATGTTCTTTTAGGAATTATCACAAAAGGAAAATTTACTTGATATTGTACTTTCCTTCTGTGGATGTCAACAAAAGAAAGGTTTCTACGTTTTCAGCTTTTTTATATTTTCCCCACTAAGTATGCTTTATCTTCAGACTAGATGAACATAAAGATCAACCATGTGAACTTTTTGCAATATTGTCCTACTAATAATCTGAATACAATATGAAGTTTTGGAAAATTGATGCAATGATACAGTCTTTGTCCTTAACACCTCTACCTCGCCCCTAACAGTTCAAACAATTTCACAAAGACCTCTAGAGAGCTGCAATGATTTTTCAGTCACTAATAACCAACAAAAAATACTATGCACTCATTACCAATCCTTTGCAAATCAAGCCACCCTAGCCTGAAATTTGATCCATTTTTTTCCCTTCTATGGGCCTGGCTGTCCCTTTACAAGAGTAACAGCAGCAGTATCACTTTATAATGCATGTAAAATAGCTGATAAAGTGAAAATAAGTTAAAATCATATCATTGTGCTTATCAAATATTTATTAGGGTGTTCTGGAAGAAAATTGTTTTAAAATTCTGGTATGGTTAAATTGTCTTATTTAAAGGTATCTACAAAATACATCTTATTAAAACATGTAACTGCCTTTGTTAATCAAATACAAATTTTAATTTTAAAAGTTTGGTCCTTCCTGCTGTGATTGAATTCTGCCTATATCCAGAAAAATCATGAGAAAGTGTCTTCAAATTAGCGTAATAAGAGTGACATAAATGGAAATTACTGGTATCACTGATGGAAATTACTGGTATCACTGACAGAAAGGTTATGAAGGAGTGGACTCTTCCCAGTGAAAAATCCCATCCCTGTACTGCTATGGCTATACAGCGATGGTATCCTTTTTATTGGCCTTGAAATCTTGAGCCATCCTAACACTCCTCCACAGGCCTCACAGTTTCAGTGTCAATGAGAAATATAACTCCGACATTACGGACTAACGCAATACTTTAAAGACTATGACGAATATGCTAGTTTATCCCCACAGAAAATTTAGATTAAGCTCTACCATCACTTTTCTCTCATCTAAATCTAAAATGCTGACTGTTTTACAAGGAGAGTGAAGAATATCTAAAATCAGGTCCAGAAAAAACAAAAATTCACTTGTCAGAATTTGAGACTATTAATTTACATATTCAGCTTCCCAAGATGAACCTATAAGTAGAAAGTAAAAAAAAAAAACAAAAAAAAAAAAAACAAATCTTCTTTCCCTCCCTGTATTCACTAAGAAGCAGTGATTTATCTCTAACTATTCTAGAGGAAAGAAAAAAAAAAATACAACTCATGCCACTTGTGAGAAACGATTATTTAGGGAACAACTTTAGTTACATGGCTGATTCAAAAAACCACAAAGGACCACTATTTTTTTCCATTAAAATAAATAGGTATAACAGTACATACCTGAAAAAGAACATGTACATGGCAGCTGTGATGCAGAACAAAAGGACCTACAACAAGGAGAAAATACATTACTTGTAAAAGACCACTGACATCATTTGTGTGTCTTTCTTTTCAAATTTTAATTCCAGTATAGTTAGCATACAGTGTTATATTAGTTTCAGGTGTACAATATAGCAATCAATTCAACACTTCCGTACAACACCCATCGCTCCTTACAAGTACCCTCCTTAATCCCCATCACCTATTTAACCCATCCCCCCCATCGACCTCCCCTCTGGTAACCATCAGTTTGTTCTCTCTAGTTAAGAGTCTGTTTCTTGATTTGCCTCCCTCTCTCTCTTGTTTTCCTTTACTCGTTTGTTTTGGTTGTTTTTCTTTTGTTTTGTTTCTTAAATTCCACATGTGAGTAAAATTATATGGTATTTGTCTTTCTCTGACTGACTTATTTCGCTTACCATAATGTTCTCTAGCTCTATCCATGTCATTGCATCATTTGTATGTTATGAAGGCAAAATTCTCACTATTAAATCTTGTGCCTGAAACAATTTAAAGATGTGCACAACTAGTCATGCATGTACCACATTCCCTGTCTTTCAAATAAACCATGTTAAGGCAATAATGAGTCTGTTCACACACACAAACACAAATGAAATTATACACATTATACAATATGTATATATATTACAACATGTATATGTGTATATAGACTGGGCAGAAAGGTAACATGGTTCAAGAGGAACGACAAATTTTTTTAATTATCTGTAAGAATGCCTGAAGAAGCATAAGTAACTTAAGAACAAAGACATTTGTTCATTTATATAATGAAGTCAGCAAATAAATCATAAAGCTTATTAACTATTATACCAAGATGACCAGATTTGTATTCAAATGTAAAAAATGTTTCAGTGGTCAGCCAATTCTAATCAATAAGAAAAACTCCTAAAATTATAATCATCCTTTGTGGGATACAGACTAGCTGTAAAACAAAATTCCTCTAAAAGCAGGCATCCGAACACAATAAATCTAAATTTAAAGAGCTCCTCTCAAACACAACATAATAAGGTGTATGTGGAAAGAATCCAGAATCCAAGTGCTGACCAAAAGCTTAGTTATGCCAACAAAGTGGATCTCCGTAAGGTGTTTTAAATCACTGAAAAACAAGTTGTAAAAATGTGTTCTTGTGTTAACAGTATAAACTAAAACATGATTGTCAATGGCCTCACATCACAGATAAATGACAAACGAGCAATCTTTAACTGTAAAGGGCTTACCACAAAGTACAACAAAAATGAATATAGGACAAAATAGTGTTTTGGTACTTCCAACACAATTTCTAGTCAACTAAGAAAAGCATAGTAGTCTTTCTATTACAGTTAAGCTTGACAGGTTTGCCACCTTGGCTTAAGATAAGCATTATAAACATAATCTGAATGGCTTAGAGATCTATAAACCCAAGACCCAAAAGAAAATAGGTATCATTTACTACAAAACAAATATTTCTATTATTATATAGAAAACACATAACATCTCCTTCTCTATATAAAATATATAAAATCTCTTTCTAATAAACACACACAAAATCTTCTGTCCTCTCTCCTTCCTTTCCTCTTTCTCTTTTCCGTTGCCTTAAAAAATACCCTATCGATGATACGTAAGGTGTATATCACTGTTTTTGTAAACATAACATAAAGTGTATGGAATAACTTTCAATTACTGATTAACCAAAACCAATTAAAAATTAAAGTTCAAGTGAGTTTGTGTACTGGCTGTAATTTGCCAGCCAATGACCCAGATCATGAAACTCAATTTTTAGTTCCCTACCATTCTATACCCTTTGGGCAAAGCCTTAGTTCCCAGATGTTCAAGGTTTCATTCTTTCCCTGAGCTAGTCATTTTTCCCCCTTGCAAACCTACTCACAAACCTCTCTAGAAGTGTCCCACAAATCTTTTCCATACCCTCCACCTTTCTCTAAGGAAAATTTCCTTAGTCACTTTCTCTTAAAATGTTGCTATGCTCTATCCTAATGTTCTAAACCTATCAATGCTCATGTTAAACTAACATTTATCTTTGCAAATAATACACCTGCAAATGGGAAAAAGTACAATGTTAAAGATCTCAAGCTCTGGAATACAGCAGATCTGGGTTTGAGTCTAGTTGTATGTGACTTTCAATGCCTTATATAATTTCCCCTAAGACATAGATCTCTTGTCTATAAAGTGAGAATTGGAGTTCACTTTTTTATACAGTAGAGATTCAAGAGATAAAAATCGATACAAGCGGCGGTGGGGGGGGGGGGAACATAAAGGATATTAATGTACAATAGATCAATTCATTTAACAGATATTTACTGAATGCCTACTATGTTCCAGAAACTGTCTAGAACCTACAACAGTACACAAAATGGGCAAAGTCCTTACCCTAATGAAAGTTATCTTTTAGTCAGGTGAAAGAAGATATTAAAAGAAAATACTATGTTAAATAGTGATAGCAGTTTGGGAGAAAAACAAAGCAGGATAAGGAAATAAAGTGCAGGAGAATAGGGGTCGTGGTTTTATACAAAGTGGTCAAGGAAGCCAAGACTTAGTAGAGAGAGTGAGGAGATGAGGAGTAAGCAAGGGGACTGTATCAACAGAACCACTGGAAAGATTCTGATTTTTATTATGAAAGGTATTCAGTACTGTGTTAATTAAAGGTGCTAAAGAAAAGATTTAATTTTTAGTGATGTAGTGTTTTCAAAGTTTTTTAAATTAATTGTGCTAATTTATTAAACATGGTGTCTTCAAAAAAATGCTTTTCCAAATAAATGACAATCTGCAGTTAAATAAGGAAGAATATTTTCTGTTCTTCAAAATTCAGAATTTGAAGACAAAAGGAACTTAGATAAACCTCTATGTTTTTGTTTTTTTTTTTCATATCAGGAAACTAATGTCCTGAGAAGTTAAGTGATACATCCATGCTTACCCCAATAGCTGTATTTTGCATTTCCTTCATTAAACAACTATTGGTCAAATGAGTCACTCTAGAGCTGCTCTATACAGAGAATATTTAAATACAATTTAGACCCTCAAGAAGCTTACAGATAATGACTGCTCCATTGTCCAAATCTGTAGCTGCTGTTCACATGTGGCTAGTTAAATTTTTAATACCTTTACTGAAGTAAAATTAACATATTTAAAGTACACAATTTTGTAAGTCTTGATATAGGTATATATACCTATAAAATCATCATCATAATCAAGATAACAAACACATCCATCACATCCAAAAAGTTCTTAACCTCATTCCCTTATTATCATCTTCATATCTGCAGAATCTATAGTAATGTCACCTCTTTCATTCCCAGTATTTGTAGTTTGTATCTTATTTCTTGATCAGTCTGGATACAGATATAGTAACTGCATTGATTTTATCAAAGAACAAACTTTTGGTTTAATTAATCTTCTCTGATGTTTTTCTGTTTTCTATTTCATGGACTTCAATTTGATCTTTATTAGTTCCTTTTTCTGTTTGCTTTAGATTTCATTTGCTTTTGTTTTCCTATTTTCTTAAAGACAGAAATTTAGGCCATTGATCTAAATTTTTTTTTTTTAATATCAGTATATAATGCCAAAATACCTGTTGTACATGTATTCTGATAATTTTGATAAGTTTGTTATTCATTTTTGTTTATTTAGAATACTTCTCTTAATGTATTTATCTATTAATTTATTTATTTGCAAGGGGTGGGGAGAGAGGGAAAGAGAGAATCCCAAACAGGCTCCATGCTGTCAGTACAGAGCCTGATGCAGGACTCAATCTCACAAACTGTAAGATCATAACCTGAGATGAAATCAAGAGCTCAACGGACTGAGCCACCCAGGCACCCCAATTCAGAATACTTTCTAATTCTGCTTTTGCTTACTGCTTGTAATCCATGACTTAATTAGAAGTATGTTAGTTCCCAAATATTTGGGGATTTTCAGTGACTTTTCTGTTGTCAATGACTTACTTGATTCTATTATGGTCAGAAAGTACTTTACATGACTTGATTATTTCCAAATTTATCAGGACTTATTTTACGTTCCAGAACACATCAGAATATGTTCCATATATTTGGCAAATACCCATGTGTATTTTATTTATTTTTTTAAAGTTTATTTTCTTCTTTAGTGATCTCTATACCCAACATGGGGCTTGAACTCCCAATGCTGAAATCAAGAGTCAGACAGAGCCAGCCAGGTGCCCCTCCAACCATGTGCATTTGAAAAGAATGTGCATTCTACTTTTGCTGGGAAGAGAGTATCAATTAGGTCAAGCTGGTTGATGGTGTAGTTCAAATCTTCTGTATCCTTATTGGATAAAGGGCTAGTATCCAAAATTTATAAAGAACTAACCAAACTCCACACCTGAACAACAAATAATCCAGTGAAGAAATGGGCAGAAGACATGGACACTTTGCCAAAGACAACCAGATGGCCAAAAGACACATGAAATGATGCTCAACATCACTCATCATCAGGGAAATACAAATCAAAGACACTCAGATACCACCTCACACTGGTCAGAGTGGCTAAAATGAACAAATGAGGATATTATAGATGCTGGCGAAGATGTGGAGAAACGGGAACCCTCTTGCACTGTTGGTGGGAATGCAAACCAGTACAGCTGCTCTGGAAAACTGTGTGGAGGTTCCTCAAAAGATTAAAAATAGATTTACCCTATGACCCAGCAATAGCACTGCTAGGAATTTACCCAAGGGATACAGGAGTGCTGATGCATAGGGGCACTTGTACCCCGATGTTTATAGCAGCACTTTCAACAACAGCCAAATTATGGGAAGAGCCTAAATGTCCATCAACTGATGAATGGATAAGGAAGATGTGGTTTATATAAACAATGGAATACTACTTGGCAATGAGAAGGAATGAAATCATGCCATCTGCAGCAATGTGGATGGAACTGGAGGGTATTATGCTAAGTAAAATAAGTCAGTCAGAGAAAGACAAATACCATATGTTTTCACTTATATGTGGATCTTGAGAAACTTAACAGAAGACCATGGGGGAAGGGAGGGGGAAAAATGTTACAAATAGAGAGGGAGGGAGGCAAACCATAAGAGACCCTTAAATACAGAGAACAAACAGAGGGTTGATGGGGGGTGAGGGAGAGGGAAAAGTGGGTGATGGGCATTGAGGAGGGCACTTGGGATGAGCACTGGGTGTTGTATGGAAGACAATTTGAAAATAAATTATATTTTTAAAAAATCTTCTGGGGGCGCCTGGGTGGCGCAGTCGGTTAAGCGTCCGACTTCAGCCAGGTCACGATCTCGCGGTCCGTGGGTTCGAGCCCCGCATCAGGCTCTGGGCTGATGGCTCAGAGCCTGGAGCCTGTTTCCGATTCTGTGTCTCCCTCTCTCTCTGCCCCTCCCCCATTCATACTCTGTCTCTCTCTGTCCCAAAAATAAATAAAAAACGTTGAAAAAAATTAAAAAAAAAATCTTCTGTATCCTTAATGATTTGTCTACTTGTTCAATCATTGAGAGAAGTTATCAAAATGTCTTGCTGTAATTGTGAAGCTGTCTCCACAACCTCTCCTTGCAATTCTATCACTTTTTCCTCAGTGTATTCTGAAGCTGTTTTTAGGAACATAAATGTTTAGCATTATGTCTACTTTATCATGATGAAATTACCTCCTTTATCTCTGATAATATTCCTTTGCTCTGAAATCTATTTTATCTGACAGTAACTCCAGATTTCTTTTAATACTATTATCCGTATTTTTACTTTTAACTGATGGAGTCTTTATATTAAAAGTTCATTGTGCATAGGCATCTTGTTGTTTCTCGTTTTCTATTCTATCTGAAAATTCTCCATCTCTTCATTGGCACAGAGTGTTTAACATGACTACTGGTAAGTCGAGAATAAAATCTATCATCTTGGTATTTGTTTTTCTATTGTTTCTCATTTGTTTCCTTTTTCCTCCTTTCTACCTTTTCTGGATTATTTAAAGGACTCCAATTTTTCTCTTTTGTTGGCTTATTTTAGTGTTTGTTTTAGGGTTTACAGTGTAGATCTTTAAACTGATGCAGTCTCCATTCAAGGGATATTATACCACTTAACATATAATACAGAACTTTACAATAGTATTCTTCCATTTCTCTTCTCCTGACCTTTGTGCTACTCTTGCCATCTATCATACTTTAACCTATATTATAAAATGGCTATATTTTAACCCTTTTCTTCAGAAATGTAGATCTAAAAATAATTCCTTTGTTTTGAAAGATATTTTTGCAGGGTGTAGACTTCTAGGTTGATAGACGGTTTCATTTCAGTAGCTGGCTCAACAAATGTCACTCTAATATCTTCTTCCAATTTGATTACCATGTGCCTTGGAGTAGTCTTCTTCATGTTTCTTGTACTAGGGCTTCATTAAATTTCTTGAACCTGTGGGTTTATAATTTTCACCAAATTTGAAAATGTTTTAGCCATAATTACATCAACTGTTTTTTCTTCCCTCCTTGTGACCTTTAGGAGCTCTAATTAACATACAGTAGGTCTCCCGAAGTTGTCCTACAAGTAATGTTGTCTTTACTTTGTAAAAAAAAAAATTCTCTTTACTCTGTGTTTCATTTTGGGTTGTTTCTACTGTTATGTCTTCAATTTACTAATATTTTCTCCTGCAATGAATGTCGACGCCATTCAGTAAATTTTCCATCTGATGCATTGTAATTATCTCTTAAGTTTGATTTATATTTTTCCCCCTATTTTCCATGTGTCTAACTTTCTGCAACTATGGAACTCAGATATAACAACTCTTTTTAATGTCCTTGCCTGCTAACTCCAACAGCTTTGTCATTTGGGTTTGGTATTAACTGACAGATTTATCTTCTCATTACAGGTTAAATTTTGTTTCTTCTTATTGCATGCCCAGTAATTCTGACTGGATATCAGACATTCTGAATTTTACCTTGGTGAGTACTGGATATTTTTGTATTCTCATAAATCTTGTTTGTTCTGGGACACAGTTATTTGGAAACAGTTTGATCATTTAAGGATTTGCTCTTAAGATATTTTAGGAGGGAGTGGAGTAGTGCTCAATTTAGAGCCAATTACTCTCCATTACTGAGATAAGACCTGTATGTGTACTTTACCCAATGCCACAAGAATCTCGAGATTTTCCCATCTTTTTCCAGAAACAGACACTATTCCTGCTGCTATCTGAATGCCAAGCAATCAAGTCAGGACCTGGAATCCTTTCAAGTTGTTCTTTCCTTGGCCTAGGGCATTTCCCTCAGGTACAGGCCCTAACTGGTAGGCAGCTGAGCACTTTTCTCTCTGGTCTGCTGTTCTGTGAACTCTATCCACCATTGTTTCCTCTCGCTTTCTACTCTATTTCTTCAACTCAGAAAGTCCTTGACTTTGTCTGAATGCCTCTTCTTTGATCCAAGCCTAGAAACTCTCGCAAGCATTAAGCTAGGGTACTCACTGTTTCCCAGCTCAGAGGGCCCTCTGCCCTTCAGTGTCTAATGTCCAGGACCTTGAGATCATTGTTTCATGTGCTTGTTTCATGTGTTGAAATTTGGTTGTTGCAGCTGTAAGAGTAAGTGCTACCTGAATCAACCCATAACTGTTATTTATTACATCAAGGACAGAAGCAGAGTGTGGTTCTTTAAATTTAAATTATTTACAATTAAATAATATTAAAATTCAGTTCCCCATTCACACTAATCATGTTTCATAGAATCCACAGCCACATGTGGTTGTGGATTCTATAACAGACAGGACAGTCACAGAATATCTCCATTACTGCAAAAAATTCTATTAGACATGCCTGGCTAGTGAATGATATTTTCACTGTGAATTGTGGTAATGTTATATAGCACTTAAAATATTCTCTCTTCGGTTGTAAAGTAGACATCTGCATACATCTATTTTTATACTTTACACTTTTATGTCTAAATCAACACAAAATTTATAGTCCTACCACTTACTTTACTCATTTGTAGAAACAATACCATCTCTTACATATATGTATGGAGTAAATGAAGTAACATACATAAAGCCTGAAAGAGTTACTAGTATATCAAACATGCTCAGTAAATAACTACTAACAAGAAATAATTTCTCTGTAATTCTCTTCCATTTCACAACCATTGCACAATACACTTACGAAGGATAAGGAATTTTGCAATTGCTTTTTTCACTTTAATTTTGTAACATTTTTTAACTCAAAAAGTAATGTAGGGCATGCTACAACATGGATGAACCTCAAAACATTATTTAACTGAAAGAAGCTAGTGACATGTTGTATAATACCATTTATATGAATTCCAGAAAAGACAAATCTATTTACAGAAAGTAGAGTTAATGGATGTCTAGAGCTAGGGAAATGAGGGGTGACAGCAACTGTTTGCTCATGGTACAAAGTTTCTTCTGGGTGGGTGATGAAAAGTTTCTAAAATTAGATTGTAGGGATAGATGTAGAACTCTACATACTAAAACTCATGTAATTAACACTTCAAAATGGCAAATTTTACAGCATTTAAATTACATGTCAAAAACACTATTCAAATTGCTTTTTACACAGTAATGCATATACACAATAAAAACAAAACTGCAAACTAAACAACAAAAATACAAGGAAATGAAAGTTCCCTCCTATTCCAGATCTCTCATATCCTGTCTGTACATACATCTGTACAGAGACACATATCTAATAAAGTATGTTTTATCCTTTTCTTTTAAATTTTACACACACCCATATGGAAATGCTGACATTTCTTAAAACAGTCTATGAATAGACATTTGGAGTGAAAGGAGCCAGTAAATACTGAATACCAAAGTACATTTTATAAAAAAGCGCACTTACATCTCGAGGTAAATTCTTAGACCTGAATTCACTACATTAAGGCCTATCAGCATTTTTTATCTTGATGCACTCCTATCAACAGTATTGAGTGTATCTACTTCCTTACACCAGCTATTTCCCTATACCCAGAAAAACTGTTTTATCATACTTGTTTATCCTTGCCAATCTGATGGATGAAAGAGGTGGTCTCTCATATAGTTGCTTTTTCTATCAGTAAAACTAAGCCTCCCAGATTTATAAACCATTTTGGTTTTTGGTCGATCGGTTTCTTTTTCATATCCTTTGCCTATTTGTGGATTGTTGATCTGTTAGAAACTATTCTTATTTTTTGAAACTGCATATATTTATATAAAAACATAGAATGAATTTCATTATTATCTATTTGCACCAAGAATAGGAGTGGTTAAATAAAAGTAATCATATGAAGGAAATCTCATAATGTACTAAACCAAAAAAACATTTTAAGCCAAGAGTATACACAAAGTATAACAAATGATGTGAAACTAAAGTTCATTCAGCTGAAAAATACTGTTTTTTCTGGAATGCCTTTTTAAGAAGTGATTGTTTTACAATACAGGGCTTCCTGCTATAGAGCTTATAAAACTTCAAAAAAAAAAAAAAGTACTATTCCTCTCCTCACTATGTCATGCAGAATTTTATGAAAACTATCCCTTCTCAAAGCTCTAACAAATAAACAGTATCACAATATATGAATACTTTAAAATCCTAAAAACAACCAGAAATATTAAAAATGTGAATATGGCCCAATGTGAATACGTCCTGGAAAACAGAGCTGTTTTTAACATTTAAGCCTCAAAAATGGTTAAAACACATATCCTGAAGTCATTTTAGAGCATACTAGAGACCTAAACAGATGGTGCATTTAAGTATTTCCTACCACAGAGCTGTACTGCTTTTCTTTAACATACTCAATTAAATGTTCTTTGTCCCTGATCACTTCTTCTTGAGTGTATCCAAAGGCAATGATGCCCCTTTGCTGCTTAGCCTTCATTACTCATTAAGCCCATTTTCCCCCACCAATCCATTGAGCCTTCTTCTTCCGTTATGCAAATAAGTAATGAAATCTCATTTCTGTTTCGGGAAAAGAAGCAACAAGCTTCCCCTTGCCCATGTGGACTTTATTAATATTTTAGCCGTGTATCCAACCCACCCATTCACAAAAACTGATCTGGTGTCTATGTGTTGCTAACACTTTGTGACTTAGCAAGTCAAAAAGAGTGAAAAAGAAGAAAGAACAACAGGTTCTCACCCTCATATTTGCTACACTGCCAGTACACTGGGGAAACAAAATTACATAACACTTGATACCTATTGCCCTTCTAATGTCAGTCTAGGGGGAATGTAGGCATATTAGGAAATCACTCCAATACAATACACTAGGACAGAATATTTACACTTCATCCTACAAGAGATACTCACCAAAACACCTGATTATGTTATTATTGAAATTATTCAACATATTTAGGCAATGCTTTTTTGGCCATCTATATATCTTTCTTAATGTCTGCACCAGAACTTACTTGAAATACAAAGTACCAAAGGACAGAGCCTTTACTCGTCTAATTCCATACATGGATACATTTCTTTACATGTAACCTTTTAATAATGATGTTTGTTTCTATTTATAGAATCCATCTTTCAAAAAAATAAACAGTTCTCCTATTCATACACTATTTAAAAGGCTGAACTTTAGACTCTAAGCATCTTTTCATTTTTTTCGCAAACACAAATCACCACATGGTCTCTTGGAGAAACCACTCTTACTGGATGAATGAGTGCATCATAATTTGCAATGTATAGATTTTGACTTTAAATACACAATGTATCATTATCATAATACTGACTGACTTTAGGTAATGCATAATCTTAAACAGCACTATTCCCATGTTAAATAGCTATGTATTGCTTTATAATCTTAAAAAATCTTAGGTAACTAAAATCTCATTTAATATATAGTCCATCTTTATAATCTGTCCCTTTGTTTTAGACTGGCAGTTTTACTTACTGATTTTTTAAAAATTTCCCTCCTTGACAAAACAAATACAGGGACAGTACAAAATACCTTAAGAGGAATTTTAGAGCCACAAATGCCAGACTTGAGGTAAGAAAGAAGTCTTGGGTCTCCAGAGTAAGACTATAAATTAGATCAAATCACTTCCATTTTTTTTTATTTCTATCTTTTTTTACTTTAGACAGAGAATACGTGTGTGAGCAGAGGAAAGGGGCAGAGGGAGAGAGAGAATCTCAAGCAGGTCTTGATCCCATGACTATAGGATCATGCATGACCTGAGTCAAAATCAAGAGTCCAACATTCAAATGGACTCAGCCACCCAGGCACCCAAAATCACTTCCACTTTTTAAACCTTAACTTTTTCATCTTTAAAAGAAGTTATATTAATCTCTAGAATTCTTCAGAACTCTAAAATTCTATGATTCCATGTATCAATTTTTTTCACCACAGAACAAAGTTATTTCAAAGCAAACAGTCACTAATACATCATGAGAAAAATCTCAGAATATATGTGTATAATAAGCAAATTAAAGTATTTGCTCTGAGCGGAGTGTAGGAAATTACATGATGTATGACAAAAACTTGGGGCCAGTCTCTTCCTTGCACTGCTCACTATTCTTGATTTATACCTTCAAGGTTAGCAAACAGAGTCTGGCAACACAATAACCTTGAAATTTTCCAGTTGTAAAAGAGTTAGGTTAGATAGCAGCTGGGAAGTATATCCTATGTGATATCCTGTCCTTTTATGGTAAGTGAGAAAACTGTACTTGTTTTCCATAAAAATAAAACAATTTAAAGTATACAACTGCGAAAAATTTCAGTACACAGGAACTAATACAACTTATAAGTTAATTCCTTATAACAACAAAATTCTAATTTCTGCTAGCAGATTTTTAAAAAACAAATAGCATTAAACAATTCACTATTTAAAAGACTACAGATAAAGGTTTATACATAGAAACAGTGCTTAAAAAAAATTGCTTTAAAACTTAATGGTCAAGTAAAAGCCAAGACATGAATTTATTCACTGAACAATACTCACTGAAAGTATATTCTCAGAACTGGGCTATCGAAACCAATTAGACATTATTATTACATACCCACAATATTTTATTCGCACCTCAATTATGATCAAGTAAAGGAAATAAATGCAGTATACTGGAAGTAAGGTTTGGACACTGACTTATATTTAAAAAGTTAACAAGAAACTCAACTGCTTTTTCCACCCCCCCCATACCCATTTCTCTATTGTATGGTCAATTCACTGGTCATTAAAAGTCATCAAAAATGCACTGGGGCGCCTGGGTGGCTCAGTTGGTTAAGCATCCAACTTCGGCTCAGGTCATGATCTCACAGGTTCATGGGTTTGAGCCCTGCATAGGGCCCATTGCTGACAGCTCAGAGCCTGGAACCTGCTTCAGATTCTGTGTCTCCCTCTCTCTCTCTCTGCCCCTCCCCCTCCCCCTCCCCCTGCTCATGCTCTCTCTCTCTCTCTCTCTCTCTCTCTCAAAAATAAATATTAAAAATTTTTGGGGCGCCTGGGTGGCTCAGTCGGTTGAGCGTCTGACTTCAGCTCAGGTCACGATCTCGCGGTCCGCGAGTTGGAGCCCCGCGTCGGGCTCTGGGCTGATGGCTCAGAGCCTGGAGCCTGCTTCCGATTCTGTGTCTCCCTCTCTCTCTGCCCCTCCCCCGTTCATGCTGTGTCTCTCTCTGTCTCAAAAATAAATAAACGTTAAGAAAAAAAATTTTTTTTAATTTTTGAAAAAAAAGTCATTAAAAATGTAATTCAAAACAAACAAGAAAAGAGCTAAGTATGAAAAGGAAGCCAAATTAAACCACAGAAGAGCTTAAGATAGAAAGTCAGTAAAGGTAAATCAAGACAATCAAAAGGACCAGAGAACATGGAGAAAGAAGAAAGTAGAGAAATAAAACAGGTAACAAGCTGCTACGGATTAACAGTGCCAGGTACTACAAAAGATATTTTTAACATACTGTTGACTTATAACCCTAACAATAGCTCTTTAAGGTAGGTTTCTATTACTCCCATTTTAAAGATGAGGCAATTGGGCTTGGAAGATAAATTACTCACCTAAAGTTACAGAATATTTAAGTGGTTGAAGACTATTCTGATTTCAAATTCAAGGCTTTCAATTATACTCCTTTGCCTCCAGAAAATATTTTATTCTTATTAATGTTGATTGATTATAGTGCTTCCATGATAAGAATAATCCCCATAATGCTTCCACCAATGTATTATTTTTTTAACCAGTGTCTGTCATTTTTAAAAAAAAGGGAATGAGGGGAAATTTTTTAGAGTTCAATATAATAATAATTAAAATAACGGTGTTGGGGCACCTGGGTGGCTCAGTCAGTTGAGCGTCCAACTACAGCTCAGGTCACGATCTTGGGGTTTGTGAGTTTGGGCCTCGCGTAAGGCTCTGTGCTGACAGCTCAGACTGGAGCCTGCTTCAGATTCCGCGTCTCCCTCTCTCTGACCCTCCCACGCTCATACTCTGTCTCTCTCAAAAATAAATAAACATTAAAAAAATAATAACAATGTTAACAACAACATCAATTGCTGATGTTATTGAATGCCTGCTATATGTCACATGCTGTTTTAAGTGCTTGATGTGTATGACCTTACATAATCCTTAAAACAGCCTGCGATATAGGGATTATTATCCCCACTTCAGAGAAGAGTTTTAGGGAGACATACATAGTTACGGGACTGACACAGGTTTAGAAACCAGGTGTGATAACAAAGCCCATGAGCTGTCATGGATTTCTCTCAAAGTTTCCTTTTAAAAGCCTCATTACAGCATTACAGCTTTTATAAGTTTCATTCAAATTAATTATGAAACATCTCTTATTTTCATGGACAGCAGAGAAAAATAGTAAGTTAAGATACAGTCTCTGTGTAAAAGAATTATTTGCATAATGAGCCAGATTTAAGAAAAGCAAAGATGACAAGAAAATTCCATAATCCTCAAAACTTGTCTAAAATATTTATTCTAGTAAAGAAAAACACATCTAAAAATATTTTTCATTTCCAAAATAAGTAATTTAAATATTACAATAAAAAACTAAAACAACAACAATCAAAACAAAACTCAAAATCCTCCATGTTTATATATTGAGATGAGAAAAAAGTGGCATGAGCCAGTTTTCCAGTATGTTTACATAGCCTATATAAGGGACTATTCTTTGTCCTAACGTGGCCAAACATGTTACTTTTTCATTTGAGAAAAAAACCAAACAACACAAAAAAGCTTACATGTCATTCAGCACATGGAGGAAAAAGGTTTTATATGGACTCAGAGCAAAGTCGAAGCTGAAAAAATATTGTGTTTTCAGCAGGGCAAAGTAGACAGGTCACCTAAGTGAAACTTCATTATTATAAGTAGACAGTTTGTAGAAGTTTAGTTATTTTCATCCAGATGGTGGTATTCTCCTTAACCTCAAATAAGAACGAGACTTAGGGTGATATTCTGTTTCTCCCTCAGAGACATTACAAAAATAAATAAATAAAAGCACCCAGATTATTTTAGAGAGCTCATAGCAGGGCTACATATAAACAGCACATAGCAGTATGCAATTCAGATTTCATCATTTTTTACTTTTATAATTTAATATAATTTACTGTCAAGTTAGCTAACATACAGTGTATACAGTTTGCTCTTTGCTTCAGGAGTACATTCTCATGATTCATCACTTACAAGTGACCTCCTCGATGCCCATCACCCATTTTCCTCTCCCCCCACCCCCCCAGATTTTTATCATTTGATGAAGGTAAGACCATTAAACTGAGAGTTATTATTATCCTAACCAAGGTGTCCAGTGAGACAGCACTCACTACCTCACCAAACAAAGCTGTGCTGTGGACCAAAGGCCAACAGCTGCCCTCCACCTGGGTTCCAAATGTTTTAGGTGTCCACTGAGAACCAACTCAATCCCAATGCATAACCTCCCACAAAACAGTTATCAACAATAAAGAACAGGATATATAATTTCTTTACTGTTGTTTTAAACACAGCATATGGATAATTTTACTCATGCATTGGTATAATAAAATGTCATTTAGTTTTCCCAAATAGTATACTCCATGCCCATTCTTTGGGCATATGCTTATTCCAGAACTCATTTGAGAAAATCCTTCCTTGATCAGGCATGGCATTGCTCATATCTTAGTTCTCACTATTTCTATCCAGCTGCTGATTGCTCTCTGCATAGGTTCCCACTGACTACCACTTTTTCAGGCAGGAAGGTCCAGAACTGATGGGCTATTTTATGTTGTTTTGTTTTTTCCTAATGAATATTTTTAAAGTCTTACAGCATAATGTAGTCAGCATTACCTCTACCAAAAAAGTGAGGACGGGGTGGGGCGGGGGGAGTGGTTATAGCTTGTGCTTGAATTCTGAATCAGATAAACTATGGAAGACTCTTCAATCATCTCTTCCTAACTGAATCCACACAAGATTATTCCTTTTGAGCTTCCTATGCTTATTACATCAAGAAAACACAACAGATCAAGACCGCTCAGTTATGCTGGGTTAACAAATTTTAAGAGACCTTCATTTTCTGTGTTTTTTTTTTCCCTTCCCAATCACCAAGACAGATTCAGTACCTAGTTTATCACTAAGAGACACAATGATACTGAAATGTATACTTTTTCAAAATACCTACAAAAGCATCTTAACAGTTTAACAGAAAAGATAATGATAAAAAGACTTTGAAAAAATCACCAATACCTTTTAAAAGTCAACTTTGTTTAATACTTAATGGGTCTAGCAATGGGAAGAAACTTAAATGCTTATCTGGTCTTGTTACAACAGTAAAAATGATTTAAGAATAAACAGAAATAAAAATCTAGCACAAATGTAAAATGAAGTTTACATCCAGTATTAGCTACTAGTTATGGACTGCAAAATGATTTAAAAAAAAAAGAATTAAAGAGTGGCTGTTATTTCTATCATGGACATCTCTACTGCATGTGGTCAATCAAGATCTTGTATGAAATTTGTGTATAGGCAGTTTCAAGCATGAATGTGGACCATATGACTTAATACGCAGGCAGGAAGTGTTTGTCTGTCTAAAAGTCAAAACCACAATTTTAGGCACTAATACCTGGGAATGTTCATTCGGACTCTTCGCCCCTTATAAATACATTACACTTAACAACATTGACGTCAGTGTTGTGTAGGTATGTATGCATGTATATATATGTGTCTGTGGAAAGACAGACAGAGATAGATAGGTACATAGGTTGCTTTATATTCAACAGTTCAGAATTCTCTTACCAAAGGAGAGTATTCCCTGAACTTTCCAAATAAACTCAAAATAATGTACTGGCAAACCTGAGTACAGGCTATATTTGGAGAAATTTCTACCTTGTTTTTTTTTCTCCCCATCTTACTTGCTCTTTTCACAATGCCTCCACCTAAAAGGATGAGGAGTCTTCAGAATGAAGAGTGCTTTAGTCCCTCAACTATGTTCACAACCTGATAATCATCTACTCCTAAAGAAATTGTCACAAAAGGAAAAATAAGTTTTGTTTTTTCTTCTCAATCCTGAAATGAACAAAAGTCTTCTTAAACTTTCTCACAAAAGTATTGTTAATGTTCTCAGTCTTTTCTAGTAGCAATTGGCATAGCTGCAGTTATAACTTACTTCTCTTGCATATTACAAATACATTCATATTAATTTTATTTAAAAATACCCAAAATGTGAATTTATACTTCCTCTAGGTCCTATCCCAAAGAAGTGCCTTCAAAATGCAGATTATTGGACATATAGACATATGGGACATAGATTCATGGTTAGGAACAAAAAACCCATTCATTTAAGTTATAGACTTAGTTATTTCTCTAATCTGACCTGAATTTTTTTGAGGTAGCTATTTTAAAGGTATCTTACAGTTTACAAAGTTACAGCTTTTTCAAAATAAAATTCTGAAAAATAGCATACACAAAGACACCCCTGGCATATTTCTGAAATACCATGTCTGAACACCACTGTAGCCTCCAGCCACAAAGTTACAATGAGGTGCACAAGCAGGGTATCAACAGAGCAGAACAACCCAGTACAGGACTGTCATGCTGGGAAGAGGATTAGAAATGAAACAGACTAACATCCTAAAAAATAAGTCCTTGCAACACCCAAAGCACTTTGAAACTGATATGACATGGGCTTCTCAGTCTTCAAAATTTAATTAGTAACAATAAACCAAACTAATTGGGAGTAGAAGTTCTGAAGAGTTATTTCTAAATGTAATTTTCTCAGTGTATTAAATACAGGGCATGGCAAAAATGAGGTATGCATGTATGTCAGCCAAAATTTTCACATGGAAATTCTGTCTATAACAACAAATAGTCTGATTAATATTTTAATAGAAAAGGCCCCTAAGGAAAGCAGGTGGTTCCTGGTACACACAGTCTCAGTGTCTGAGCTATCCTAAGTGTACATTCTTTCATCTTAATCAAGCTAGGAGCCAAAGTATAAACCGACATTTGTGGAAGCATGATTTCATTATTATGAAAATGAAAAAGGGTACAATGACCAGTTTTCAAATGAAACCTAAACATTAAAATATCGGTAATTACACTGCTTCAAAAATTTCATTAAAAATAAGACATTCATATATATTGAGACCTAGCTGAGCAAAAAATAAATTCTTCAATTAAATATACTCAGTATTTAGTAGTGAGCATAGTATGAATGACTGAAGAAAACTTTCCCCATTATCTCTAACAATAAGGTGACATTTGTATTTCACTTTGGATTACTAAGTCACCAAGCTAAAGATTAAAGCATTTTATTTATATAAACTAAATTTCAACACAAAACTACTGCATGATTCCATTTCTGCACACATATGTAAATAAAACTGATGGTCACCTAACCTTCAAAAGTTAAGTGGTCTCCTGGGGGCACCTGGGTGGCTCAGTCCATTAAGCATACGACTTTGATTTCAGCTCTGGTCATGATCTCACAGTTGTGGGACTGGGCTCTGTACTGGGCATGCAGCCTACTTAAGATTCTCAGTCTCTCTCTCTCTCTCTCTCCCTCTCCTTCTGCCCTTCTCCCATATGTACACACACAACATACACATGAACAATAAATAAATAAATAAATAAATAAATAAATAAATAAATAACACTGAGTTCTTTAGGGAAAAAAAGGTTAAGTGATGTCTATCTCAGTGACTGTAGATCATTCTTAGTATTCATAATTTCCAGTACTCAAATTGCTTTCATTGATACTTTAATCTCGGTTGGTAGCTCTAATTAGCTTCATATAAATATTTGAAATATTTCTAATGTCTTATTTGAATTTTTATTTAAATCATTTGGAATAGATATTAGACAAGAATCACATTATCTTGCTTTAATAAACTATTCATATATAATCTGTGTGAATGACAACTTGCAAATTTTACAGCCCTGTGAGTAGATTCCTGGCCATCTTAGACAGCAGAATCACCAGGAATCACCAGGGGAGAAAAAGAAATTCAGGCATTATTACCAATTAAGGAAAGAACACTAAATCAAGGAATAGGCATATTCATTTTCCTATTATCTACGTAATAGCAGACTGAAGAAATAGGGCCTAAGGGAGCAAAGTTCAATGAGATCAAGAGTCATTAGAGAGGACAGGCCCAGAAGGACGGACAGAGGCAGCAGACCTTCAAGAGCATGAGAGCAATGGAACTTACAATGTGATGGGCAAGGCAAGAAACTGTTGAAAATAATTGTTTCCTACTTCACACCTCTGCCTAAGGCCAGCATCAGTTGCCTTACACTAGTCTAAACAATAAATTAAATAAATAAATAAATAAATAAATAAATAAATAAATAATGTCAAATGGACCACCATCTAAATCACTCACTATGCCAAATCCCTAGAACCAAATCCCAGAGTTTCTCACCCTTGGCACTAGTGACAATTCTTTGTTCTTAGGGTTTGTGAAGTGCGAGGCTGTCCCGTGCACTGTCGATGTCTAGCAACATCTCTAGCCATCTCATGGCACCCCCAATACCAGCGAGGGCAACCAAAAATGTCTCTACACATTACCAAGTATCTCTTGGAGGATGTACAAAATTGCCCCCAGCTGGAATCACTGACCTCTTAGAGGAAGCCTACAGATTTTTTTACTTGGACCACTCATATAATCAAACACCAACAAAACCCTGTGAACTATCTAATATAACCCCTTCTCTGCTATATGACTCCCTTCTGTGATGACCATAAAAGGTCACTATATAGCTTTTGCTTAAAAATCTCCTAGAATGAAAAACTCTCAACTTTACCAGGCAACCAAATCCATCTTTCAGATACTTATATTTGAAAATTCTTCCTCATCAATGCACTAAAATATATGTTCCCTAAATTATGCTTGTAATTTCTAGTTCATTTAAAAAAAAACAAAAACAGAATCTTCCATAAAACCAGTCCTTCAAAGATGATCACCTCTATACCTTAATCCCTTTGTAGGTCAGAACTACAAGTGACACTTAAACAATCTCAACCAGTATTTTAGGCACCCAATGGTAAAGGAGTCACCCAAGCTATTCCACGGAGGTACAGAGGAACTGGACTATCTTTCCGCTCCAGACAGGTCCAGTCCTGGATCACATATGCATTGATAGCAACACTTATAAACCCTTTTGTATTTTTTTTTCATTTAAACCCTCAAAAATATACCTGTAACTTATGGAATAACTTTCTTTTCTAATTATTTCCTTTTCACTTAAATAAGCATTCAATTCCTGACAAAGATTAAATTTTAAATTCTTTTAAAAAATATCTACTTCCTCACTGGTGGACTAAATGATATATTTTCCCTACACATAGTAAGACTTGTCATTTTGCTGCTTTACTATATTCATTGTCTCCTTAGATGTTAGTCCTTAATTCTGTATAATTTCTGTGTGTGTGTGTGTGTGTGTGTGTGTGTGTGTGTGTGTGTGTGTGTTTAACCGGTGCTCTGAATCCGGGATTGCCAAGTTTATAGTACATGTTTTTAAAGTATCTGATAAAAACTAAAGCATACAACTTCCCAATTTAGAAAATGTATATTAGAAATGCTTAAGGCAAAAGTATTTTTATAAGGCCTTAGATCATTTGTGTTTTAACTATATAATTAACCTCATATATCCAAAACTCAGCTGGTCAATAAGTATAATTACCTAAAATGGCAGTTTTGTTTCTTAAGCAAAGAAACTCTTTGTTCAAATAATATAAAATCTATAAAAACCATAAGTAAAATAAATAAATGTAGAGACGTTCTGAGGTACTGCTTTGTCTTCCATACCATGCACACAGTAGTTCTTGAGAGGTTCTGCAAAACTCTAGATATATGTGAAGAGTATCTTAGGAAAGACTATCTTGGCACATAGTTTTAAAAAAAAATGTTCAGAGCCTGAAAGAGATGCCACAATTAGCATGTACTTGATTTGATTTATAGTAAATTACCTCACAATCAATCTGTTTCTTAGTTTACATGTCATTCTAGCAAAGTGGATTAAGTGGTTTCAAAAAGATAGTAGCAAATTCAGCATAGGAAGGAGAGGTAAGAGACAGGATGCCAGAGGAAGGCACAAAAATAATAATGAAAGCAAAAGCAAAATAGGAAATTGGTTAAGAATGATACATTATTTGCAAAGTTGGCCAAAATTTTTCCTATCCCTGTATACATGCCCCCTTGCGATTTGACCCCACTGCTCTCTTCATTACAGATAGAGACAAGTTTCCCTCCCTTACTGGGTTAGCCCTATGATTTGGTTTCACCAAAAGAATGTGGCAAAAGTAACACTATGTGACTCCCAAAACTAGGCTCCAGTATCACCCTTTGGATCCTCGAAATCACTGTGTAAAGAAGTCAAAGCTAACCAACTTGACAGCGAGAGACCAGGAAGACAGAAAAGTGAATGACTATCTCAACATCATCCAAGACCATGAAGTGCCCCCAGTCAAGGCACTCGAAGACTGGAGTTGTGTGAATCTAGAAGAAGAAATGCCCAGCAAAGCTGGGCAGACTAAATTGTTGATGTACAGAATTATAAGCAAATAAAATTGCTGCTGTTTTGAAGCCACTAAGTTTGGAGGAGGTTCACTATACAGCAATAGATAATAATAAGTAAACTAAGCTCAAAATTAATAGTCATCTGCAGATCATTTAGTGTAGAATAAAGAACCTTACCTTTTTTAATAGGTCTTAAATGTATAAATATTATAGGATTAGAAAAATTTGTATTAATAATCTAGGATGATATGAAATATTTTAATTAATCCAAAATGTATAGAAAACTTTGGATTTTGCATTACTAAATACCAATGAATTGTTGGTTTTAAATATACAATAGAAATTATAACAAGTAATAGAATAAAATTCTTTAGTACCTATATTTCCTTACATATTATTCCATCAGTGTTGAACAGGAAATCAATTATGGATATATAAAACCTAGAACATACTTTTTATGACCTAATAAAGATGCATATTTTGGCAACTAACACATCTTTATCCAATACTTTATTCAAAAGGTTGGCTGAAAAATATCTTAGAATCATTCAATTGTTGTAGCAGCAGAAACTGCATAAGTGAACCATAGCTTCAGTCTTTCCTTCCCATAACATTCCATAGTGATGTAATACTAAGGGGAAAATGTTTTAAATACTTAAAATAAGACCATTTAATTAAGCAAACACTATAATAACTAGCATATATGTGTGTGTGTGTGTGTGTGTGTGTGTGTGTGTGTATATATACATTTATACTTTGCTTCATAACCTGGTACTGTAGCCAAAAGAAAACACCAAAAAAAAAAAAAAAAAAAAAAAAAAAAAAAAAAAAAAAAAAAAAAAAGGAAGAAAAGAAGAGAAAGTATTACAGAGTCCAAACTACATAGGTAGTGTATTTTTCTTAAAGAAAACTCTCCTTCATGTGATGACCTACAGCACAGTCTACCAAGAAGGAACTTACCAATCCAGGTATTCGGTGAATAAGGTTTAAGCATACATAGCACCAATCTTACTAAATACAAGAAAGTTTGAAAACAGGCCGGTTTTTACTGGCAAGGTACCTACAGAAGATCACCTAGTGGCCCCACAGATCCTTAGCAGGACTACCTTACATTGAGAATTCACAACAATGTAGAACAGAGGTTCTCAACCTTTACTCAGAGCACTGTAGAATTAAGACTCCAAATAACACCAAAGTCAACAACGCTTACAACTACTACAAAAGAGCAATACACACAGTTTCCATAAACGACTTCATCTTCAGTAAAAACTATTTTCCAACATCACATTATGTAATGTTATGAGAAGGAAAGACTGAAGTAACAGTTCACTTATACAAACTTTCTCCTGCTAAACTGAACGGCTATAAGGTCTTTATTAATCACAGGGCGCCTGGGTGGCTCAGTTGGTTAAGAGTCCTACTTCGGCTCAGGTTATGATCTCGCAGTTTATGAGTTTGAGCCCCGTATCGGGCTCTGTGCAGACAGCTCGGAGCCTGGAGCCTGCTTCGGATTCTGTGTCTCCTTCTCTCTCTACCCCTCTGCCACTTGTGCTGTATCAAAAATAAATAAACATAAAAAAAATTTTTTTTTTCAATCACCACTTCGAAGAGAATAGGTGTGTTATCAGCCAAAATATGACCTTTATTAGGTCATTAAAGAGTATGTTCTGCAAAAGCAAAACAAAACAAACAAAAACACACAATAAAAAAAAGAATAAAGAGGTGTGAAGAAACTTTTGGATGTGATAGGTTTATGGCATTTACCATGGCAATAAATTCATAGGTGTATGCATATCTCTAAACTCATCAAGTTGTATACATTAAATATGTAGTTTTTTGTATGTCAACCGTACCTCAAAAAAGTAGCCTTTCTAAAAAGAAGTGTATTCTATGTTTTATATGTCCACAATTGACCTCTTTTGCAACACTGATTGAATATTCATTCTACTCACCCATTCCATCACAAAAATTTACTGAATACATACTACCATGCTGAGGATCCAGTAGAGAACAAGAGATATAATATCTACTAGTTTGGAAGCTTAAAAAGCTGCCCTTCTATGCAGTCTGAGTATAAGTGGATGTTCCTCTAACTGTATTTTGTCATTTACTCTCGAGGCAAAGTTCTCAAATGGCCCAGAAATCTGTCTTTGGTGCTGGATTCTCATCACAGTGTACCTATCTCAGGTTATGTCACTTTGCATGATTCATTCAGGTCAATGTTCTGCCATATGATGTCATAATAGAACTGTATAGTTGCAGCAACAATAAAAAGTTTGTATTTACTGAAACTGGTAGCACACCTTCCATGGAAAACTACTGCAGGGGCACCAATTTGACTCTCAGCAGGCAGGCAAAGAAATCTGATTTCTTAGCATGCAAAGAGACTATTTACAAATGCTTACTGACATACATCAAGCTATCAGAGACAGCTCTAGCTAAAATGTAGTTTATAAATTTATACTATATACTTTAACTGCCAAAGCAACAATTCATTCTAAGTATCTTCTCCATTAATACTCTCCCTAAATGTAAGCTCCATAAGAAGCCAGATTATAACCAGAAGATTTATTGGTGAACAAAGCATCAGAGCAAGATGAGTTAATAGAGGTTTGAATACATACTGATGTCAAGCTAAAAAAACAAAAACAAAAACAAACAAACAAAAAACACCACTTCTATTAAATCAGTAGAAATATACCTAACACACAGGACAATTTACAAAGTTCTCCTTTAGAATTATTGTTATATTCAGTTATGTTTCAGGCGAATTTTATTCTGATCTAGGAACTGTTCTGACCCTAGAGAAATTACATATCTCTGCTTTAATGCATCCATTTTGTAACTCTCACAATTGGGGCAAGAGATATTCAGTTACTACCATTTACTGGTAAGAAAAACAAATGCAGAAGAGCTAAAGTGGGTAGTGTTAATTAAACAAGAAAGCCTTTACACTGAGGTGGCTCTAATGCCTTGGCAACCTTCATTAGCAAGCCAAAACCTAAACTAGAATAAATTCCTGTAAATGCCTCAAGATAAAGAAATCTAGGGGTACCTGGATGGCTCAATTGGGTCTGGACTCTTATTTCGGCTCAATCATGAGGTCATGGTTCCTGAGATGGATCCCCATGACCCAGCTCTATCAGAACAGCATGGGGCCTACTTTGGATCCTCTCTCTCTGCCTGTCTCCTGCTTGTGTGTGTGTGTTCTCTGGCTCACATGTGCTCTCTCCGTCTCTCCTGCTCTCTCAAAATAAATAAACATTAAAAAAAAAAAAGAAATTGAAACCTAAGAACAAACAATCACAGCAACCAACAAACCAGGCTTTCCCAAATAAAGCAACCACTTAAGCTATAGCCAATCAAATAATTTCCTTGCATTTCTACCATTTCTGTTCTATAAAAAAGCCTTTCCCAGCTCCTGTCCACAGGAGCATCCCCAACCACTTTCAGTTTACTGTTGACT
This sequence comes from Herpailurus yagouaroundi, assembly GCF_014898765.1. Lineage (NCBI taxonomy): Eukaryota > Metazoa > Chordata > Mammalia > Carnivora > Felidae > Herpailurus > Herpailurus yagouaroundi. Next base: position 15,998,819 of record NW_024412411.1, on the reverse strand, counting down.
GATAAGAGTTTTTGTTTGCTTAAATAAACTCTTATGAATTTTATTGTGCCTCAGTCTATCTTTTAACAGTGCAAACTGAAAGAAGTCTACAGGTTTTACTCAAAAACCAATGGCTTTTCCATAGATGAACGACCCAACGCTAGTACCATCCTCACTGGGGAAAAACTGCAGCTTTCCCCCTAAGGTCAGGAACAAGACAGGGATGTCCACTCTTGCCACTGTTATTCAAAATAGTATTGGAAGTCTTAGCCTTCCAAATAAAAGAAATAAATAGGCATCCAAATTGGCCAGGAGGAGTTCAAACTTTCACTCTTCACAGATGACATGATACTCTATATGGAAAACCCAAAAGATTCCACCAAAAAACTGCTAGAACTGATTCATGAATTCAGGAAAGTTGCAGGATATAAAATCAATGCACTGAAATTGGTTGCATTCCTATACACCAACGATGAAGTGACAGAAAGAGAAATCAATGAATCGATCCCATTTACAGTTGCACCGAAAACCATAAAATACCTAGGAATAAATCTAGCCAAAGAGGTGAAAAATCTATACACTGAAAACTATAGAAAGCTTATGAAAGAAATTGAAGAAGGCACAAAAAAATGGAAAAAGATTCCATGCTCCTGGATAGGAAGAACAAATACTGTTAAAATGTCGATACTACCCAAAGCAATCTACATATTCAATGCAATCCCTATCAAAATAACACCAGCATTCTTCACAGAGCTAGAACAAATAATCCTAAAATTTGTATGGAACCAGAAAAGACCCCGAATAGCCAAAGCGATCTTGAAAAAGAAAACCAAACCAGGAGACATCACAATCCCAGACTTCAAGCTATACTACAAAGCTGTAATCGTCAAGACAGTATGGTACTGGCACAAGAACAGACACTCAGATCAACGGAACAGAATAAAGAACCCAGAAATGGACCCACAAACGTATGGCCAGCTAATCTTTGACAAAGCAGGAAAGAATATCCAATGGAATAAAGACAGTCTCTTCAGCAAGTGGTGCTGGGAAAACTGGACAACGACATGCAGGGAAAACTGGAGCCACTTTCTTACACCATACACAAAAATAAACTCAAAATGGATGAAAGACCTAAATGCAAGGCAGGAAGCGAAACCATCAAAATCCTCAAGGAGAAAGCAGGCAAAAACCTCTTTGATCTTAGCCGCAGCAACTTCTTACTCAACACATCTCTGGAGGCAAGGGAAACCAAAGCAAAAATGAACTACTGGGAACTCATCAAAATAAAAAGCTTCTGCACAGCAAAGGAAACAATCAGCAAAACTAAAAGCCAACTGATGGAATGGGAGAAGATATTTGCAAATGACATATCAGATAAAGGGTTAGTATCCAAAATCTATAAAGAACTTATCAAACTCAACACCCATAAAATAAAGAATCCAGTGAAGAAATGGGCAAAAGACCTGAACAGACACTTCTCCAAGGAAGACATCCAGATGGCCAACTGACACATGAAAAAATGCTCAAATCACTCATCATCAGGAAAATACAAATCAAAACCACAGTGAGACACTACCTTACACCTGTCCAAATGGCTAACATTAACAACTCAGACAACAACAGATGTTGGCTAGGATACGGAGAAAGAGGTTCTCTTTTGCATTGTTGGTGGCAATGCAAGCTGGTGCAGCCACTCTGGAAAACAGTATGGAGGTTCCTCAAAAAACTGAAAATAGAACTACACTACGACCCAGTAATTGCACTACTAGGCATTTATCCACGGGATACACGTGTGCTGTTTCTAAGGGACACATGCACCCCCATGTTTATAGCAGCACTATCAACAATAGCCAAAGTATGGAATGAGCCCAAATGTCCATCGACAGATGAATGGATAAAGAAGATGTAGTATAAATATACAATTAAGTATTACTCGGCAATCAAAAAGAATGAAATCTTGCCATTTGCAACTACGTGGATGGAACTGGAGGGTATTATGCTAAGTGAAATTAGTCAGTCAGAGAAAGACAAAAATCATATGACTTCACTCATATGAGGACTTTAAGAGACAAAACAGATGAATGTAAGGGAAGGGTAACAAAAATAATATAAAAACAGGGAGGGGGACAAAACAGAAGAGACTCATAAATATGGAGAACTGAGAGTTGCTGGAGGGGTTGTGAGAGAGGGGATGGACTAAATGGGTAAGGGGCATTAGGGAATATACTCCTGAAATCATTTTTTCACTATATACTAACCAATTTGGATGTAAATTTTAAAAAAATTAAAAATAAAATTTAAAAAAAATGGCTTTTAAAACGCAGATTATACTCACCTGTTAATATTCACCATTAGTTACTGGGTGTTTGCTATGTATCAAGTCTTATTCTTAATACATGGATAGACAGATGTATAATATCTGATTTTGTTCTTTTACTAAATCATGAGTATACATCACTGTGCACATTTTACATGAGAAAATACTAAAAAAGTTAATAAACATGCTGTGAAGTCAATTTACAATTGGCTATACTATCTCTATTAACCAATTTACAATTGGCTATACTATCTCAAGAGAATTTCAAAGCTATTTACTTGGCAATCTTTACAAACAGTCTCTTAGGAAAGAGTGGTTTAAAAACAGATCTCTTTAGTTACTCTGTCTTCCCAAACTACATCTCCCAATCAACTTAAATGCACTTTAAAGGGAACAAAGGGAAGGTAATGCACACCAACTCAAAAGAGTGATTGGCTGAAGTTACCATTCTGTAATTGTTCTTGCAGCCTCCTCAATTCTACAAGGTCTCCTTACTTTCTAGGTTTTATTCCTAATTCTCTTCAATATACTTATTTACTCTGTGGATCTCACTAAGCCTGTGACAAAAGGATGCCTAGAAACAGAAGACAAAGGACATAGTATGTAGCAATAGCAATGACAGCTCTGCTTCTAAAACCTTCCATGAAACAGAAATATGAAAAGTATATAGTTATGTGATGGTAATAAACAGAATATTGATAAGAAATACCAAAATCCAACTTCGTTAAAAATTTCATAGTCCAAGAGGCAGTGTGTTATTCTAGAAAGTACTAAGGCTCTGAAGTCCTTATTTTGTGTGTCCTTGGGCAACTGAGATAGCCTCTCTAAACCTCAGTATTATATTTGTAAAAATTGTGCTATGAATGCATACCTTTTGAGCTATTTTGAGCAGTTAATAATACGTATGTAAAGCATTTAGCACTTTACCTGGCAAGGTGATGAGGTTCAATAAGTGGTAGTGATTATGCTACTACAGCTTGGAAAATTTATGTTTTCAATTAAGTAAACAATGTTACCTAATGACAAATCATTAAACTAGAAACATGTGATCTCTGAATCCCTAAGAGAGATCTAAGGGACACCTGGAAATTCTCCTGAAACTATTTCAGGTATAGCAAAGATCACAGGGAATCAGAGAATAAGAGCCATAAGGTAAGAGGATCACAGCAAAACTTCCAAGGCAATACAAAAGCAGAATTATTACTTTCACAACCTTAGGTAAAACTTTAAAATATTTTAAAACATAAAATTTGGTGCTGCTTTCAGAGTCTATCCTAAGATTCCAATGTCCCAAAACAAATAGCCCAAAGTTTCAAAATAAAACATATCTGAGCTACAATTTCTAAAAAAGTTTCCTACCTCTCTTTCCTCATCCTTTGTTCCATTACCGAGCATTCTGTTCTGTATTAATCATCAATGTATTTAATCAGAAAAATCCCTAAGAGTGGTAGCTAGCTACTACTTTGGTAGGCATACTGTCTCATCATGGCTTGCCCAGATAAAATGCATGTCTTCAAAATTTTCAGCATTACAGCAGGCTAGGAAGAGAGAATTTTCATTAACCTTACCTTTAAGTGGGCTATTCTGACCAACACAGGTTCTAACATACCAACTAAAATCAAAAAACATATTAAATTAAAGCATCCAGGAATGGAGATAATTTCAAGTCTAGTCTTCTATGGCAACAACAGTGTATAAATGAGACTTTAATGAAAATGAAAATTAAGTCACCAAAATAATGCTTCCTGCTAGAATGGCTTTTAAACTATTAGTATGCTGCCAAAATAAATTTCAAGACTAAACTTGTATAGACTGAACTTTTTATTCTGATTAACTACACTACACACATGTAATAAATATTCTTAAAACTAACATTAAATGTGAATATTCCTAACAGCTGTTTCTGATTACTCTCTTAGCAACACTACTGCAGGTTACATTATGGATACTTTAGAAAAATTTGCCCTTACTAGGTGAGATGTTATTACATTATTTTATTTAATAAATCTTCATCTCTGAACAATTATGGAAGTAATCTGTACCATGATATAGAAAGAAGAGAGCATAACATTTAAAAATTCCTGATGAGTTAAATGTACCATCATTTATTTGCCTTTCTATAGTCCTGGAGTAATTTGAGGTTAATTATAACAAATTTTCACAATTCTCAATTTTTATCCATGCTATACAGACATGTATTACTAGCATTATTGAATACTAAATCACATTTCACACAAATGACTACATATTACTCTCAGATGCAGTTCCTGAAGTTTTGCCAACAATCTGGAACAGGGCACGGACTTTTCAAACCAGATGCATATCATTTCCTCACTTTATGAAATGTTACTACAAAGCTGTGTTTCAATAAAAGTATTACAAAATGAATTACATTTTAAATGACTAGAACAGTAGTTCACAAGCACCTGTGCAAACATAAATGACCAGTCAGGCCCAGTGATAAAAGGAAAATGAAGATCTATTACAATTAGTAAGAAAGTGAATCTCCAAGTTCATCCTATCAAGCGCATCTGCCAAAGAGGTTACCTCTGTGAGGGGAGACAAACAGTCACCAAGGCGCTCATTATTTTTCCTAATTCTCCAATTCCCCATCCTTTTGATCAACAGTGTGTTGAGAAACCATGTAGGACAGAGCATGGGATATGGACTTATCACAAGGAAGGGACACAGCATGAACAAAATGTAACAAATTACTATGTTCAGCGAACTTTTAGGTTTGAAAAAATAAACTGTCTCCTATTCATCTGTATCTCTCTAGGGCCTATGACATTAGCATCACCAATGTTAAGTAATTAACTATACTTTTTAAAAATTTGGCTGTAACATCATTTGCTATGTCAAACTTTCAAAGATTATCAAAGTTTCAGAAAAAATGTGGTATTCAATTATGTCCCTCTACAGAAATGGCAATGTCCAGCCTCTGACCCTCCCAAGTGTTAGTTTTAACACTAAAGTATTTATGCTGTCCAACAATACGAATATGTTCTCGCTGGCTTCTTAGTATTTACTTCTCCAAATCCATAGTAAATTGACAGACATTCTTTCCTAATGAGCCATTTTCCTCATACCATTCTTACTCAAATATCTACAGTGGGTCTTCATTGCTTACTGAAAATCCACAGCCACCATTCCATCAAACAATCTTAGAACTACTCGATCCCACTTCACCTTACTCCTTAAAAGAACCCTAAGTTTCGACCATGTTTCTATATCCTTCTTAAAACTTATCTCCACACCTATTTTTTCTATCTACATAACTTCTCATTTCTACTTCTAAAGCTCACAGCCACCATTTCTTTCAGCAACAGATATGCAAAGAATACAAATGACATAGCCTCTGACTTTTGCCATTAAAAAAATAGCAAAAATTGTTTTAATGCAACAATAATTAGCATTAAATAGGAAATACTGACTTAAAATTCAGTAGGAGCTCACAAAATGCACATTCAATACTGTCTTGAGAGAGTTTCATGGAGAAGGTAGAGCAGAACAGGTAGAACTCAGGAAAGAACTACAAAGGACATTTCAGATAGAAGAAACAATATGAATAAAGAATAGTTATGGAAACAATTATGATATTGTACTCTGTAGTGAAGCAGTAGGAAGAAAAGATGAATAGACAAGAAAGGAACAAATTATAGATGATCTAAATACTAGCCCAAAGGGCCTGGGTTTGATGGGTCATTTGTATGAATATTCAATCCATCCATTCATAGAACAAAGACTAGCTAAGTAAACCTATTATAGATTCATAAGGGACTTTCAGAAACAGGCCAAAACAAAATGAATGAGAAAAACAAAAAGCAAGGGAAAAGACCTCCCAAATTATCTATAGTAATTGAGTCAAAAGTGGACAAGTGTACAGAAATGGGTAAGGGCAGTGAAGCTGGAGAGAAAAGGATAATTCTAAACATTATTTGCATGACTGAGAGGAACCTAGGAAAGACTACAGAGAGGTGAAAGGAAAAGAAAGAATAAAGGCAAATATATTTTACTTGGGGAGACAATATAACAAGGAACAGTTAAGAGATACACTCTAGAATCATTCTACCAACATTTGACTGAGGGGAAAATTCTACATAGGTCTTTCATGTTTCTGCATGTCTTACAAGAGAGGTACTCACGTTTTATTCTAAACTATCTTTCAACAATGTCTGTATACAGTGAACAACTTTAGAAGATAAAAAGGCATGCTTACTGCCCATTATAAAAGATTTGGGTTCCCCAGTCTCAGAGTTTTCTTCTTGTATGCAATCTACTGTGCTTGCAGGTGTCACCTGGAGCTCTTCACTTCACCATAGAGAACTGGGGCTCAAGAAATCATCACATCACAAGAAAATGATGATATTCTGTCTACTGCCATTGATGTAATGAAGTCTTTTGTCTCTGAACAGAAATCTCATGTCTTCTGCCAGCATCCATGAAACCAAGACAGGCTAATTTGTTAGCCTGAAAATAGGATAAAATTTCAAACTCTTTATAATTCGTTTTTTTTTTTAAGATTTTATTTTTAGGTAATCTCTACATCCAACATAGGGCTCAAACTCACATCCCCAAGATCAAGAGTCATAGGATCAACTGACTGTGCCAGCCAGGTGCCCCCAGACTCTTTACAATTCTTGACAATATCCCATTCCTCAAGAGTGTGATCATGTGGCATTTAGTTCATTTCAAGTCATAGTTTTCTGTAAAATGAAAATAACAATAGCATCTACTTCATAGGCTATCCACATTAAAAATGAGAAAATCCATGTAAATAAGTCAGCACAATGCTTGAAAACAAATACCAATTATTATTTACATGTAATATGTTATACACACATCTGCATAATATAAAAGTATATTTTATATGCATACATGTGTGGTTTGCCACTTGTCCCTCAAAAGTCATATAGATTAATAAAAATGCAAACTACTGCTGTGGTAATTATGGAAATACTTTTATAAAATTCTCTTTAAAATAAAAACCAAAAGCATGTGTGTATATGTATGTGTGTGGGTGTTTTTAAATCTACTATGTCAAAGAAAACGTAATCACATGACAGATTCCATTACAGTACAATACATGTGTAATTGTCATTAAAATTAAGTTCCTTAATGGCTTAATATAAATTCAATATTAATAAATTTTAGCAAACTAAATGAAAATTTTCAGCATAGTAATTATATATGTAATTTTTTAAAGTGTCAGTTTTTTGAAAATATGAGATAAAAGGCACATTATACATGAAACCAAATCACTTCTCACATTTCCCGCGCTAGGAACTTTGATAACATACGGCTGACATTAGGTATCATCATAGGATAAAATTAACTCCTTTAAATAATAGGCATTTAACAACAACCTAAAAAATTAGCATATTATATTCACTGACTGCATCAGGAAAGATACATAATTTACAAGATTACAGAATGAAAACCAGGACACACTTCGTTCTGCATAAAATCCTAAAGTTAGTGAAATTTAAACCGCATCTACTAACACTCTATTTAAAACCTCAGTAAAATGTCAATATATACGACAGACTCATTACATTTTCTTTTCCCAAAGCAGTTTATTTATTTTCCATACAAAAATAATGTTAATGGATAGAATGTGAAAGATGTAAAAAGATAGTATTTCTAATAAAAATTTAGTTGCACTTAAAATTGCAAAAATTAATATTTTATATATGCTAACATATTCCTTCTCCCAGACAGGATGATAGAGCAGCAACAAGATCTTCTGGGATTCAATTCCTAAATTTATAATCCCTAGCAATGTGATTTGGGGAAACTTATTTAACTTCTCTGTACCTCATGTTCCTCATGTGTGAATAGGAATAACTGTACTTGCCTTCACAAGGATGAAAATTTAAAAAAAAAATTTTTTTTTAAATAACAGCACTAACATATGCAAGCTTCTTCCATTCCTAAAAGCTAAACAAATACAATGGAATTTTATTCAGCACTTGAAAAAAAAAAAAAAAGAGCTATCAAGCCACAATTAGACATGATGGAAACTTAAATGCCTATTACTAAGTGAAAGAAGCCAACCTGAAAAAGCTACATCCTGTATGATTTCATCTATCTATATGACATTCTAGAAAAGGCAAAAAGATTGTAAAATTATCAGTGGTTGCCAGAGGTTTGCAGAGAAGAAAGGATGGACAGATAGAACACAAGGGATTTTTAAGGCAGTGAAACTTTGTATTATGCTACAATGACAGCCACATGTCATTACAGATTTGTCATAACCCGTAGAAGGAACAACAGCCAAGAGTGAACTCTGAAGTAAACTCCAGACTTTGGTTGGTAATTATGCAGCCATGTAAGGTTCTTCAACTGTAACAAATTCACCACTCTGGGGGTATACTGAGAATAAGGGAGGCTTAGAGAGGAGTAGGTAATATGAGAATTTCTCTCAACTTTGTTGTAAACCTAACACTTCTCTAAAAAATAAAGTCTATTAATGTCAAAAAAAATAAAATAAAATAAAATAAATCCGAAAATAACGTATACATTGTAAAGACAACCCATTATATAATGTTGACCATCTTGAATTCTAAGATTACCAAACACCAAACAAGATAATTCAAATATCCAGTTAGGTTACCTTACAAATAATAAGATTTTTGTTTTTGAATGTATGTAGACAAAGACTAAAGCCCTGTGAATGCCCATATTAATGATAATATTTAGGTAGACAACCTATTTCTTATTAAAAATAAAATTAGCTATGATCTCATAATTTAAAACCCACATTTCACTTCTGTAAAATAATTACCGAGTCAAGAATTACTAATAATTACATGTTTTAATGAGGCATTTATAACAATTATTAAATAAGACTTAGAGAAAGACAAGTTATATTGAAATTAAAGTAAAATTCCATTATAAGTATATGGGCTCAAGGAAAAGACTAAAGCTAACAATGGCAAATTTCTCTCCTGGCGTTACAAACCCAAGTTTTTTCTCCCTCTCCTCACTTCTTAGTCCTATGCTAGTTTCCTCAAATGTCTCAACTAGAAATCTTTAAGCGTCCATCTCGTGCCCAACAAGCTCAATAATTATTAAATACTACTACTCCATGCTCGGTTGAGTAAATTATTGTTCATTCAAGTTCACAGTCAGTAGTTCCAAAGTGAATGCTTATACATCAAACAGAGCTCTGAGTAGAGGTCACAGCTTTCTGTGTTTACAGCTTCCCCACACAATTAATCTTGCAGCTGCACTTGATTAGTTTTTGACATGAATGCACTGTCTCAGAGAGGTCAATACAAGGAGGTTTCCATCCTTTTGACACTCCCTCTAACCTCTGCCATTCAGAAACATTAAACCACTTGTAATAGCATTGCACAAGGACTTCCCAGTGTCTACACTCTAAGAAAGTTCTCTTTGGTCACTGCTGCATTCCCTAGACTGCAAAAGGTACTTTGAACGTGTCCTTCTTTGTGAAGAGCTTTTTGAAAAAGCGAAAGTTCATTTTTGTTCAAGCATCAGCCCAAATTTCCAATGATGATGTCATGCCATTTCAGTAGAAACAGAGCTGAAATAATAAGGATAATGACTGCACACCCAGGATTTGAGGTTAAATTCTTCTCCCTTTAAATATAAATTACTAACCTGTCTTCATTCAAACAGAAATCATGATGAACGGTAATTCACACCAACAATTATGTTAATATAACAAAGAAATGGATGAATATAAGAAAAGTGATACATATGTATGAAATCATTAAAGGACTGAATTATGAATTAATTTTCCCGAAAGGTAGAAAAAAAAAACACAGTTCAATCAAATACATATATATACACACATTTTTTCACCATGGCTTGTGAAAACTAATGAGTTTTATCCAAACCAGAATGTTGACAAAATGTACCACACTACAGAGCAACAGTTAAAACTGGAAAAAAATTAAAAATTATATATGCACATATATGTATACACACACACACACACACAGGCAATTACACAGAGAGAAGGCTTACATGATATAGGTGTATTTGTCTCATAAAATTAGCCTGTTTGTAAAGTGGCAGAACTATATAATACGGGTAGGATACGCCTAATTGCAGAGAAAAGCTTGTTTCTACGATTAAGGAGCAATAGCTTGAAAACACTTCTACAGTTAAAAAACAAGCTAATAAAAAAAATACAACTTAATTTTTACAAAGTAAATAAACAGCAATTTCATGCCCAACTCACCATGTTTGTTGTCAAATATGGCATGGCTTTATGTGATCCTTATCAATTTGCAAGGTCCTTTCTGAGTGCCCTTAAGTCAAGAGCTGTAAAAATTGCCATATGCCTTCCATTCACTCCACTGGTGTAGGCTTTGAGTAAAAACTAATCAGTTAGAGGGGAAACACTACCACAGACTTAACAGATTATAACAACTGTTAACTAACACTCTTGGACTAATAAGGTGATGTAGTTATAAGGACTTCTAACATTGTCATTAACTTCAAAAATTGACTTTTGGGATGTGGGGTTGTGGGTTAAAAAAAGAAAAAAAAAACCATAAAAAATTTTGTTTAGAAGACAACTACTGTTCAAATCTAGCCAATAAAATAAAATGCTTTGGAAATGCCAAAACAATTATTAAGCATCTCAAGAGAAACATTTACTTATTTCCTGAAAACCTCTTGGACTATTTTAGTTTACATTCAACAAATAGAATCTAATTTAAGTTAACAAGTGACCCACTAATCTAAAGTCATATGTGGCACATCTAGTTTAACTCTGGCTGATCTCCAGTGCCTTTTATGACTATTTTAGTTCTGCATCATGCAAAACATTCATATGAGGTAAAACTAGGAATTTTAATTCACAGGGCCATCGTAAGAGTTTACTATTTTTCTTCTAACCTGTATATGCTATAAGCCACTCCTAATTTATTATAAAATAACCAAAAAACTAAGCTTCACAAAATCTTTCTTCTAACATAGGATAAGTATGTTCTCATTTAAATCTTCTGTATTTCCTATCCTCAAGTACATATTATCAATTCCATTTATAAAGATAGCTGAAGACAAATTAGATACTTAATAGAAGGCAGATTTCTCTAAAGAACACATCTTCACTATCTTTTCAAAAGAAGTCAAAATCTTCATTTGAATTTTCTCCCCAAATTGTGAATATTTTTTGTCAAGGAAAATAGGAATGGCAGCTAAAGAAAGACAAAAGTTAAGGAAGTAAAATATACTCAAAAATGAGATTCTGTTATAAAATAATCAGCATGACTCACATTGAATGCAAATCTTAGGGCTTATCTAGGATTTATTTCCATTTTCCCTCCCAATAACTTGCCTTTAATTAAAGAGCTTTCCTATTTCCTCAGTATCCACCATTTATATATGTTTTTAAGTATTCTTAGATGTGAACCTAGAGGAAATTATGCTTAAAAATGAGTAGTAGCGGGGGTGCCTAGGTGGTTCAGTTGGTTAAGCATCTCAGTTGGTTTTGGCTCAGGTTAGAATCTCATGGTTCATGGGTTCAAGACCCATGTCAGCTCTGTGCTGACAATGCAGAGCCTGCTTGGGATTCTCTCTCTCTCCCTCTCTCTCTGCCCCTCCCCTGCTCATGCTCACTCTCTCTCTCTCTCTCCCTCTCTCAAAATAAATAAATAAACTTTTTTTAAAAAATCAGTAGTAGTGGGGCGCCTGGGTGGCGCAGTCGGTTAAGCGTCTGACTTCAGCCAGGTCACGATCTCGCGGTCCGTGAGTTCGAGCCCTGCGTCAGGCTCTGGGCTGATGGCTCAGAGCCTGGAGCCTGTTTCCGATTCTGTGTCTCCCTCTCTCTCTGCCCCTCCCCCGTTCATGCTCTGTCTCTCTCTGTCGCAAAAATAAATAAACGTTGAAAAAAAAAATTAAAAAAAAAAAATCAGTAGTAGCAAAAACTCTAATGGTAATGTTAATTTCCTTTATATTAAACACCTATACTTACCAAGGTCTTTGGAATGAATAAAGCTCTGATATGGCAATAAAAAGCAGAATCTCCAGAAGTGTATTTATAAATCCATAAGAATTACTAATAAATATCTAAACTTGTATATTCTAGAGAAATTTAAGACCTTCCAAATTCTGGAATTCAGAACCTTTTTTCTTTTTTTTTTTTTTTTATGTTTTTCTTTTGTTTTTGAGAGAGAGAGAGAGAGAGAGAAAGAGAGAGACAGTGAGAGCAGGGGAGGGGCAGAGAAAGACGGGAGACAGAATCTGAAGCAGGCTCCAGGCTCTGAGCTGTCAGCACAGAGCCTGGTGTGGGGCTTGAACTCACACTCTGCGGGATTGTGACCTGAGCTGAAGTTGGATGCCCAACCAACTGAGCCACCCAGGTGCCCCAGGAATTCAGAAAATTTTTAAACTTCACCTTCTATTACATTCTTCCACAATTTCCAATAAAACCGATACACTAAAGTTCCCAAACTTCTTTTTGTTCTTTTTCTATTCCAAATTTCTTCAAAATACTGGGAAAAGCATGAAGTTTAGAATTAAAAACAATTAAATTTCTCACTCTCTCCCAAAATCAAAATTGTACTCTAATACTGCACTAATTAAGGTTGGCCTTACATTACAATTTCTCATATATTTGGTGGTCTTCAAACTAGACTTGAGGTCCTAGGAGAACAAGGACAATGACTTACTAATATTTGTATGCCCTATATATTTTAATCAGTATTTTTTATACATTTATCTATACACAAATTTAATATTTTTTATTTACATAAAATTAGTGTAAATATAGTGTAAATATTTTTTATTTACACTATAGAACATTTTTAACAAATAATTTTCCTATCATATTCAGTTTTCTAGGATATTTATGCCCTTTACTGTGTCAACAATCAAAAATATCTGCCAGCTGACAATGACTGTCATCAAACCCACTGGTCACTCTTAAAAGAAGGGAAGATAGGAAAGAAGGAAGAAAGGGGAGGAGGAGGGACAGGGAGAGGAGGTCCCTTGGTTGGAGAGATAGAGATAGCTATTTTGGTAATATCTATACTGATTCTGGGCATCCTACAGGTCAAGTCACTAAATACTTGAAGGCAGAAACCATGTCTTTTAACTTAGTTGCATACAGAATTTAGTACAAAATAAAACCTACTTTGACGCATTAGCAAATATAAAAACTAGAAGGACCAGAGAAAAGTCTGAATATGTCTTGGGTTTAAAATATTTAAATAATATCAATTTCTACATCGATCCTCAGAATACTGCCTTTGATTTTGCTCTGACAATTATCAACATGTTGAAAATGGGTAAAAATGTTAAAGTGGTTTATTATCTTTAAAGTTATTATTTGTAATTATTTATATTCTACTGATACTATTTTAAAAAACCTTTTTACACGGTAGTTTGGTCAGAAATAATCAGATGTTGATCAAAACTCCAGAACATAACACCGCAATCTATTCCAAGAAGCCCTCTATTAACACATGGGTTATCATTCAAACGTTTGTTTTTAAATTATTTGGGGGTGGGGGAATTTCAATACTACTATATGTTAGATAACACATAAACTTTTGAGAATAAGACTTAGTATCTAAGAAGTTTTGAAATATTTTTCATAGGGTAAATTTACGGTGGCAAGAAGATGATGAAGTAGGGACAACACATATTTTTAGCAGACTGACCTGATAAGAAACAAATATGAGAGCAGCTCCAAGAAAGCTTATGTTCTGAGTATGCCTATAGCCATCCCTTCATGTACACTGACAACAAAAAAAATTTCATTTTCTGAATGAAACATATCTTTCCCTATTCCCAGACCACAAGCATGGTGACCACATACTCCCCAGAATATGGGGAGAAGATAACTCAGTACCAATACAGGATGTTTTCCCACTGCCACCTATCTATAACTCTAAAGATTCTGGGTGTGCAAAAATGCAGGCTTGAAATTCATAAATTCTAATATTAACTAGATAACTCTTAATAACACGAGGTGTCTGAAAAAGGCCTCCAAATATCAGCATAAAGAATCTTTTTTGAAGGCTAAGATGCTCCTTTCTTTATACTCCCCTGGTACTTTGTATACACTTCCATGGTACCACCAGATATTTTTACACCTCTTAGGAGCAAAAAATCCCTAATGCCTAGCAAAGAGACTTTGAGAGTCCATTTAATGAGTTTACAAAACCAGACACTCAGTCATATGATCTCCATTTCTAAGCATCTTTTTTAACTCATTTCGTTTCCATTCACTTGTTTCCACCACCTGCCATAGTGCCTGAACATAGGTGTTTAATCATCATTTGTTCATTCACTGAGAAACACAGAAAGGAAAAGAAAAAAAAAAAAGGATGAGGGAAGAAAGATGAGAAAAATCAGAGAGGGAGGGGAGGGAGGGAAGAGAGGAATGAAAGAATGAAGCAAAGGAAGGAAAGGATGAAAGGATGACATCAACTAACCAATCTCAGTCATTTCCACATTTAGAACTTGGAAAGTCACCATATTAACTTCTTTCATTGTTTTTTTTGTTTGTTTGTTTTGTTCACTTTACTGTTTAGAAATACCCTAATGGTTTTCAAGGGTTCCCAAGGTTCCTCTCGAATTTGCCAGCTTCTAAATAAATTATGATTAAAAAGAAGTATCCCAATAAAAATAATGAAACAAAATACAAATGGACTCTGAGATGGAATTAATTTGTGCTTTGTTAACTGTTTTCCAAATAAATAAAATGTCAACTTTCTTCCCTGATAACATATACATTTTAAAATTTTTATACATTTTTCATTCCAATTAGCATTGTATTTACATGATACCCCAGATAAAATATATTTGGATTTGCAATACTTCAAATAATTAAACATGAAAAAAAAAAAAAAAAACCTTAAGCTTAGATTCATGCCTCCGTAAGTAACAGGTTTTTGCCAAGCCACACTAAAAAAAAAAAAAAAAAAAACCCACACTGGCCACAAATAAATCAAGATAATGAAAAACTACTAATTTTAATAGAAGCTTTAAGTACCATTATAAAGAAACTTATCTCCTCAATAGCAAATAGCACTTGCTAACTCAGAAAGAGATATTTATCTCATGTTAAATTACAGTTATTGTCTCCTTCCTTGATTCTGATACAGGAATAAAGTGTTTTCTCAACACAAAGGAATTCATTGAATTTCTCCTTTTATATTACTTAACAATATTCTATATGAATGCGATGTATGTTTTACCATTTATGCTGAACTGCAATTTCTTGCATTAAATTAAAAGAATGCATAATCATATAGATTTCATACCTTCTGTTTATATCAGAAAATTTCTAAGAAGAGTATGAATTTTTTTTAAGAAAGAATACTTAATTTTGTTTGTCTGAAATAAAAAATAACCTAAACCTGAAAAATAGTTTATTTCCTTTTTTTGGTACTGTAAATAAGTTCAGCTCAGTTTTTTTAAGAAACATAATTTGCTTCATCAATAGCCCCTCAATGTTCTAAATCATAAATTTTAAAAACCCATATTTAACATTAGATAATAGGTGTTACAAAAACATGAATCTATACATAAACTAATTTCAATTCCCTTTTGGCTGATAATTTCAAAAAGAATTCTTAGTATTTTTTGAAGCCCACTAAAAGTATATACAGTATGATCCTACTTGTTGGATTATGCAGTAAAGTCTAAAAGTTCTGTTTCACTGAAAATTTCACTCAATCTGTGCTTTGCCTTATCATAAAGTCAGGAAATGCCGAATAAGTGGCCAGATTGTGCACAATTATATTTGGAATCTACTTCCTGACAACTCTGAAAAGATCTTCCTGTAAAACTAAGCCTCAATTTCAGGTTCCCCGCACCAAATTCCATAAAAATAATGGTCCCAACTGTGCACATAAGAAAAAGAAAACATTCTAATAGCCAGTAATCTAAATCTGACATAATCAAATTACAACAAGTTTTAGGCTACAAAGACTGGCATATCCTAAAATAATCAAACGTATAGTGGATTTCTGTGACTTTATCATTCTCTTTAATTTTATTTCCTCAGCATTTGCACTAAGTTAACTAAGTTAACTACAGTGAAAAGGAAAAAAGAAAAGTCTATTAAATGGTAGTCAATGTAATTTTAATAACAATTTTGATTATAAGTATAGCAAAAGTTATAATATGAGCATACTTGCAATTATGTAATCCAGTATTTAACTTAATTTCTGAATATTTCACCACTGGAAAGGTCTATGAAAGTAACAGACCACTTTTTAGTGCAAAATCCCCAAATATTTGCCAATAAAACGGTCACAAATATTTTCACATGATCTTATTCCCTCAACCAAAAACAAAATAATAATAAAGGGAGATTTTTTTTAAACTGGCTTTTTTTTTTATAGTTTGCAGCCAACAGAATGGTATCGTTTCATACAAGTTTATAACTGCTGTAAAATAGTCTTTACCAAATACTGAAAATTGTTTTAAACTGCTATGATAACAAGCAAATGCCATATTTCTGAAATACCTCAAATTTTACTCATTGTTATTAACATGGAACATCAATACTAGAAGGCAGACTCCCAGAAACCAAAGGCTGAAAATAACAGACAAGCAAAAATAATGTTCACTTGTGCAGAGTGGGGAAATAACTTTTTCAATGTTAGTGACTGAAATTTATCATTCTTAACAGCAGCACCTTATGAAAGAAAAGAAAAGGAAGAAGGGGGAAAAGGAGAAACAAAAGAGAGACATTTCACAGTAAATTACCTAAGTTTGGCTTCTACAAAGAATACTCACTTTTCTAGGTAAAATATAATTCAGATTTTAATAAACTGCCTTCAAATAACACACAAGTAGGACTTGATTTTTTTATGTTTAATTATTTTGAGAGAAAGAATATATATGCACACGTGCACATGAGCAGGGAAGGGACAGAGAGAGGAGATGGTCCCAAGCAGGTTCTGCACTGTCAGCACAGAGTCTAACACGGGGCTCGATCTCATTTCCACAAGATCATGACATGAGCTGAAATTAAGAGTCGGTTGCTTGGATTTTGGAGGAAAATGGAGGCGTAAGAGGACGCTGGGCTCACTGCGTCCTGCTGACCACTTAGATTCCACCCACATCTGCCGAAATAACCCAGAAAACTGCCAGAAAACTAGCAGAACGGACTCTACTGAGCCAAGAGGCCCACGGAAGAGAGTAGGAAGGGCGGAGAGGCAGTGCACGCTACACAGACTGGCGGGAGGGAAGAAACTGGGGCGGTGGAGGGGCAGCCCACCAGGCAAGGCAGAGCCCCAGAGTCTGGCTTGCAAAAGCAGAGGGGACAGACGGAGTATGTTCTGACAGCCAGTGGGACTTAACATCTGGAATGTTATACATCAACAGCTTAGCTCCTAGAGCGGGAGGGCTAAAGGACAATGGGAGGGAGAGTTGTCGAGCCCCAGACAGCAGAGCTCAGCTTGGCAGGGAACAAAGGCGATCGCCAGCGCCGTCTCCCTCGCCCATCCCCCAGCCAAAATCCCAAAGGGAACCAATTCCCCTCATGGAACTTGCTTGCACCTCACAAACACCCAACGCTGTGCTTCTGTGGATCCATCCCTCCCACAGGTCTGCCTCCATCCCGGTGCCGCAGGGCCCCTCACGAAGCAGACCACCTAAGGCAAAGCGAGCTGAGTGTGCCCCTCCCGCCCCTGTACACCTTGCGGATCCACCCCAGCTAATATGCCAGATCCCATAGACAGCACCACAAGCCTGGCAGTGTGCAAGTAGCCCAGAGAGGGGCCACACCACTCCACAGTGAGTCCTGCCCCTGGGGGAGGGGAAGATAAGATACACACCAGTCCCACTGTGCCCCAGCAGTGGTCTGGGGGTAGACATCAGTCCAACTGCGACCCCGCTCACCAACACAAGTTACTCCAGACAGCACACGGAACTGCCCTGCAGTTTAGAGCTACCGCACGGACTACCCAAAATAACCAAACAGAAGAGTTCTCCTCAAAAGAAACTCCAGGAAGTAGTGACAGATAACGAATTGATCAAAACCGATTTAAGCAATATAATGGAACAAGGATTTAGAATAATAGTCATAAAATTAATCGCTGGGCTTGAAAAAAGTATAGAGGACAGCAGAGAATTTATTACTGCAGAGATCAAGGGAGTAAGAAACAGTCAGAAGGAGCTAAAAAATGCTATAAATGAGGTGCAAAATAAAATGGAGGCGACCACAGCTCAGATTGAAGAGGCAGAGGAGAGAATAGGTGAATTAGAAGATAAAATTATGGAAAAAGAGGAAGCTGAGAAAAAGAGAGATAAAAAAATCCAGGAGTATGAGGGGAGAATTAGAGAACTAAGTGACACAATTAAACGTACTAACATATGGATAATTGGGATTCCAGAGGAGGAAGAGAGAGGGAAAGGTGCTGAAGGGGTACTTGAAGAAATCATAGCTGAGAACTTTCCGGATCAGGGGAAGGAAAAAGGCATTGAAATCCAAGAGGCACAGAGAACTCCCTTCAGACGTAACTTGAATCGAACTTCTGCACAACATGTCATAGTCAAACTGGCAAAATACAAGGATAAAGAGAAAATTCTGAAAGCAACAAGGGATAAACATGCTCTAACATATGAAGGGAGACTGATAAGACTAGTGACGGATTTATCTACTAAAACTTGGCAGGCCAGAAAGGAATGGCAGGAAATCTTTAATGTGATGAACAGAAAAAAACATGCAGCCGAGAATCCTTTATCCAGCAAGTCTGTCATTTAGAATAGAAGGAGAGATAAAGGTCTTCCCAAACAAACAAAAACTGAAGGAATTTGTCACCACTAAACCAGCCCTACAAGAGATGCTAAGGGGGATCCTGTGAGACAAGGTACAAGAGACATTGCTACAAGCATGAAACCTACAAACATCACAATGACTCTAAACCCATAACTTTCTATAATAACACTGAATATAAATGGACTAAATGCTCCAACCAAAAGTATAGGGTATCAGAATGGATAAAAAAACAAGACCCATCTATTTGCTGTCTACAAGAGACTCATTTTAGACCTGAGGACACCTGCAGATGGAAAGTGAGGGGATGGAGAACTATCTACCATGCTATTGGAAGTCAAAAGAAAGCTGGAGTGGCCATACTTGTATCAGACAAACTAGACTTTATTTTATTTTTTAAATTTTTTTTTAACGTTTATTTATTTTTGAGACAGAGAGAGACAGAGCATGAACGGGGGAGGGTCAGAGAGAGGGAGACACAGAATTTGAAACAGGCTCCAGGCTCGGAGCCGTCAGCACAGAGCCCGACGCGGGGCTCGAACTCAAGGACCGCAAGATCGTGACCTGAGCCGAAGTTGGCCGCTTAACTGACTGAGCCACCCAGACGCCCCCAAACTAGACTTTAAATTAAAGGCTGGAACAAGAGATGAAGAAGGGTATTATATAATAATTACAGGGTCTATCCATCAGGAAGAGCTAAAATTTTAAATATCTATGCACTGAATACAGGAGCCCCCAAATATATAAAACAATTAATCACAAACATAAGCAACCTTATTGATAAGAATGTTGTAATTGCAGGGGACTTTAATACTCCACTTACAACAATGGACAGATCATCTAGACACAGGATCAATAAAGAAACAAGGGCCCTGAATGATACTTGGATCAGATGGACTTGACAGATATATTTAGAACTCTGCATCCCAAAGCAACAGAATATACTTGCTTCTCGAGTGCACATGGAACATTCTCCAAGATAGATCACATACTGGGTCACAAAACAGCCCTTCATAAGTATACAAGAATTGAGATCATACCATGCATACTTTCAGACAACAATGCGATGAAGCTTGAAATCAACCACAAACAAATGAAGATTAAAATACAACAATCCAAACGCTTTGGGATGCAGCGAAGGCAGTCCTGAGAAGAAAATACATTGCAATCCACGCCTATCTCAAGAAATAAGAAAAATGCCAAATACAAAATCTAACAGCAAACCTAAAGGAACTAGAAGCGTAACAGCAAAGATACCCCAATCCCAGCAGAAGAGAAATAATAAAGATCAGGGCAGAAATAAACAATATAGAATCTAAAAAAAACTGTAGAGCAGATCAATGAAACCAAGAGTTGGTTTTTTGAAAAAATAAACAAAATTGATAAACTTCTAGCCAGGCTTCTCAAAAAGAAAAGGGAGAGGACCCAAATAGATAAAATCATGAATGAAAATGGAATTATTACAACCAATCCCTCAGAAATACAAGCAATTATCAGGGAATACTATGAAAAATTATATGCCAACAAACTGGACAACCTGGAAGAAATGGACAAATTCCTAAGCACCCACACACCTCCAAAACTCAAACAGGAAGAAACATAAAGCTTGAACAGACCTATAACCAGTGAAGAAATTGAATCAGTCATCAAAAATCTCCCAACCAATAAGAGTCCAGGACCAGATGGCTTCCCAGGGGAATTCTACCAAACGTTTAAAGCAGAGATAATACCTATCCTTCTCAAGCTATTCCAAAAAATAGAAAGGGAAGGAAAATTTCCAGACTCATTCTATGAAGCCAGTATTACTTTGATTCCTAAACCAGACAGAGACCCAGTAAAAAAAGAGAACTACAGGCCAATATCCCTGATGAATATGGATGCAAAAATTCTCAATAAGATACTAGCAAATCGAATTCAACAGCATATAGAAAGAATTATTCACCATGATCAAGTGGGATTCAATCCTGGCTTGCATGGCTGGTTCAACATTCACAAATCAATCAATGTGATACATCACATTAATAAAAGAAAAGATAAGAACCATATGATCCTTTCAATCGATGCAGAAAAAGCATTTGACAAAATTCAGCGTGCTTTCTTAATAAAAACCGTCAAGAGTGTCGGGATAGAAGGAACATACTTAAACATCATAAAAACCATTTATGAAAAGCCCACAGCTAATATCATCCTCAATGGGGAAAAACTGAGTACTTTCTCCCTGAGATCAGGAGCACAACCCGGATGTCCACTCTCACCGCTGTTGTTTAACATAGGGTTGGAAGTTCTAGCATCAGCAATCAGACAACAAAAGGAAATCAAAGGCATCAAATTGGCAAAGATGAAGTTAAGCTTTCACTTTTTGCAGATGACATGATATTATACATGGAAAATCCAACAGACCCCACCAAAAGTCTGCTAGAACTGATACATGAATTCAGCAAAGTCGCAGGATACAAAATCTATGTACAGAAATCAGTTGCATTCTTATACACTAATAATGAAGCAACAGAAAGACAAATAAAGAAACTGATCCCATTCACAACTGCACCAAGAATCATAAAATACCTAGGAATAAACCTAACCAAAGATGTAAAAGATCTGTATGCTGAAAACTATAGAAAGCTTATGAAGGAAATTGAAGAAGATATAAAGATATGGAAAAACATTCCCTGCTCATGGATTGGAAGAATAAATATTGTTGAAATGTCAATACTACCCAAAGCTATCTAAACATTCAATGCAATCCCAATCAAAATTGCACCAGCATTCTTCTCGAAGGTAGAACAAACCATCCTAAAATTTGTATGGAACCACAAAAGGCCCCTAATAGCCAAAGTAATTTTGAAGAAGACCAAAGCAGGAGGCATCACAATCCCAGACTTTAGCCTCTACTACAAAGTTGTAATCATCAAGACAGCATGGTATTGGCACAAAAACAGACACATAGACCAATGGAATAGAATAGAAACCCCAGAACTAGACCCACAAAAGTATGACCAACTAATCTTTGACAAAGCAGGAAAGAATATCCAATGGAAAAAACACAGTCTCTTTAACAAATGGTGCTGGGAGAACTGGAAAGCAACATGCAGAAGGATGAAACTAGAACACTTTCTTACACCATTCACAAAAACAAACTCAAAATGGATAAAGGACCTGAATGTGAGACAGGAAACCATCAAAACCCTAGAGGAGAAAGCAGGAAAAGACCTCTCTGACCTCAGCTGCAGCAATTTCTTACTTGACACACCCCCAAGGGCAAGGGAATTAAAAGCAAAAATGAACTATCGGGACCTCATGAAGATAAAACACTTCTGCACTGCAAAGGAAACAATCAACAAAACTAAAAGGCAACCAACGGAATGGGAAAAGATATTTGCAAGTGATGTATCAGAGAAATGGCTAATATCCAAAATCTATAAAGAGCTCACCAAACTCCACACCCAAAAGACAAATAACCCAGTGAAGAAATGGGCAGAAAACATGAATAGACACTTCTCTAAAGAAGACATCCAGATGGCCAACAGGCACATGAATAGATGCTCAACGTCGCTCCTCATGAGGGAAATAGAAATCAAAACCACACTCAGGTATCACCTCACACCAGTCAGCGTGGCCAAAATGAACAAATCAGGAGACTATAGATGCTGGAGAGGATGTGGAGAAACGGGAACCCTCTTGCACTGTTGGTGGGAATGCAAATTGGTGCAGCCACTTTGGAAAACAGTGTGGAGGTTCCTCAGAAAATTAAAAATAGGCCTACCCTATGACCCAGCAATAGCACTGCTAGGAATTTACCCAAGGGATACAGGAGTACTGATGCATAGGGGCACTTGTACCCAATGTTTATAGTAGCACTCTCAACAATAGCCAAATTATGGAAAGAGCCTAAATGTCCATCAACTGATGAATGGATAAAGAAATTGTGGTTTATATACACAATGGAGTACTACGTGGCAATGAGAAAGAACGAAATATGGCCCTTTGTAGCAACGTGGATGGAACTGGAGAGTGTTATGTTAAGTGAAATAAGCCATACAGAGAAAGCCAGATATCGTATGTTTTCACTCTTATATGGATCCTGAGAAACTTAACAGAAGTCTATGGGGCAGGGGAAGAAAAAAAAAAAAAAAAAAGTGGTTAGAGTGGGAGAGAGCCAAAGCATAAGAGACTTAAAAACTGAGAACAAACTGATAGGTGATGGGGGATGGGAGGGATGGGAGGGTGGGTGGCGGCTATTGAGGAGGGCACCTTTTGGGATGAGCACTGGGTGAAATATGGAAACCAATTTGACAATAAATTTCATATTAAAAAAAAAAGAGTCGGTCCCTTAACCAACTGAGCCACCCAGACACCCTAGCACTTAATTTTTAATATGTTTCACACTCTAGTAAAAAGGCATGCTTTGTTTTAAAGAAATACGGTTTTAAAGGTTAGAAAAATAGAATCCAATATTAAGTGGCTTATGCATGCATCTCTTTAGGAAGATGTAATTCATCTATTCTGATGTTATGCAAAAGCTGAGACTATGACACAGCATCAAGAAATTAGCGAGACATCTAACAATTTTCTAAAAATACCACATCACACGTGGCTTGTTATATATTGTAGATACTTCAATGATGAAAGAGGGATGCATTTGTTCAGTTAACTGTCATCAACTTCAGTGGAGCTCTAAGCACCCTAGGTTAGATTCTTATTTCTCTCTTTACTTCCATTCTTATAACAACAGTGACTTCAAAGAAAATTCTAGGAAATTGATAGAAGATGTGAAGGGTAACAGGAATCTTGCTCAATGTAGTAGATTAGGAATAAATGGAAATCATTTTAACATGAGTTTCATGGTTACCTAATTTGTATATTTTGTGACAGTAAAATTTTCCATGATACATAAATATATTGGTATTATTAGTGTTCATATTATTTAACATTATTGGCATTGATATTATTATTCTTTAAGTGGAAGTATAAAATGTAGAGGAAACTAAAAAAGAAATCGCTCCAAAGAAGACTTGACATAACTATAGAATTCTGAAGTCTGTGTCCACTAAATTATTTAAATGTTTATTTATTTATTTTGAGAGAGAGAGAGAGAGTGGGTGTGAACAGGGGAGGGGCAAAGAGAGCAGGGGAGGGGCAGAGAGAGAGAGAAGGCACTTGTTGGGATGAGCACTGGGTGTTGTATGTAAGCCAATTTGACAATAAATTAGACTTAAAAATAAACAAATAAAAATAAATAAATAAAATCTTAAAAAACAACAAAAATAATACTATTTCTTACTGCGAAAATACTTTATCACTTTCCACAGCAGTGCTTCAATACACACAAATAGAATAGAAATTTACAGGGTAATCTACTATATCCTAGCATGACCCTAGGGCTAGCAAAAATTCAGAAGTATTATACATAATTCTCCTCATTACTGAACATCAAAGACATGAATATGAACCAACTAAAGAAAAATAAAAGAAAACTGAGCTCTTAACTCTATTTTTCTGATTACACAATGAAAAGAGAATTCAGGTGATCTTAATGTCATAACCACAAAATTAAAAGCTTAACACTTATTTCATGGGTACTTCATAGAAATTACTCATTTCTCCCCAAAAAAGGGTTCATTTCCAATACTTAGTATCAAACTAAAATAATTTTGGCATCTGGAGTCTCATTAATATTTAGGTTTATGGTAAAATAAAATGGGAAAAACCTGAAAAAATATATAAATTACAAAGAAAATGGATAAAAATTAACAAAAGCTAAACTGTTGAGAGATCCATATCCTCAAAAAAACTGAAGACAAAATGATTTTATAAACCTCTCTCACAATTTTCAGACATCTCCTAAATATTTCTTAAACCACTGTCTCCTAGTTTAGAACCTATTACATACAAGTTCCTCCTCAAGAGCAAGTACCAAGTGTCTCCACTTTTGTATTATCACCCAATTCTAACCTAATGATGGACTACAATATTTAAAAAAAAAAGGAATGAGTTAGCAAAGAATGAAAACCTGACAACCAAAATATTTACTAAAAAGAGTATCACATAGCTCATTCACATTATCACATTCTTACCAATATGTAAACTGATTTTATAAAGAAATAAACTCAAGGAAGAGTGTTTAATTGGGAATAGATCTAAAAACAAATTCAAATCACTATATAAAGTCACACAGGATAAAGATTATCTCTCTCGTTAGTACTAGGGTGACTTGACTGATGCCAAGCAATACAAAAAAATACATGCTTGTTTGAAAATTCTTACATTCATTCATATTTACCTAACTAGTAATCCCTCATCTACAGAGTAAAAAACAAATGTAAGGAAGGTATACTTCTCTTTAAAGAAATATTTCTGAGGTTTGCCTATATATAAAATATGTAAGTCTGTAGTAGCATTTTTATTTTATTGCCACTGGCTTATAGTATAAAAACAAAAGATACAGACTTCTGATTACAAATTTGTTTTTAGAAGTGATCTTTAAAAAAATACTGAAATTGGTACCAGATATGGCTTTAATACAGAAAGTCTACTTAAATCAAATATTATGAAAAAAATAGAAAAAGTAGTTAACAGTTCCCAACAAAAGAAACCTCATGCTCAGAGAGTTTCTCAGGAGAATTCTAGCATACTTTTAAAAACTGTAAACACCCAATGATACTTGAAACTATTCCAAAAACATGAAAACATACAAAAAACTTCCAAGTTATTTTTGTAAAGTGAGTATAACACTCATTGCAAAACCTAAAAACACTTTCCTAAAAAACAAAGTATAGCACACCTCGTTTATTAACATTGCTGCAAAAATCCCAAATAATACACTCACATTTTTTAAAAAATCATATAGCGTAACTATTGTGGTTTTAAATACACTGAACAATTCCTTTATATTCCTCCCTTCAAAAGGTGGAACTTAATTCCCCTCCTTTTAAGTGTTGGCTGTACTTGATGATTCACTTCTAATGAACAGAATGTGGCAAAAGTGATGGTAGATGGTGTGTCTTATGAAATGAGGACATAAAAGATTGTGGCTTCCTTTTTTGCTTCTCTCAAACACTCTGGGGAGTGTTAGGGTGCCTTTTTTGGCAAGTCTTTGAAATCCCAAAAGATTTCTAAGTATTCAGATATGATTGTCTAAGAGTCAGTTTCAAGTACTCCAATTACTAAAATACCACCAAAAAAGAAAAAAACTAAGAAAAAGTTTGCTTGATTCTTGTCAAAAATACACATTCCTCCCACCCCACCACCCCCACTCTCTCACCCAGTACCACTACAGCCCTACTTCTTTTAACCAGATGGTTTTCCTTGGCACTATCTGTAATAATCCTCAAAGACAGCTGTCAAAGATAAACTGGAATTAGGTAGTGACAGTACACCACAAAGATGGTGATTATGTTTATCAGGGAGTAGTAACAGCTCTGAAGTCTGGAGAATATCTGTAAACAAGTGAGAAAGTCAACTTTGGTCCTATCTGGCAAAGTTATGAAATAAAGTGAATGAGATTTCTGTAGGACAGCTCTCTTAAGAATCAGTAGATTCAAAAGTATTAAAATAGCAGTTCCTTGTTCAGCATGATTGAATTAAAAAGAAAATCCGGATCTGCTGCTCTGTTTTTGGCCTCTCAAAATGATTTTATTTTTTTAATTTTTTAATGTTTATTTATTTGAGACAGAGAGAGCAAGTTGAGAGGGGCGGGGGGGAGAGGGAGAGAGAATCCCAAGCAGGCTCTGTGCCACCAGTGCAGAGCCTGACACAGGGCTCAATGCTACAGACCATGAGACCATGACCTGAGCCAAAATCATGAGTTGGACACTTAACTGAGCCACCCAGGCACTCCCAAAACGATTTTTAATCCTACTTTAAAAGCAGTTTCAGAATGCATATTTCCCAGTCCCATAAACATTTCTGTCAAACACATGTTAGCAGATGGATGCTACCCATTGAGATGTTATATCTGCCATCCTTATCACTATACCAACTCTTAACATGTTCATAATAATTATTATGTGCCTCAGAATGCATGGGATTCTTACAAGGGGGGCAAGAGGAAGGTCAGGAATACTGCTGGTACATTACAGGTAACAATTCCATGCATGAGACTGGTAGAACCTTTAGAAAACATGACATCATCCAATAATAAAACTTAAAAAAAAAAACATTTTAGTACTTTATGCAATCATGGAAAGAATATATTGCATTAGGAAATGTACATTTTAAATAATTCAAAAAATGACAAAGATAGTCTCTGCCCTCTGGGAACTTATGGAGTTAACAAGATATACAAAAAAGCACTTAAAGAAAAACACAGAAACAAGGGAAAGTGACTAGCATGAAATAGAATATTCAGACGGAAATGTATTTTAATCTACATGTGTATAATTCTACAAATAAAGTTGCATGTGCATTCAAATTTATTTTATGTAGTGGTGGCTTCTGTACCAAAGTTCCATTCATATTATAGTCTTTATAGGATTCTCGTTAAGATTTATTTGAATTCCCTGGGCATACTACAAGTAGCATCAGCAAATAATATCAAATAAAAATATTTAAAGATGGGGAACAGTACAAGGTTGCAATTAACCAAGACTCAAAACTGGCCAAAAAGTATTTCACAAAATCAATAATTCATCTTCCCAGGCAGGTGAAAACTGACCATATTTGGGGAAAAAATACCATTAAATGAGACTTGACTTCTTCAAACTTAAAATTTGAAACTTTTTCCATAAGTTTATTCCCTTCATGAATTTACAGAATAAATGAATGTCTGGTATTCCAATTCTGGAATGTATGTGAGTCAATCTAAATTAAGAAATCCTCATTAAGGAGTATGGAAGATTCTGTGCAAGAAAAAAAACGGAAGTAGAAGATATAGACTCTGCGACCCTGGAGAGTTTAATATCCCCTAGTGTAAAAACAAACAATCAAAAAACAAAAAGCAAATAAGACTAGAATTTTTAAAAAAGAAAAGAAAATCTATTAAGCTTCATCTACCATCAATCAATGTATATTTTGAAAATGTGCTATCATGCTATCTTATTTCTCATCTTTCATCTTCTAAAACCTCAAAGTTGGTATACATTTTAAAAATATGAATGTTAATAGCGGTGTCACTTGTAAGCTCCAGCATGAACCTAACAAGCCTAATTCACATTTAAACAGAAAAATACTGAAGTAACAAAGAGAAATTTTCCAAATGCCAAGAAACTTTACCATCGTTACGCTTTCTCATTTCTTCAGTGAAATCTTTATTGTCTGTACTCACTGTCAGCTGCTAATAAAAGTCACAAGTCAGAGTAACAATTCAAGAAAACTAAGAAGCAGTTTGAAATGAAAATGTAGGGTGAAAATAGTGACTTTTTTAAACTTACTAAGAAGGCCAAAGTTTAAAATGCCACTATCGGCAAATGTATGAGCAAAAGAACATTCTTTTTTTTTTAAATTTTTTTTTCAACGTTTATTTATTTTTGGGACAGAGAGAGACAGAGCATGAACAGGGGAGGGGCAGAGAGAGGGAGACATAGAATCAGAAACAGGCTCCAGGCTCTGAGCCATCAGCCCAGAGCCTGACGCGGGGCTCGAACTCACGGACCGCGAGATCGTGACCTGGCTGAAGCCTGACGCTTAACCGACTGCGCCACCCAGGCGCCCCAAGAACATTCTTATAATGTATCCTGGGGTATAAAATAATTCTAACTTTTGGGAAAGCAATTTGGACATATCAATCAATATTTTAAATGTACACACCCTATCGCTCAGCAATTTTTCCTGCAGAAATCTATGCAACATAAGAATAAACAAAAGTACCTATGAATATATGCTCAAGAATGCTCATTTTACCATTAGAGAAATAAAATATTGAAAGCAACCCAAATGTTCAATGGTAAAATAAGAGTAAGTAAATGATGGCAAATCTAAACTACCCAATATTTATACAACAGTTATAAAGAATAAATTGGATGGACACATGGACCACCTAGAAAGATGTTCATGATCTACTCTGATGTGTAAAGGTAATATGCAGAATATGCATGATCCCATTTTTATTACAAAGCAGATAACATACATAGTCTTTTTCTATGCTCATACAGAATGTATGCTTACATATGTGAATGAATACAGAAACAGTCAAGAAGGATACAACAAACTGTTACCAGTGGTCAATCCAGAGGGTGAGAATAAGGAAGAGTGAAACAGGGGACATTCATTTTTACTTCATACATCTCTATGTAGTCTGAAATTGTCAAATAGCATATAATACTTCTCTAACTTTTTAAAATCCAATGGTAACATTAAAACACAGGATAAAGACAAGTAGGGAGTGAGAAAAACCAAAATAAAACACAGAATGCTAGGCTATAACATTTTTTCTTCAGATTTGACTTCAAATCAGTTCAATTAACCTAGAGAAATTTCATGATTTGTTTTTTAATAAAAGCCTCTGTATGAAACTGGGGATGGAGCATGAACAAAAAGGCGACTGTGCAAACACTGCATTGATTCCCTTTCTACAACACTCTAAAAGACAGACATTGGAACACCATTTAAAAGTTATCCACTAATTTTCACCATTGAAACAATGAGGAGTCTGTGATGATGCTCTTTCTCACTGTTCAACTCTGAACCTGTAGCTGAAAATGCTGAATAAATAACCTTATTTAGCACAATATCCTGAAGCATAAACATAGTGCTCTTTCTAAACAAAATTAGATATACACATTAACTGAGTATCAAAATCTAATACAGTCTAAGAAGGTTTAACTTTGAAAGATTGGCAAGTAAACAGCCTCTAGCCAAGCATAAGTAACACTGTGTGTTAAATAAATAAATGAATGATAAAGGAAACTGACTTTGGGGGCGCCGGGGTGCCTCAGTCAGTTGAGAAGCCCACTTCCGCTCAGGTCATGATCTTGCAGTACATGGGTTCGAACCCCACGTCAGGCTCTGTGCTGACAGCTCGGAGCCTGGAGCCTGCTTCGGATTCTGTGTCTCCCTCTCTCTCTAGCCCTCCCCCATTTGTGCTCAGTCTCTCTGTCTTTCAAAAATGAGTAAATGTTAAAAAAAAAAAAAAAAAAAAAAGGAAACTGACTTTGTTTATTCTACCACAAACAAGAAGAAACTATTGGAACAGCATGGTGACTAGATATTTTCCTTACAGTTTTACAGTTTGGATGAAAAATGCTCCAGTCTTTGAAATCTGAAGTTGTAAAATACCATCAAAAGATTCTCAATAGTTAAAATACTATAAGCATAACACAAATCAAATGGTACTCCATCTACACACAAGTGCACGCAGAGACACACAATACACACATTTCAAGTCTTCATACTGCAATCATTACAAGAGACCACATTCTGAATGGGCTCAAAGACTGTAGTTTGTGGATCCATGGTGTTAAGGTCAAGCTCTGAAAGATCCCCAAAGCCCACAGGAAGGTTATATTGAGTTCAACAGGATCTCTTAGACTTGGCCTTTCCAACCCAACCACAATACTTTACGACAGACAATAACTATTTCTCCATTCCCTGTTTTATTCACATGAATGAATTAATCAGAATCTGGCTTCACGTACTCCACTTTGTCAATTTGACACACTGTTTTATCTCAGAGACTTTCTCTGAAGTATTCATTCTTATGTAACCTTTCACATATAAAATCAATCTAAATCTCTGTGAGAAATAAACTATAAGAGTTGTATTAATGCACTCTTACTGAGTATGACATATCTCCTTTTGAGACACAAACCAAACACTGACATTTCTAAGCATTTAAAATCTCAAAGTCAGAAAAAGTTTTTAAGAGCCCAACAGTTTTGATAAAATATTCTTAACTAATTCATATAAGCATTTAGTCAAACCATTAATTTTGGCAAAGACTCATTTAATTATAAATCATGAAAACAAAGTATCCATAATACTAACCATACAATAATAACCACACTTTCTAGTATATCATCTTTAATAATGCTTAATAATATTTAAATATTATAACTTTTTATTCTTAATTTTTCCTTTCTCTTGTTTGATAATTTTCCATTCACTCCTATATCAATTTTAAAAGTGGCATCTCACCAAGTGAAAAGTAATAGATCATAAATCAGATGACTCAAACTACTAGTTTTACAAAGTTTCACAAACAAAACAAAATTATAATTTCATAAATCTTTGTTTTCCTACTTATAAAATAGAGCTAATTATAAACGTATGTACACAGCTAAATGTGTATTATAATGCTAATCATTCAAATTCTATATCACAAAACTTAAACCATCTTTACAGATGAACCTTATTGTAACAGAAATTCCTGGGGGGAAAACCTAAATCTCAGACTGCTGACTTCAACAGCAGACAAATCTGAAACAATGATCCACTCAATCAAAACTGTCTAAGTTAAATAAAAATTTTAATTCATGGGTAAGAAGAGTTAGTCTGAAAGATAAAAACATTTTTTAAATTAGACTCCTTCTTTATATTAACCATGGCCACTTGGAGAAATAGCCAACTCCCACTGGGGCCAGCAAACGTACAAGACAAACATCTTATCAGAACACTACTAAGATTACATAAAAAGGATTCAGAAGCCAATTCAGAAGCCAATATTGGCCAAAATAGGAACAATCTGACTATGAAGAAGGATAAGGATAACTACAATGGACTGAAACACATAAAATCTGTTTAAATCTATGACTTTACAATAATCATTTTTAAAGCCTCATTACTTACTTTTGGAGCCAGTTTCTAGGAAATCAGAGTGAGATGGATGAAGGGGGAACCAACCAATTAAAACAATTTAAAATTTGTTAACGAACTGGAATGCCATTTGCATTCTCACTTAGACAAAAAGATGACTAAGGAAATATGAACACTGAAGTATACTGTGTAATAATGGGAAATTTCTGAGGGAGGTAAATGGCATTATGTTTATGTTTTTCAAAGGGGAGTCCTTACCTTTTAGTGATACACACTAAAATATTTATAGACTGAATGACAGAATGTCTAAAATGTGCCTCAAAGTTATTGACAGAATAACAGGAAAGTAGGTGGGGGTATGGATAAAAGATATTAGCAATCAGTGTATAACTAAAGTTGGAAAATGGCTATTCATTTTGTATAAGTTTGAAATATTCCATAATAAAAAGAAATTTTTATCATAAAATTCTTTGATGATGTAATAGATGGTATCCTAAATTTTTTATTTAGCCAAGAGATTATTTGCCTACTGGGTTTTCATAAAAAGAAGTAAACCAATGTGTATTAACACTTCTGCCGGGCATTTAAAATCTTATAAATCAATGTTCACTCCTAAGTGTTTAACAACACCAACCTTTCAATGAGCATCTTAAAGAGGACTTCAACTACCTCCATTTTGACCTGAGTCTGTTCTTTCTAATTGATTAAGTTCTTTCTAGCCTTTCTCTTCACTCAGGCAAAAGGCCCAGTGGGCAAAGTATGCCCTGATAGGAAACAAAACTACCCCTCAAGCAGTAACGACTGCCCTGAGCCAGCAAGACCCACGTGTTTGACCCCTAGACAATGATCAACCTGACCTTTATTGCCCAACTGTTCTACCCCAGTGACCTTTGTCTCACACTCTCCTTACATAAACCCAGAAGTATTTTCAGCACTTTAGAGACCTTCTTTGAGACATTAGTCCACTATCTTCCTGGTGTTGACCTCACTAATATAAATTCCTTTATTTCACCACCACTGGTCTCTCTGCCTTTGGATTTTGTCAGTGGCGAGTAGCTGAACCTGGTCTGTTTAGGACCCCCGGAGCCAGGTACTCTTGTACCCTTGGGCCCCGGTTATACATAAACTACATTCCAGCCACTGGAATTCAATATGGAAAGTAATATGTACAAAACAAAAATACCTCATTATATGTAATGTCCCTTATATAACACAAGAATATTTAAGAAGGAAAAAGAAGTGAGCATCTAACACTATGACATATACTTATTAATACAATGTGTCATGTTTAGAGTGTCTGAAACATAGCATTAGAAATTTCTTCATTTACTATGGAACAAAGAGTAATTTTCTAAAAACCATTGTGAACTGATGATTTATAAAAACCTAAAGTAATCAGATGCTCCTCAAAGTTCTTATCTAGAAGCCATTATGTCAGGCAAACTACAGATTAAATTGTCACTATGCATTTTGCAAAGAGCAGCATTTAAAGGCATACTCTCTTGCTACTAAAGATTGAAAACTTGTTATATCAAAAAAAAAAAAATTAACCCAATGATGGAAGAAACACCAAATAGAAAGGCAATCTGAAATTAAACTGCCCTTATATAATGTCTAATTTTTTTGATCAGTTTTTCTGGAACACAGGCAATTCACAAATAAATACATAGGGAGAAAGTTTCAAATTCTCTTAAATAATTTTCCAAAAAAACAAATAAAACAACTGTGACACAAAGTCCTTTTTGAACTTAAAAGGTTCTAAAATATTTGAAAGATATATGGCGAAATTTTCCAACTTAGAGAATGTTCACTAAACATTATGCTCTTAGAACAAAAAAGATTATTAGTATTAATCAAACTCTGTTGGGATTTGTAAACAATGCTGTTAATACAGAAATAGTATTCAGAAAATAGGTGATTTGCAAGTTTCACTGTCAATGCATGCATTTCAACTAGGCTAACCAATCTATCAGTAAAAAAGTTTACATTTATCAGATGATTTCATTACAACGTCTTCTTTTTTTAATCTAAGTTAACATATAGTGTAATAGTGATTTCAGGAATAGAATTTAGTGATTCGTCACTTACCTGTAACACCCAGTGCTCCTCCCAACAAGTGCCCTCCTCAATATCCATCATCCATTTTGACCATCCCTCTACCCAATACCCTACCAAGCAACCCTCAGTTTGTTCTCTGTATTTAAATCTTATGGTTTGTCTCCTTCTCTGTTTTTGTCTTATTTTTGCTTCACTTCCCCTATGTTCATCTGTTTTATTTCTTAAATTCCATATATGAGTGAAATCATATATTTGTCTTTGACTTATTTCACTTAGCATAATACACTCTAGTTCCATCCATGTTATTGCAAATGGTAAGATGTCCTTTTTTAACAAGAAAGTACCCTGGAATTAAAAAACAGAGCTAAATTTTATTTGCCATTAGCTTTACTATAGACTATAGAGGAAAGAAACAAAATTTTGATGATTATTGAACCATGCCAATTGAACAGGAACATCCGTCATTTAGACAGCTACAATTCAAATACAATAGAGCTTTTAGCTTCAAGCAATAGCCTTCTTTCCTTGCCCTTCCTTAACCTCAACTCTATAGAACTATTATTAGAATTAAAAGGATTTAAACCCTGGTAGGTCACGTGAATGTGATGGAAAAAATTTACATCAAATACCATAGTAAAATCAAATATTAATTTTACTTACATTCTATAAGAAATAAAACTAGAAAAAAAATCACATTTAAAATACTTAACACTATGGGGCGCCTGGGTGGCTCAGTCGGTTGAGCGTCCGACTTCGCTCAGGTCACGATCTCACAGTCCGTGAGTTCGAGCCCCGCATCAGGCTCTGTGCTGACAGCTCAGAGCCTGGAGCCTGCTTCAGATTCTGTGTCTCCCTCTCTCTCTGGCCTTCCCCCCGTTCATGCTCTGTCTCTCTCTGTCTCAAAAATAAATGTTAAAAAAAATAAAATAAAATAAAATAAAATACTTAACACTAAATATTCAAGAGATAAATTAAAAGAAACCTGTATGAAACAATACTTTTAAAAATGTGATGCATGAAAGCATGGGCCATGAAAGCAGGGGCCATGTCTCATCATTACATTTCCCTATATCTAGAATGCAGTTTAAAAACATAATTTTCTAAAGAAGAAATATTTTCTAAAGAAATCTGATCTTCATTAGGTAAATAATCAGTAAGCAGAAAGTGATGCAAAGTACCTCCACAAATTCCCATCACATTCATGTTAAAATCCATCATTTTGATAATACAACACCAGAAAAACAGGCAAATCAAACTTGTATCTGCTACAGCCCTAGGTGTGGATATTTAAGGAGCCCTAGGAGATTTAAGGAGATTTACATTTCTGCACACAAATATTTCTCATCATCTACAATTCATAGTACCCTGATAAAGGTACTACCTTTTTAATCATTTTATCACAACAGGTATGTTGCAATTACTACAGGCCATATTGAACAACCTTCCACCCAGTCACAAGTCTAAGCAGTGAACCAGAAACTGTAACTTAAACAAACATATATACGAGAGGACTTTCATTTGTAGTTTTCTCCTCTTAATTTACCATCAGTTTGTCTTCCATTAACTCAATGAATATAAATTGGGATGCTATACTAACTGTTATATAGAATACAAAGGAAAATGAGATCAAAAACCATCCTTGGGGGCGCCTGGGTGGCGCAGTCGGTTAAGCGTCCGACTTCAGCCAGGTCACGATCTCACCGTCCGTGAGTTCGAGCCCCGCGTCGGGCTCTGGGCTGATGGCTCAGAGCCTGGAGCCTGTTTCCAGTTCTGTGTCTCCCTCTCTCTCTGCCCCTCCCCCGTTCATGCTCTGTCTCTCTCTGTCCCAAAAATAAATAAATGTTGAAAAAAAAAAAAAAAACATCCTTGAAGAGCTTAAATCTAGCAGGAAACATAAGGCAAGTAACTAACAAATGTAAATGCAGGAAATACTGAAAGCTTATATAGATACAAATACGGTGCTGTGATATTTCAGAGAAAGGAAAAATGACTTCCAGCTGGGGAAATCACAGAGAAGGTAACAATTGAGATGAGTCTCACTTGAGGAATGAGTAAGATCTGAATATAAAAAGTGGAAGAAATAGGAAAAGGCACACAGTTTGTTTTCAACAAATATTTACCTGCTTTTGAATCTTCCATTCCCTTTTGGCATGGTACAGCTAGATATCACCATCTGCTTTTTAGAGTTGAGGTAAGGAAACACCTTGATTCCTTTTCTCATCAGCAGTAGTGGTGATAGAAGAGGTGGTCATAGGCTGCAATACCCAGGTTTTTGCCTCCCATGTTGCACAGCCTAGGCAACACCAGAAAAGGAAAATACCTTCATATGGTTTAACCATAATTCTTTGGGAGCAACAGGTCTCACCACGTTGAGTATATTTGATTTGTTTAAAATGTTAATTTATATTTGTACCTTAGTAATAAAACATGTTTAAGAAAACTACAGAAAAGACTGTTTACCTAGTATATAACTTGACTTTCTCTTCAAGGGTTTTCATCTACTTAACATTTAGGTGAAAGTACAACACAATGGTTAAAATAATTAACAATAATACTGTCAAAATTGCTTTGACAAAACCCATACAAGCCAAAACTAAAAACAGCTTTTAAGACAGCAGAATCTACATTTTTAAAACACAAGATAACACTGTGAGATAGCTGTGAAAGCAATAAGATCTGGTGCTAAAACGTCACTATCTGAGAATTCTTATTTGAGTCTGTAGACCTCCACTTAATCCACCTTGTCTTCAATTTCATCACGAACAAACCTGTACCCAATATCACAAGTGTGAGCAGTGAACAAGAACTGTTACTTAAGCACATACAGAAAGCACTTTGGTTTATCTTCCTACTAATTTTAATACAGAATTTTTTAAAAAGAAAGAAAGTCTTAGGTCACAAAATGTACACTGTATACTACTATTAACAAGAAATACAAAACATATGTAAGTTTCATTTTGGCACATAAACTTGGAAAGCCTGGAAAAACAATAAACAAAAACTTCATTTTAATACTGTTAAATATCAGTACATATTCAAAATTCTGTTCTGAATTTTTATTTTTGGTAAATATTTTTAACTTCTTTCTGAGCCTTTATTAAATACTAAGTCTTACTTCTCCCATTTCAAATACATTCCATGTTACCAATCCTGTCTTTAAAAAAAAAAATGGAGCGGCGCCTGGGTGGCGCAGTCGGTTAAGCGTCCGACTTCAGCCAGGTCACAATCTCGCGGTCTGTGAGTTCGAGCCCCGCGTCAGGCTCTGGGCTGATGGCTCAGAGCCTGGAGCCTGTTTCCGATTCTGTGTCTCCCTCTCTCTCTGCCCCTCCCCCATTCATGCTCTGTCTCTCTCTGTCCCAAAAATAAATAAAAACGTTGAAAAAAAAATTAAAAAAAAAATGGAACCTTCGTTCAAAAGAAATTGAGTATTTCAACATCATATAGAAATCATGAGTGCAAGGATTCAATTCTCCTTAAAGAATCTGAGGGACTTCCAATTTACAGTTCCACACGGAAGGAACTTGGAAGTCACAATTCCACCTTAACAAGTAAGAAGCTGTTCAACAAACTGAAAATCCAACAACTCTTCTTGGATCTGTAAGAGGTGAGGACACAGGGCAAACCACTGCCCCCAACACTGGAGAAACAGACTGGCAAATACAGGGAGTCACGGCTTACCTCAGCAGAGACTGAGGAGTAGAAACCACAGGAACCAGCGCTGGGGTAGGAAAACCTATAATTGACTAAATTGCTGGAGGCTCAGTGTGAACAAGTCTGAGAGTTAAAAACTCCAGAAGAACCCAGTCATGGGCGGGGAGGGGCTCACGCTTAGGTGAGTTTTACCTGCAGAAGCTTGACTGAGTTCTCACCGTAAATATCACACAAAAATCCCCTAGTGCTTCTAAGCAGAGGGAAGAGAAAAGGAACCATTTTGAAATAAGCCATAAAACTCTGTTCTTAACAAGGACTACCCTCAGAGCCTATGTTGCTAGCGTATTATCAGAGCCTAATCGATGTAGGGGAAGAGAACTCCAGCCCATGTTAGCCATCCTGTCCCACCTAAGGGAGTTGAAAAAAACCTGAGAAACACCTCTGAAGTTCACAGTCCAAAACCACAGTCTCACTAAAAGACTGAGAAGAAAGCATATGACTACAGAATGCTTCACATCCTCCCACACTTCATCATCACATTACAAAAGTCTTATTTGAGCAGTTCCTTTTACCTAGTACATCATGTCTAGCTTTCAAGAAAAATTACAAAACATACTAGAAAGCAAAAACCAAATCTGAAGCAACAAAGCAGGCATCAGAACCAGACACAGCACAAATGTCAGAATTACCAGACAAGGAATTTAAAACAATAATGATGAATATGCTAAGGGCTCTAATGGACAAAGTAGACAGCATGCAAAAACAGATGGGCAATGTATACAGAGAGATAGGAATCCTGAGAAAAAAATCAAAAACAAATGCTACAGATAAGAAACACTGTAACAGAAATGAAGAATGCCTTTGATTGGCTTATTAGTAGCCTGAACATGGCTGAGGAAAGAATCTCTGAACTTGAGGATACACAATAGAAACCTCAAAAACTGAAAAGCAAAGAGAACAAAGACTGAAAAGAGCAGAACAAAATATCCAAGGACTGCAGGCAACTAAAAAGGTGTAACATATATGTAATGGGAATAAACAAAAGGAGTAGAAAAAAAAGGCACAGAAGAAATATTCGAAACTGACTGAAAATTTCCTAAATTAATGTAACACACCAAACAACAGATACAGCAAGCTTAAAAAAATACTAAGTAGGAAAAGTATGTTTGTATAAATAAATAAATAAATAAATAAATAAATAAATAAATAAATAAATAATAAAATAAAATAAAATAAAATAAAATAATAAAATAAAATAAAATAAAATAAAAAAACACTATACCTAGGCATATCATTTTGAAACTACAGAAAATCAAAGATAAGGAAAAAATCCTGGAAGAAACCAAAGGAAAAGGCTCTAAGCTGTCAGCAAAGAGCCGGAGGTGTGGCTCAAACCTGCAGATCCTGAGATCACGACCTGAGCTGAAGTCTGATGCTTAACCAACTGAGCTACCCAGGCGCCCCAGAACCAGAGTGCTCTTCATGGCATTCTCTTCCAATACACATGTTTTGGTTGCCTTAACTTTTTTCTTTTTTAATTTACATACAGTAAATTTTACTTTATACTGTATAACTACATTGGTTTTGACAAATACACAAAATCTTGCACCTACCACCAGCACCACAATACCAAAATAGTTCCAACACCAAAAAATTCCCTTGTTTTGTCCTTTTGTGATCAACCTCTCCTCCATCTCCAATCTCTGACAATCATGGATCCATTCTCCCATCCCTATAAGTTTTGACTTTTGCAGAATGTTATAATAATATTTAGCCTATTAGTAGGTGTTCATTGAGATTTATGAACATATAAATTTGTCTTTCATAGAAATTTGGAAGTTTTCAGCCATTATTTCTTCAAATATTTTTTCTGCACAAATCTCTTTGCATTTCCTCTGGGACACTTTTGACACAAATATTAGATCCTTACTAGTCCTTAAGCTCTGCTCATTGTTCTCTTTTTCTGATTATCATGTAGATTGCATAATTATTATTGAGCTTTCTTCAACTTCACTGTTCTTTCCTTTGTCTTCTCTATTGTTGAACTCAACTAATGCATGTTTAGTTATTTTTATATTTAATAATAATATTTGAGTTATTTTAATTTTCTGTCCTAAAATTTCAATTCGGTTCTTCCTGTGGTTTCTTTTTCTTTGCCGGGAACTTCAATCTTGCTATTCATATCAACAATGTTTTCAGGGTTGTAACAGTTGTTTTGAAAACTTTTTCATAATTCCAACATCAATGTCATGTCAACACTGGCATCTGTTGATTGCTGTCTTCCCTACAATTGGTTATGATTTCCTTGGTTCTTGGCATGCCAAATACTTTTGGATACAAGTCCTAGAGACTTGTATTATGACATTCCTGATCACGTTAAAGATTCTTGGTCCTCCAGATAATTATTGTTTGTGGTTGTTGCTGTTGCTGCTGCTTTTGCCGATGTTGTTGAAGGCAATCATCCGAACTAGGTCCCAACCACAAGTCCCAACCCACCTTCTCTGGGCTGTGGTTTCAATATCATTTTCAATCTCCCAAGTTTCTTCAGTGTATTCAATATATCTCCACATGCACCACCTAAGGGCAATGGTCTATGGTATAGTTCAGTTTTCAGTCTTTATTGTTAGTACATACATGATCTGCTCAGAGGTGAGTCTCAGATGTCATAGACAGATTTAGGTCATCTTTTTCTCTACCTCCTGTCTCTCCATGACTTTCCCCACATTCTGTCTCCTAAGCTCCTTTTCTTGATCTTCTGACTATGTTGGGATTTTGCCACCCCCCTCATACCATTGCACATGGACTAAAACTACATCTGCCTCAGAGATGAAGTTGCAAGAAAGGAAGAAAGCAAAAAATAACATATTCTCCCCACACTCTTTGGACTATAAGAACCCCTTTTTCTAGTTTCTCTGGTAAAGGGAAAGATCTGAGTTTTAAATGGCTGCACAGCTGCGACTATCACTACCACCAGTGTTGCTGGAGGACAGTTCTTGGAGTCCTACCAGGAGAATAAAACCAAAATGCAAAACATAAAAAGAAAATTATGATTTTCTACAGTCTTCTTCATACAGGAGCCCTCATTTCTAGTTCTCTGACCATAAACAGAGGAAGAGGGGGTCCCTTAGAGCTTTTTCTGTCTGTACTCATTGTACAGATCAAGAATAGGAGATTCCCCGGAGTGCAAACAAGGAGAAAAAGGATGGTGAGTGGGAAGAAACAGGAAACTTCACTGGTATCAGTCACACTTCCAGTTTTGACCCTTTTCTCCAATCTTCTGCTATCATTTAAGGTTGCAGATAGTTGCTTTATGTACCGTTCAGGGTTTTTAGTTGTAATCAGTGGGAGAGACAGACAAAGACAGACTCCACTTCCTTCAACTTAGCAGAAAGAGAATCACAAAATTTCCAGAAATAAACCCTACCATTTATGGTCAGTTGATTTTGACAAAGGTGTCCGTGAAATTTAATAAGCAAAGGAGAGTTTTTTCAACAAATGATTCTGGAATAACAGGGTATCTATAAGCAAAATAAATAGCTGAACCTCTGCCTCACACCATATGCAAAAGTCAACTCAAAATGGATCACAGATCTAAATGTAAAACCCGGAGTGTCTGGGTACCTCAGTCAGTTAAATGTCCAGCTCTTGATTTCAGCACAGGTCATGATCTCAGTGTTTGTAAGATTGAGCCCCACGTCAGGCTTTGCGCTGACAGCACAGATCCTGCTTGGGATTCTTTCTCTCTCCAATCACTCCCTGCCCCTTCCCCACGTGCATACACACTCTCTCCCTCTCTCTCAAAATAAGTAAACTTGAAAAAATAAAATAACAATAATAATAATAAATATAAAACCAAAAAATATAAAACTTCTAGAAGAAAACATAGGAGAAAATCTTTGCAACTCTGGATTAGGGAAAGATTTCTTAGCTAGAATACAAAAAACAATTAATAAACTGAACCTTCATCAAAATTTAAAATTTTACTTTCAAAAAGTACTGTTTACAAAATAGAAACACCACAGACTGGGGAAAAAACTTTTTACATCATGTATTTAATATGAGATTTATATCCAGAATTTTTTAAAAGTCACCTGCTCCAATTCAATGATTAACAAACCCAATGAGGAAATGGGCAAAATATTCCAATAGACATTTTACCAAAGATACACAAATGAATAAGCACACAAAAAGATGCCCAACATCATTAGTCATTAGGGAAATGCAAATTAAAACCATAATGAGATACTAGTACATATTTCTAGAATGGCTATAATCAAAAAGACTGGTAATACCAAATGTTGGCAAAGATGTTGACAAACTGGACTCCTTGTCCACTGCCACTGGGAATGTAGAATGGCAAAGCCACTTTTTCGTAAACAGTTACTCAGATGACCTAGCAATTCCAATCTTAGGTATCAACCTAAGAGACATAAAAACATATACCAAGCAAAGACTTCTAGGCAAATACAGAAGTAAATTTCTTTGTTTTATTTTTAGAGAGAGACAGCAAAAGCAGGGGAGAGGGGCAGAGGGAAAAAGAATCTCAAGCAGGCTCCATGCTCACCATGGGATCATCACTTGAGCAGAAACGTTCAACCTACTCAGATGTTCAACCTACTGAGCTACCCCGGCAAGAAGTATTATTTATAAAAGCCAAGACCTGGAAGTAATCCAAATCTTCATTAACTAGTTAATAGATAAGCCAAATATCATCCATACAATGGATACTATTCAGTCATGACAAAGGAAAAACCTGATATGGATAAACCTCAAAAAAATACTACGTGAAAGAAGTCAGACACAAAAGAGTACCTACTGTATAATTCCATATATATGAAATTTTCAGGAAAAGCAAATCTATAGACTATGCTATAATAAAGAATATATCTGGTCTCTGTTCCCAGTTTCTGGTACACAACTTCAAACATCCTTAGAATTTCCAGAATGATAGGAGTGTCTCTTATCCTAATGAGGTGATTCACAATGATAGATTTAGGATCAGAGTTGATCACCAGAAAGACCACAACCTTTTCTTTTCTGATATGCCACATCCCTACTAGTCATCACAAACAATACTTGTCACTACACAGCAAATTCACCTATTGACAATACAGCCAAGAATCAACAAAGAAAAAAGATGTGCAAACAAAATAGTAAGAAATATATTATACATATATGTGGGTATAAATTAAATTTCTTTGGCAATTCAAAAAGTTTAAATTACTTGTTGGTGGACTCATCCTAACATTTTATACAAAATTCCTTTGGTATGCTTTGTACAAAAAACATTTTCTGTATATCTAAAGACTATTTTTATAATAGAGCCTGCATTTTCTAATATATTCAACCACATTTAGCTATATAACCAAGCTAGGCAAGTTTAAGTTCAGTGGGTTGGTGAAGGGGAAGTAGTTGGGGCTGGCTTTACCCATGTGGAAATAATTGCTTTCCTGGCCTAAAGCTCTTCCTATTAGGATCAAAACAAACTGATGTTATCTTAAGAATCCTTCCAATTTTTGAAAAATAAAACCTAAGTATTCCATACTTAGCCAGACATTGTCCAGATATTGTTTGTTTTGGTTAAGGACAAAATTATGGCACATTTATTTTTGTATTTAAATCAAAAGCAGAGTTTCTATTATGAAGAAAATAAG
Organism: Herpailurus yagouaroundi; assembly: GCF_014898765.1. Lineage (NCBI taxonomy): Eukaryota > Metazoa > Chordata > Mammalia > Carnivora > Felidae > Herpailurus > Herpailurus yagouaroundi. The sequence goes on along the minus strand of NW_024412411.1, from coordinate 15,955,756 downwards.
GGCACTTCAATAGATAATTACCTTGGTATGGAAAGGCACATACAGAATTGGTATAGACAAGGCCACCAAGCTTAAATATTGTGATCTGATATTTTTAAAAACTCAGCTTAGCCCCTGGCCTTCTTTGTCTGCACCAGAATTTTCCAAATAAACTCTGTTCAACAGGAGTATGAAATAATGTCACAGCATATAACATGATGAGCCACTTGAAGCAGATTTAGTGACAAGGACAAAATTTTCCAGCAAGAATAAAATATAAGTTCTGAAGATCAATGTAATTCTGGCATGGATTCTAAATTTTCTGAGCACCTGCCAAAACATAGCATGCTGTTTTGATTCATGGAATTATAAAACTGAAAAAAAAAAAAAAAAACAGAATGAAAAAAATATGTATCTCTATATACACATATATATATTACCAAGATGCTATGTAAACCAGTCTTCTGCCTCTGGCAGTTCAATATCTAAAGCACCCAGATTGATGGCTATTAGGAAATAAACATTTTTGAAATGAGCAAGATAGCAATCCCACAACCTCTCTGAAGCCTCTGAATGTTTCATCACCCTAAAGTATTGACCAGTGGCTTCAGTTATCTCCAACTTTCTGTTCTGCAATCAAAACTCATTTCTTCCCATCTCATTAAAGAAAGCTTTGGGATTTCCCTGCATTAGCTTACTTGTTATAAATCCTCTTTGGGCCCTAACCTTTCTCTCTAGATCATTTTCCATATTTATTCCTTCTCCCCTTCTCTGGATACTATCCATTTTCCCCATATGTTTTTTGTTTTCTTTTGTTTTTGTTTTTTAGCTATATTCTATCTGTTGCTTGAAAGGAAGAAACATTATAATAACTTTTCTAGGTTAAATTCCAATAGATTATTTATATAGCTTGTCAATAAGCATACAATTTGGAAATCACTCCCGGGGGGGGGGGGGGGGGACAAAAAACACAAGAGACTTGAAAGAGTTATTCAGGAACATTCTAGAATGGTCAGATTTCCTTTTTTTTTTTTTTTTTTTTTTTTTTAATTTTTCCCTTACATGATATGGGAGGGAGCTAATCAAGTTAACAAAGAGTATATTTTAAATGGCAATGGACATGTATAAAGCATCTTAACATTTTCTTCCTGTTAAAATATAATACATAAATCAGAGGCCTTCTTGCAGAAGAGATAACCCAATTTTCCTTGACAGGATCACTGAGCCTTAGGCTGCACTTCTGGAAGGTCAGTGTCTCACCATTCACAGCGGGACTTTTGTCCCACTAAGACTTGGAATTATCAGAACTAAGTTTCTACTATTCAATGATTTCACCCTGTTTTTCTAATAGAATTCTTATGTTTATTTGTACATTTCAGTTTTTCTGCCATTGCACTAACTCCTGCTATGTTTTATTCTATGTATGTAAACAAAATCATGCTCCACAGAATTTGGTTGAGTAGGAGACGTCAAGTCCATAACTAAATATATTCTTTATATAACTGAGCTATTAGCAGAGGGCACTGACAAATATGCTGACCAAAATATTTAAAGTCTGTCTTTCATTACCAACTCTCAGTTCACACACTGTTACAAATAACCACAATCCAGAGATTTCCATATACTCAAATACAGAATATACTTAATCATATTTAATTAAATAAAAAAGTTATAATTCAGTATAGACTAAATTTTAATAGGCTTCCTTTGGGCCAGACATTGTGCTAACTGCTTTATACATGTAATCTAATTTGCTTCTCACAAAGTAATGCATGAAGTGGATGCATTTATTCCTATTTACAGAACAAGACACTGAGTAGCAATGTCATAAGTGGCAGGTTGTGGATTCAGCTACTAAACTATATATATAAAGCTTCCTGAGAGAAGAACCCATACTAGTTTTATTTACCATTAAAACCTAGCACCTAGTATAGTCCCTGGGACTCAATATTTAGGGAAAGAAAGGAAGGAAAGGGACACTAGATCTGACTCCAGTGCCATGCCTCAGATCTTTAAGATGCTCTCAATAGTATTTCCTCATTTGATCAGAGTTTACCAGCCACTAGGCCCCGGCATTCACTAGACACCAAGCCACTAAGATCTCAGTATTTGAAATACTAACACTTTGCTTATTAGAGACATACATATTTCCTGAGGTGGTATTAAAACAGAAGAGTAAAAATAAACAGATAAATAAAATATTTAACTAAGAAAACTAAATGCAATTTTAAAAATATAAATTTATGAAAGCTTACATCTAGGTTTCTTTATATAAAGAATTCTCATTCACAAAGAAGAAAAAACACTTAAAAAGTAAACTAAATTGAATATAATTTTTAACAGTTTTAAAAATGTTGGAAGTATATCTTAATATCTTAAATACTCGATTAACTCTGTGAACAAGATTGAATATTAAATATGTAAATTTCAGTCTCTTCAAATAGTCTTTCACTCATGAAAAAATGTCAAAAAATTTATCACTAATATCACAATTTCATGATTTTGAAATAATATAACCCTAGTATTTACTACACATATAAATCTATATTTATGGTTACATTTATCTTAAACTGAGAGCTGATTAAATCAAAGTGGTATTTATCACAGATATTCTTTCTAAATAACTCTATTACTTGTTCATCAGAACTATACTAAGATCCTTATTATATGCTAGGCAGATGCTAAATCTGAAGAAACAGAAATCCATAACAAAGAGCTCCTACTCTTACTGCAGCAATTACACTACAACAAAATATTCTGTATTACTTATGTAGGGCATTTTGTTCCTGAAAGGCAAAAAAGATTTCCATTCTTATAAAGCATGTAGAATACAGCAATATAAAACAAAAGTAGATACTGAGTCAAATCCCCTATCCATCTTTCCAAAATAGCAATCCATGCTGCTGTGTTCTACTTTACATACAAAAATCTTTAAATACATTTCAAACCCCTTGCTATGTCTTCATCTGTTTTGCCTTACTCAAACTGTGTGTTCCTTGAGTTCAAAGAAGAAACAATGAAAAATATTTATTGGGGCGCCTGGGTGGCTCAGTTGGGTAAGCGTCCGACTTCAGCTCAGGTCATGGTCTCACAGTTCATGGGTTCGAGCCCCGCATCGGGCCCTGTGCTGACAGCTCAGAGCCTGAAGCCTGCTCAGGATTCTGTGTCTCCCTCTCTCTACCCCTCTCCCCTCACACTCTGTCTCTATCTCCCAAAAATGAATAAACGTTAAAAAAAATATTTTTAATAAAAGAAAAGAAGAATACTTCTTTAAAATAGTTTACAGAAGTGGCTAGGCATTAAAATCAGTAGATTTTAGTAATTCTGTATGATAGATTAGTAGTTGTATACTAGATGAGTAAATCTATATAAATAGAGACACTGGAGCCATAAGCTAGACCCAAGAGACAAAGTCTTTGCGGATGGAGTCCATGCACCTAAATTTTATAGAGCTCCAAAGGCAATTCTCATGTACTGTAAAGGCCAAGAACAACTTTTTTAAAAAAGGGGAAGGGGAATATACAAAGCTGCCTAGAAGTAGAAAATGTTACAGCTGTATAGGATCTTAAAGATCAACTAATCAATTCATTTTCTAAAGTACGAATCTGAAGTTGTAAGAAGTTAAGTAAACTGCCCAAGAACACATAGATAGTACAGCAGGAAGAGAACCCACGACTAGCATGCAGACGAGTGCTCTTTCCAGCACACAAAACTGGCTATTCCATTTGGGAAGGAGATAAAGTATTAATTCTTGATTCATAAGCTTAATCAATGTAAGTGAGCATTCGTATGGTAAATTATCAGGGAAACATGAATTCAAAAAAACAAACAAACAAACAAACAAACTACAGTTGACCCTTGAACAATGTGGAGGTTAGGGGCACCAAACCCTACCCAGTAAAAAATCTGCATATAACTTTTGACACCCCAAAAACTTAACAACTAATAGTCTACAGTTGATTGCAAGCCTTAAGATAACTTAACCAGTCAATTAACACATATTTCCTATTTTATAAGTTTTATATATTGTATTCCTATAATAAAGTAAGCTAGGAAAAAAAGAAAATGTTAAGAATATCATAAGAAAGACAAAATGCATTTATAAAATTAAAAAAAATCCATATATAAGTGGACCTGTGCAGTTCAAATTTTGTGTTGTTCTAAGGTCAGCTATACTTTCTTGAATTTTAAACACCTCCTTTGGAAAGAACTGTGATAAAAGAATCTAAAATGGAAAGTTGTTTCGATATATAAATGAGCTGAATAATCACTAAGTGCCCAGAACAGATACTAAATAAATGTTATTTCCCTTCAACACCACACCCTACTCCCCTCCTTTTTAATTCTACATCAAGATGTCTCTCCTTAACTCTCAACTATGCCCATTTGTACACTTTCTCCTAATTAACAATGCCTTCTGACCTCCTCTCCTTCAGCAATGTTCATAAATTCCTATAAGGCCCAGCTGAAGATATGCTTCCTAAGAAACTTTCTAAACTAACTTAACCTTACTCTAATTACTTGTTTCTTCCTCTATTAGTTAAATTACTTGTACTCTTAAACCTTACACTTCTTCATAATTTCTTTTAAATGTATGTAATTGTAATTACTTTCTAGCTCCTTTCTATATTTTTATTTTCTTCCATAAGTTTTTAGTGGGCTGGAATGTAAGTCCCCCAAAGGCAAGGATACTGGTTTGATTTGCTCACTCATAAATCACAAGCACTTAAAACAATGCCAGAAATATAGAAGGTGCTCCATAAATACTTGCTGAATAAATGGGAAAGGATTATTCCTCCTTCCATTCATCTCTCCAAAATTCCAAATGTAATGCTAAATACATAGATATGAAAAATTAAACTTTTTCAAAACAATGAAAATAAGTATGCATATTTAACATTTTAGAAATACATAAAATTTTTAAAAATTAACAGAGCTACAAGGGCACCTGGGTGGCTCAGTTGGTTGAGCATCCGACTTCGGCTCAGGTCATGATCTCACGGTTCATGGGTTGGAGCCTAGAGCTGCTTTGGATTCTGTGTCTCCCTCTCTCTCTGCCCCTCCCCAGCTCACACACACACACACACACACACACACACACACACACACACACACACACTATCTCTCTCTCTCTCTCTCTCTCTCAAAAATAAATAAATGTAAAAAAAATTTTAATAAAAATTAATAGAGCTAAAAAGATAAGTAAACTCACTGGCTATAAAAAGTCATTTAACTTCTTTATTCTACACTCCCAGTGATACCCTTGTAAGAACTGGATAGGATAAGCTGATAAATAGAAGGTAAAGGATTAAATTAAGACCTGGAGCTTGCAATCCTACCTTCCCAAAGTAAAGAATTTCTAAAATTTGTTCTCTCTCAAAACTTTGAATTAAGAATAATCTAATGAAAAAACCCACTTTCTGACTTACTCAGATCTTAAATTATATTTAAAAAAGTAGATATTTTTAATACATAAATTTAAAAGAATTATTCTATCTTTCAACAAAAGGGTTGTTTTACGCTATACATAAACACCTGGAAGACTGAACATAGAATCACATCTTTCCTAAAGAAATCACAAAAGTGTAATTTTTGAGCCCAGCACATTCAATAACAGTGATAATGAAAAATTTCATAAATAAGCCCCACCAATAAAGAAACAAATTTAAAACAATTCTACCCAACCCACAACTATATGGTCAACTAATCTTCAACACAGCAGGAAAGAATATTCAATGGGAAAAAGACAGTCTCTTCAACAAACAGTGTTGGGAAAACTGGACAGAAACATGCAGAAAAATGAAACTGGACCACTTTCTTACACCATACACAAGAATAAATTCAAAATGGATGAAAGACCTAAATGTGAGACAGGAAACCATCAAAATCCTAGAGGAGAACAGAGGTAGCAACCTCTTTAAACCCAGCCACAACAACTTCTTATTAGACACATCGCCAGAGGCAAGGGAAACAAAAGCAAAAATGAACTACTGGGACTTCATCAAGACAAAAAGCTTCTGGACAACAAAGGAACAATCAACAAAACTAAAAGGCACCCTAGGAAATGGGAGAAGATATTTGCAAATGGCAGATCTGATAAGGGGTTAGAATCCAAAATCTATAAAGAATTTACTAAACTCAACACCCAAAAAACAAATAATCCAGTGAAGAAATGGGCAGAAGACATGAATAGAAATTTTTCCAAAGAAGACATCCAGATGGCCAACAGAAACATGATAAGATGCTCAACATCACTCATCATCAGGGAAATACAAATCAAAACCACAAGAAGATACCACCTCACACCTATCAGAATGGCTAAAATTAACAACACAAGAAACAACAGGTGTTGGCAAGGATGCGGAGAGGGAAGAACACTCTTGCACTGTTGGTGGGAATGCAAACTGGTGCAGCCACTCTGGAAAACAGTGTGAAGGTTCCTCAAAAAGTTAAAAATAGAACTACCCTATGACCCAGCAATTGCACTACTAGCTATTTACCCAAAGGATACAAAAATACGGATTCAAAGGAGTACATGTACCCCAAAGTTTATAGCAGCATTATCAACAATAGCCAAACTATGGAAAGAACCCAAGTGTCCATACACTGATGAATGATAAAGATGTGGTGTATATACATCCATATGTAGAGACATACATATACACCAGGGAATATTACTCAGCCACCAAAAGGAATAAAATCTTGCCATTTGCAACAATGTAGATGGAGCTAAAGTGTATTATGCTAAACAAAATGTCAGCCAGAGAAAGACAAATATTGTAAGATTGCACTCATGTGGAATTTAGGAAACAAAACAGATTAACATATGGGAAGTAGATATAAAAGAGGTGGGGGAACAAACAATAAGAAAATAACTCTGTTATTTTCTTAATTTAAGAATTTCTTATTTAAGAACTCTGTTCTTAACAACAGAGAACAAAGGGTTGATGGAGGGATGTGCATGGGGAATGGGCTAGACGGGTGATGGATATTAAGGAGGGCACTTGTTATCATCAGCACTGGGTGTTGCAGGTAAGTGATAAATTCTGGATTTCCACTCCTGAAGCCAAAACTGCACTATATGTTAACTTACTCTAATTAAAATAAAAATGTGAAAAGGAAAAAAAATTCTACCCAGAAAAACTGTCTGCTTCCTTGCCTATGTAATTTAATAAAGATACAAAAATCTAGCCCACATATAGGACTGTACAAAGAACATATCAACATGGTTAGACATTTAGTGACAAAATAGAACTGTCACTGTTTAGTGACAAAATAGAACCATTCATTTTAAGCGACATATTTCTTTATACATATGAAAAGGGGACAGGGATAATCAGAATGCATAAAAAATCATGGCTGATTACAATAATCTCAGAGGTCTTAACTACTGTGCTCTTTTTTAATTGTCAAAATATAGGATAATTGAAAAAACAGAAAACTCTAGTCTAACTAAGTGAATTACATTGAAGGAGATTATATTGTATGATGGGAATCAATGGGAATTAGAGTCAGACAGGGGTTCAAATTGTCTCTCTCCCATTTTCTAGCTGTTTGATCACAGACTAATGTCTAAACTCTCTGACCCTCATTTTATCTATAAAATGAGAATAATTTCCCCTTTGCAGAGTGGGGATGAAGAATTAAAAATATAATGTGTCACTCCTTTGCTTAAATCCTCCAATGATGCATTATAACATATTATAAAGTTAGTTTCAAACTCCTTCAAAAACTACCTTATTTTTTTTAATGTTTATTTATTTTTGAGAGAGAGACAGACAGACAGACAGAGCATGAGCAAAGGAGGGGCAGATAGAGAGGGAGAATCAATATCTAAAGCAGGCTCCAGGCTCTGAGCTGTCAGCACAGAGCCCAATGTGGGGCTTGAACTCACAGATCACAAGATCATGACCTGAGCCAAAGTTGAACACTTAACCAACCGAGCCACCCAGGTGCCCCTACCTTCTTATTTTCTGAGAAAGAAACCATGTTTTCTGGTCTCAACAGTTCTTAAAACATCCAAGTAGAAATTCCCAATAACTAGACAAAATGTGTAGGCTTAGACTTAGAACACAGGGAAGGGCAGACAAGAAAAGTTCAATGTCATCATGCAACCAGATAACAGCTTACTTATTTTTTGTAATTCGGATATATCAGTCTTCATTCTTGCTACCTGATAGCATTGTCACAGGGTTACTTCTTAATCTACTGTTTAACAGAAATTTTCACAGCAATGGGCTAGAACAATTTTGTAAATGCCCTAGAATAAGTAAGCTGCTGACCCCTCTCCTCCCTTAGAATATCATAAAGTTTCCAATATGATAAATATGGTGATTTCAGCTTCTCTTTAAATAACCCATTAAATTGTTAGCCTTTTAGGTTTTCTCCTTCTCCCAAACAAATTCTCTATTATTGCCTTGATACTAACTAAAATTTAGCACATTCCAAATGGAATCTGGACTCTAGTTACTTCCAGACTCAACATAAACTAAGTATTTTTTACTCTCTACCAGATTTTTTTCCCCAGGTATTGAAGCAATTATTTTCTCAACCAGAGAGTAAGCACTTCTAAAGGCCAGAATCATGCTATATTATCCATTTCCATAACACTTAGCCCAGCATCTCCAAAAATCTATGCTAACTGTGTATACACATATTTAATATCTTTGGGTTTCGTCTTAATTCTCTATTTTCCAAGTCAAATAATTAAATTAAAATTAATTTGTAGCCTATTCTAAATACCATTTACTGAATACTTACTACATCACTGTATTTTTTTAAACTACAAAATATTATCATTTGTTATCAACACCAACATATCAGAGACTTATAAGAAACCTCAAAATTTAAGACATATTAAAACATGAAAAATACTATATGGTAACTATGAGATATCACAGATTAGAAGACACATACCATTTTCAGAGATCCTAAAATGTAAAAGAAAACAATGTGCATCTTAACAGTTTTAACTTCATTTTAGAAACTGAAAGTCAGTGCTTAAAAACTTTGTCCAACATTAATACCTGTTAACAAAGTTAGCAACCTGTGCAATCCCTAATTCCTTAGTAACTGGGGGAGAAATGGATCAAAAGTGGGCTGCTTTACCCACTTCCTCTCCATTATGTAAAATATGTACATATCCAATATGTGTCGATATGCTCAAAAGATTACTTTTAAAACTGTCTCGCATGCATTTCCCCAAACTTCCTTTAACAGAAGATAAAATTTAAAAATTAACTGCCACCGCCCAAGAGAAAATACATAGTATTTACTAAAATATGAAATTTATTTTGGTATATTCTAGGCAGATAAATATGTCTGACTTTATTAGTGGGATTTTTTTTTTCTCAAAATGGTACCACATACTATAGTTAGTTGAGAATACAAAGGGATCAGTTAAGTCTTTTTCATTGACAAAATATATACTACAAGTTAATACCGAAGTGCCTTGCCAAGATACAATTCAACACTTAAGAGTATATCATTTCCAAATGATTGTACATTTTTGCCTAACAAGAAGATATATTGACTGACAAAATTTATAATCATACAATAACACAATTTCAGTTAACTCCTCAGATATTCAGTCACTTCTACTATTAAATACTTAGGTTACTGAATTATAAACATTAAATTAAATAAAAGAACTTAATTCTAGAATGAGGAACACTATATTTTATCCTTAAGTATTTGCTAGTAGAATAGAAAAAGGAATATGGCAATGTGATGTCATATTCTACATCAACTTAAGCATGTCTTAGTGAGAAAGTGAATTAAGAAAAGGCAGACAGAGTGGTAATTAGGCTGATAATCATTCTGGAATGAAAATTTATTTCCAGTGGTAGCATTTTTTTTTTTAAGAATTGGTAGAAACATTTAGAAAAGTCAAAACTTAGAATCTGTTCCTTAATTGAGCCTCAACTATAAAACAGACTAAATTCGTTTCTGTCCCCCAACCACACCTTTTGTCTCTTGTCTCTCTCGTTCTCTGTGTGATAAATGTCAACATTACAAATTATTTTATCCTAAGAAAGAAGTATCAGATCTGTAGGACATAGGATAAAAAGAAAGGAAAAAGCACAGGATTATTTTCATTAAAAATATATATATTTGTAAAACTTACTATTACATAAAATATCATTTTCTTTTAACAGTAAAAGCAATCGGCAACCAAAGATTAAAAGACTTAGCATTTTGTTTTCAACCTAAGGTCTGGTTCCAATATGACTGAACTAGAACAGATTTGTAGGTAAGATTCACTCACCAAGTATTTCTCAATTTGTTATATAAATTATCACAGAATTCACATTTTATATTTTAAAAATGGCAGACTAAGGAATGAGAAATAATATTTATGTCAAAATTCTCATCTTACTTCTCCATTTCTTAACGTTGTGATGGTTCCTCTTGCTACTCCCATTCTAAATAGTGTTTCTGTGGCCTGTGAATTTAAAAAAAAAAAAAAAAGCAAAAATATATCATTTATATTCTGTACTCCCATCCCAAAACTGAAGAAAACATTCATTACTATTACATTTCTAGCAACTTCTAGAGGAGCATCAATACAGCACAATAAGAGGTACATGATCTACATTCTACTTCAGAAATACCATTTTCAGAATGTTTTAATGTTATCAAGAACTCAAGTGAAATTGTTTCAAAGGTTATTTTTATCTGATAGTATTCACCCATATCTATATAGTTTCAAATTAGTACACTTAGCTAAGTTTAAACCTTAGTTTGATTAAAAAGATTAAGTAATAAGCTAGCACTTGAATTCAATTCAGAAATTATCATTTATTCTATTTTTCATTCCATTTAAGTTTAGTTGAAATCACTTCACTGCTACTGAAATACTGACAGAAGATGAAATAATTCTGTGATTCCACACATAAAATAATACCAAAAAAGAGTGATTGCTTTTTATACACTAACAATGAATAATCCTAAAATGAAATTAACAGTTCCAAAGAGGCAAAAGACTTGTTCACTGAAAACTACAAAACACTGCTAAAAGAGATGAAAGAACCATAAGTAAATGGAAAGACATCCTGTGTTCATGAACTGGAAGACAAATGTTAAGATGTCGATACCACCAAAAATGATCTATAGAATCAGTGTGAATCCTCCCTACCAAAATCCCAATGACTGTTTTACAGAAATATAAAAAAAATCCATCCTATAATTGATACAGAACCCAAGGGTCTCCAAATACCCCCAAACAATCTTGAAAAAGAGGAACAAAGTGAGAACTCAAACTTCCTGATTTCAAAACTTATTTCAAAGCTACAGTAATCAAACAGTGTGGTACAGTCGTAGACAAACAGATAGGTCAATGAAATAGAATAGAGAGCTCAAAAATAAAACCCCTGCATACATGGCCTACCAAAATCATTCAGTGGGGGAAAGGACAATCTTTTTAATATCCACATGCAAAAGAATGAATGTGCACCTTTGCCTTATGCCACATACAAAAATTAACTCAAAAGGGATCGAAGACCTAAATATAAGAGCTAAAATTATAAAACTCTTAGAAGAAAAATAAGGGAGGATTCAGTGTCTAGCAAGGACTTGCTTCCTGGTTCCTGGATGGCTGGAAACAAACAGAAGCAAGTTCTTTCTCTACTCGTATAAGTGCCCTGATTCCACCATGAGTGCTCCTCATCTAATGATTTACCCCACCTCCTGATACCATGACACTGAGGGGAAGGGGTTTGATATGAATTTCTCATTCAGTCCATGAGAAAGTATTCCAGTACAAGGGGGCAAGAAATACAAAGGCCAATAGGTAAGATTATACTTGGCATGTGCAAAGACAAACAAGATAGCCAGTGAGGCCGAGAAAAAGGTTTCATGGGACTAAGGTTGAAAAAACGAGAGGATGCAAATTAATCTGCTCAACATGTGTTTCTAATTTTTAACCTGGCATAAGAGAAAGGCATTTCCAACCTTCAATAATAGAAAATATAACACAAAGGATGTTCTACAAAACACACATTTTAAGAATTAGGAACCCCAAAAATGAACCAAAAAATAAAAAAGAGAATTCTAAATTTAAAAACTGAATGAATATCTAAAGAAATCCAAAGGGTAGGAGGGATGAAAACCTGGAAGACAAAAGAAAGGAAAGTGCACATGATCATTAAAATATATATATTTGCAAAGGTTATTATTAGGTAAAATGTTGCAAAATCAGTGAGATCAGGGTAATATAAGTAGATACAAGATCATTTAGATTTAAGGAAGTAAACAACAGAAGAAATAAATAAAAGTTTGCATGTGGTTGCCTCTGGGTTGTGAAAATCAGGCATGAGAAGAGGTGAGGAAGAATACCACTCTTTTTCCATTAGCTTCGCAGCACACTATTTGCTTAAACTACATATAAATCCTGATCAAAACTTTTTTTCATAGCTTTTAAAGATTGATTTTAAGTATATCAATAGTGTCCAATTTTGCAAAGAGGTCAAATACTTTACAATTTCTATAGAGTGGTGCACATAAGAATATAGTCAAGGACTGAATGAAAGGATATAAAAGTCAAACAGTGTAAGCAAACTCTTTCAAAAAGTTTGACAATAAAGGTAAGAAATGAGAATGAGTTGTTGGTAGAACAGAGTTGAGAGAAAACTGAAAACAGTATACTTTTAGGATAGAAGAGATTTAAACAAGTTTTTAATGGCTAAGTAGAAGTTGTCAGTAAGGTGGAAGAAGTTTAGACACAGGGAAGGAAATGGAAGGGGATTCCTGTGGAAGACAGGATCAAGAGCACACAGCTATCCCTCCGCAGTGTTAAAAGGGAGAAGGTACAAATAGAGGAGCATGCTTTCCCTATCCCTCCCTCTCCCCCTTCCCCCAGGCAACTAGAGGACAGGATAATCTTCTGAGAATCACAAAGACACTGAATGAAGGAGGGAGGGGGGTGGAAGGGACTATGTAATGTAAAAGTAAAACAGAAGGGGACAGAACTGCCAAGCAACACTAAAAGCCCAGCTAAGGCTGAAAATCATACATCTTTGTTGTTACAAATCTACACAGTCACAGAATTAGAAAGCTAAAAAGATTCACAGTTTAGGAATTATCAAGGCAAAGTGAGCAACCCTAGACCAGATATGAATTTAAAAGTAACTTTTAATTCAACATTTATTGGTAAAATACAGCATGTGATTTATAAATAAAAGTAAAGTAAATTTTTTCTAACATTTTTTTAAATTAGAAGAGCAATCTTTAGTTTTAAAGTCCTAAACACACACCCAGAGGTTGGGGGTTGATATCTACATGCTAAGTTAGAAAATAAAAAATCTTTTAGAGAAAACACTGCTAAATTTTGTGAATGTATCACAATAAGAAGATAATTCCAAATTCATAATTCACTAAAATAGGCCATTATTAGAAAAGGAAAGGGGTTATCCACATACCCAAACAAAAAACAGATTTTAAATGAACAACTTTGCTGACAAACGAATTTTACTAAAGCATATAAAGCTAGATGTTGAAAAATCTATTTACAGACACTGCTACTGAAGGAAAAAAATTTCACACCAGTGATGTACTTGTATTTTTTCTATTCTTCATGATATATACATTAAATTACATCTTCCATCTTCCTGTTTCTTTTTAAACTTTAATCTGGGATGTGATTAATGGTACTCATGTAGGTCAGGTTAGTTACTGTATATATTTGAGGAGCAAAAGGTGACAGGTGGAGGCAGCAAGCACTTGTGATAAAATATGCAAAAACTTCTCTAAACCAGATCAAACTATTTGCTTTCTCGTGTCTCAAAAACCAGAGGTAGTTTGAAGATCTACTTCTTTTTCTACATTATCTCCAGTAGAAGAATACCAAATCCAGTCTTTTGTTTCCAACTAAATTGATTTATTTCATCAGCTCTTCCCACCAACATTTTCAAGGATGGCTCATTCTAACCGCACTCTGTCAATTCAGCTCAGGTTCCTTTGATTCTATAGGGAAGCGCTGGAGTGTACAACATTCTTTTGACCTCTACTCAAGAGACTGCTTTTAATTTACTTGTACCCAAACAATGGCTAACAAGTGTCAAAAAAACAATGAGATACAGGGCTAACTCTTACCATTTATAAATTTACCACCAGCAAATTCTTCATTGAAATTCCCCTCTCCTTGAGTTTTGATAATTAAAATGATTACTACAAAAACACTCATTAAACATTTTCTGTCAGTGGCAAAGGAAAAAAAATCTACAGGTCCTTATTTAAAAATAGGGTACCAAGAGAGACTGCTTTTTAAAAGAGTGTTAGATAAAAAGAGACTTAGGAGACATGAAATCTACATAATAAATGCAAAGCTCTGGGCTGGATCCTTGTGCTTGTATGTGTATGTGTTCAAATCTAAAAAGATCCAGGATTTATACTGAGTTGATAACAGTAGTAGTCTCTGGATGTTTTCCTTTTCTTTACTTTCTAACATTCAACATGCACATATACTGTTTGGTAATAATAAAAAGGAAAAAAAAAGTAACAACTTTTGTTACACTAAAAGATAAAACATTTAAAATAGAATTTTGGAACAATGAAAAATGTTATAACACAAGCAGTACTATAGTAAGTAGCTCCTACTAGGAAAGATAGCCAAATTCAAGAGACTCATGCGCTTGAAGTCTAATAATTTTTCATTCAATAAACCAACAGAAAATAAGCAAAATTAAGAAGAAATATACACTGGGATGCCTGAGTGGCTCAGTCAACTAAGCTCCCAACTCCTGATTCAGCTTAGGTCATGATCTCACAGTTCAGGCTCTGTATGGACATCACAGAACCTACTTGGGATTCTCTCTCCCTCTCTCTCTGCCCCTCCCCAGCTCACATGTATACATTCTCTCTCTCAAAAAAAACTTTAAAAAAAATACATAGTTAATATACTTTACCTTGAAAAGCAATATAAAAGCTTTAAAGCATCTTATTACAGAAAGAATTGAGTGCATTAATTTAATATATGGTTTATTAATATAACGACAACAATTGTAGTTAGCAGGCAGTTGTCTCCCATTAGTCAAGCAACTAGAATTCTAGTTACCTTATTCCCTCTATTTACTATCTGGGCAACCTTAGGCAGATAGCTTAAACTCTCTAAGCTCTGACCTCCTCTGTAAAATGGTAACAGCTATTATCAACCCATCTTCTCGTGGTGGTCAATGCAGGTTTTAACATCTGCAAGAAGCTCAGTAAAGAGCTAGCTAAATAGAAAATAGTGAATCCAAAGTCTAGCTTAGGACAGTACTTTTGCAATGAAAGAGTTTTAAAAATACTAATTTTGATCTTTTTAATGTAAAAATAAGAATTGGACTAATAAAAGACCAAATATGAATGAGCTTTAACGTCAGCTATGAATTTAAAACACAAAAATCTATGTCAAAGACTCATGGCACTTACTGTTCTATGACTATCTCTTAATTGTCCTGGTTCACCACCTAAACAGAGAGATCCTAGATGGTATGAATTAAATTTTTTATTTACGTATTCCCAGCACCTTGTGTAATATATAACAATATAGCATAAAGATTAAGGAAGCAGGTTTAGAAGCAGGTTTTTCTTTAGAAAAAGATTGTTGAGTTCTGTTCTAGCTTTGCCATTTGGAAGATGTGTGATCTTGGACAAGCAACTTCACTTCTTTGAGCTCAACTACATCATTAGCAAAATAATGATACATAACTGAAGGAAAATTCAAAGTGCTCAATAAATGATCATTTTACTACCAATAATATGACAAAGAAAATTCAGGGGCGCCTGCGTGGCTCAGTTGGTTAAGCATCCGACTTCAACTCAGGTCACGATCTCCCGGTCCCTGAGTTTGAGCCCTGCGTCGGGCTCTGGGCTGATGGCTCAGAGCCTGGAGCCTGCTTCAGATTCTGTGTTTCCCTCTCTCTCTGCCCCTCCCCTGTTCATGCTCTGTCTCTCTCTGTCTCAAAAATAAACATTAAAAAAAAAAAAGAAAAAAAATAAAATTCAGAATTCCACTCTAACTTAAATATCAGTCATCAATTGCAATTAAAAATGCAATTAAAAACTACATCTGGGGGCACCTGGGTGGCTCAGTTGGTTGAGTGTCTGACTTCAACTCAGGTCATGATCTCACAGTTCGTGAGTTGAAGTCCTGCATCGGGCTGTGCGCTGACAGCTCAGAGCCTGGAGCCTGCTTTAGATTTTCTCCATCTCCCTGTCTCTCTGTCCCTCCCCTGCTCGTGCTGTCTCTCTCTCAAAAGCAAACATTAAAAAATTTAAAAAATAAAAAATAAAAACAAAAAAATAACATCAGATGATGATTAAAAATGTATTATAACATATAAAACAATCAATCACAATTAGCACATTACACCAGATGGTCATTTATTTATGCTAAAATTCTTGAAAGGATAACTAGAAAATAGAAAACTTACATTATTTCAAAAAGATTAATTTAGCAAAAGCCTTCATAAATCATATGCAAAATTTATTCCCCAACTGTTTATCCTAGCCATAGAAGAAAAAAGATTTAAACATTGAGGTTTTCAAGCACCAGCTACTTTCCTTCCTTGTAATGATAAAAACACAAAATAAAAATTAGGAAAACTAAAAGAAACAACACGAACCATACAATCTCTCAATAGATGCAGAGAAAGCATTTGACAAATACAGCATCCTTTCGTGATACAAACCCTCAAGAAAGCAGGGATAGAAGGAGCATACCTCGAAATCATAAAAGCCATATATAAACAACCCAAAACTAATATCATCCTCAATGGGGAAAAACGGACAACTTTCCACCTAAGGTCAGGAACTAAGACACGGATGTCTACTCTCACCACTGTTATTCAACATAGTATTGGAAGTCTTAGCCTCTACAATCAGACAACACAAAGAAATAAAAGGCATCCAAATCAGCCAGGAGGAGGTCAAACTTTCACTCTTCACAGATGACATGATACTCTATACGGAAAACCCAAAAGATTCCACCAAAAAACTGCTAGAATTGATTCACGAATTCAGCAAAGTTGTAGGATATAAAATCAATGCACTAAAATTGGTTGCATTCCTATACACCAACAATGAAGTGACAGAAAGTGAAATCACACGACAGGGATACCCACTCTCACCGCTGTTGTTTGACATAGTGCTGGAAGTTCTAGCATCAGCAATCAGACAACAAAAGGAAATCAAAGGCATCAAAATTGGCAAAGATGAAGTCAAGATTTCGCTTTTTGCAGATCACATGATATTATACATGGAAAATCCGATAGACTCCACCAAAAGTCTGCTAGAATTGATACATGAATTCAGCAAAGTTGCAGGATACAAAATCAATGTACAGAATCCGTTGCATTCTTATACACTAATAATGAAGCAACAGAAAGACAAATAAACTGATCCCATTCACAATTGCACCAAGAAGCATAAAATACCTAGGAATAAATCTAACCAAAGATGTAAAAGATCTGTATGCTGAAAACTATAGAAAACTTATGAAGGTAATTGAAGAAGGTTTAAAGAAATGGAAAGACATTCCCTGCTCATGGATTGGAAGAATAAATATTGTCAAAATGTCAATACTACCCAAAGCTATCTACACATTCAATGCAATCCCAATCAAAATTGCACCAGCATTCTTCTCGAAACTAGAACAAGCAATCCTAAAATTCATATGGAACCACAAAAGGCCCCGAATAGCCAAAGTAATTTTGAAGAAGAAGACCAAAGCAGGAGGCATCACAATCCCAGACTTTAGCCTCTACTACAAAGCTGTCATCATCAAGACAGCATGGTATTGGCACAAAAACAGACACATAGACCAATGGAATAGAATAGAAACCCCAGAACTAGACCCACAAAAGTATGGCCAACTCCTCTTTGACAAAGCAGGAAAGAACATCCAATGGAAAAAAGACAGTCTCTTTAACAAATGGTGCTGGGAGAACTGGACAGTAACATGCAGAAGGTTGACACTAGACCACTTTCTCACACCATTCACAAAAATAAACTCAAAATGGATAAAGGACCTGAATGTGAGACAGGAAACCATCAAAACCTTAGAGGAGAAAGCAGGAAAAGACCTCTCTGACCTCAGCCGTAGCAATCTCTTACTCGACACATCCCCAAAGGCAAGGGAATTAAAAGCAAAAGTGAATTACTGGGACCTTATGAAGATAAAAAGCTTCTGCACAGCAAAGGAAACAACCAACAAAACTAAAAGGCAACCAACGGAATGGGAAAAGATATTTGCAAATGACATATCGGACAAAGGGCTAGTATCCAAAATCTATAAAGAGCTCACCAAACTCCACACCCGAAAAACAAATAACCCAGTGAAGAAATGGGCAGAAAACATGAATAGACACTTCTCTAAAGAAGACATCCGGATGGCCAACAGGCACATGAAAAGATGTTCAATGTCGCTCCTTATCAGGGAAATACAAATCAAAACCACACTCAGGTATCACCTCACGCCAGTCAGAGTGGCCAAAATGAACAAATCAGGAGACTATAGATGCTGGAGAGGATGTGGAGAAACGGGAACCCTCTTGCACTGTTGGTGGGAACGCAAATTGGTGCAGCCGCTCTGGAAAGCAGTGTGGAGGTTCCTCAGAAAATTAAAAATAGACCTACCCTATGACCCAGCAATAGCACTGCTAGGAATTTATCCAAGGGATACAGGAGTACTGATGCATAGGGGCACTGGTACCCCAATGTTTATAGCAGTACTCTCAACAATAGCCAAATTGTGGAAAGAGCCTAAATGTCCATCAACTGATGAATGGATAAAGAAATTGTGGTTTATATACACAATGGAATACTACGTGGCAGTGAGAAAGAATGAAACATGACCTTTTGTAGCAACGTGGATGGAACTGGAGAGTGTGATGCTAAGTGAAATAAGCCATACAGAGAAAGACAGATACCATATGGTTTCACTCTTATGTGGATCCTGAGAAACTTAACAGGAACCCATGGGGGAGGGGAAGGAAAAAAAAAAAAAAAAGAGGTTAGAGTGGGAGAGAGCCAAAGCATAAGAGACTGTTAAAAACTGAGAACAAACTGAGGGTTGATGGGGGGTGGGAGGGAGAGGAGGGTGGGTGATGGGTATTGAGGAGGGCACCTTTTGGGATGAGCACTGGGTGTTGTATGGAAACCAATTTGGCAATAAATTTCATATATTGAAAAAAAAATGTTTGCCTTTAAATAACACACCTTTTCCTCATAGCAAAGTACATGTGTAATGCATATGTAGTGAATTAGCACATCTGGGGTCTACTTTCTAGAAAAGATGGGAGTTTCACTATCCCCAACATAAATTTATAATATAGTAGATATTATATTGTTATATATATAATATATATGTATAATATACAGTTATATTATATATTATACAGTCGATATTATATAGTAGAAAATACATAACAGGGGCACCTGGATGGCTCAGTCAGTTAAGTGTCCGACCCTTGATTTCAGCTCAGGTCTTGATCTCATGCTTCGTGGGATCAAGCACCACGTCAGACTCCGTGCTGACAGCACAGGGCCTGCTTGAGATTCTCTCCCTTCCTCTCTCTCTCTCTGCCCCTCACCTGCACATGCTGTCTCCCTTGCTCTGTCAAAATAAATAAATAAACTTTAAAAAAAACATAATAAACTTAATGTACCTCCATCTATGTTATGCTCAGTCATTAATTTTCAAACTACAACAGTATCATCTGGCTAAAACTGCAAGACACCTGGTAGAGTCTGAGACTCAAAGACACTCTTTTGGAGATGTAAAACATTAGGGTTAAATAGAATGAATTCCAAAGTTTGTTTCCAACTAGAAGGTTGAAGGTAAGACTTTCTGATCTCAAATGAAAAAGTAACACTGGAGTAATGCTGCTTGCTAAGAAATAGTGGTTTACACTACTAAACATTCATCATAGAAGGAACTGATGTCTTTAGACCAAGGATCATTGAACTATATGGCCTGTAGACCAAATCCTGGTATTTTTGTTGAAATTGACAGTCTGCCTATAAAATATATATCAAAATGTAAAAAAAATAAATAAAATAAAATATAAACACAAAATAGCCAAAACAGTGTTAAAAAAAAAAAAAAAGCACACTTAGCCTACATGATTTGAAGACTTACTAAAAGGCTTCAATAATCTATATATGCTATGGTATTAGCATAAGGTTAGAATCTAGAAATGGACCTCCATCTTATGTTCAGTTGATTTCTACAAAGGTACCAAGGTACATGGCACAAAAGGTAATCTTTTCAGCCAATGAAGCTGAAACAATTGACTTTCCAAACAGAAATATGTGAGCCTTGACCCATACCATACTCCATATACAAAAACTAATTCAAAATGGAACACAGACTTAAATGTTGGTGCTCAAACCATCAAACTTTTGGAAGAAAACACTGGAAATACACACTTTCTAATCTTGATTTAGGCAAAAGTAAGTTACATTCAGGAAAAAAAGAACAAAATATTAAAGAAAAACTCATTTTGGCAGATTGTACTGTCTAAAGATAGCCACACCAATATATATCCTACACCCCAGGTGCTTCTTAAAATGTGACATCTACTCTCCTACATATTTCATTTTTTCCCTCCCCTTGGACCTGGGACCTTTAAAACTACCCTTATAACTGTAATTTAACGAGGCAGAAGAGATGCTTTTTTTAAGGTTAAATCATAAAAGGCAAAATGGCTTCTGTATGGTGTTCTTTCTTTGTATATGTGCCTTCAGAGCCCTGAGCCAGCATGTAAGAAGGCCAACTATTTTGAAGCAACCATGATAGAAAAACTACACAGAAATAGAAAGTGATGTCCTAGCTATTCCAACATACAGCTAATCAACTACTCCAAGCCCAATTGTCATTCATGTGAGTGAATATTCAGAGGACTCCAGCCCTTAGCTTTCAAGCTTTACCAGCCATGTCAAGTGGAACAGAAATGGGCCATTTTGAGTGAGCACTTCCCAAACTACAGATTCATGCAAAGTAAATACTATTGTCATTTTTAGCCACTAAATTTTGAGTTGTTTGGTAAGTAGCATGAGATAACAATACATTGATAAAATATGCTTCATGAAAATTAAAAGCCTTTGCTCTTTGACTCATTTGAGAAAATGAAAAAGCAAGCCACAGACTCAGAAAATATCTGCAAATATATACCCAACAAAGCACTTGCATTCAGAATATATAAATAACTCTTACAACTCAAAAATAAGACACAACCAAAAAATTTTTAAATGAGCAAAAGATTTCAACAGATACTTCAAAAAGAAAAATAGATATCTATACATATACACAATATATGCACGCATACATACACACATACATATATGTGTGACTGGGCAAAAAGCCAACAAAAAATGTTCAACATCATAATCGTTAGGGAAATGTAAACTAAAACCACAATGAGATAACACTACACATGGACCAAAAGGCTAAAAGTAAAATGAATGACAATACCAAGTTACAGTGGGAATATGGAGCTACTGGAACCCTCACACATTGCTTGTGGAAATACTACAATCACTTTAAAAAACAGCTGGGCAGTTTCCTATAAAGTTAAACATACACTTACTATAAGACCCAGAAATCCTATCCCTAGGTATCTTGCGAAAAGAAATGAAAACATATGTCCATTTATATGAATTGCAGAAGAGCCAAAATTGTAGTGACAAAGAGCAGATTAGTGACTGCTTGGAGCCTGAGACATGAGGGGAGGCAACTGACTGCAAAAGAGGAAGAGGGACTTTTTAGAGGAGAGAGAACAATTCTACATCTTAATTATGGTTGTAGGCACATGACTATAAACATCTGTCAAAACTCATCAAACTCTGTCCTTAAAACAGGTGAAGTTCATTAAATATAAAGCTGTTTTTTAAAAAAGAACACACACCTGCCTCCCTCCCCAAAGCTGTCCTCAATTAATTGGTAATTTAATTCCTCCCAACCATTAGGAAAAACATGGATCCTACACTGATGAAAAAAATTTTTGAAAGGACATTTATATGCTTTAGATAAAAATTTTATCTTATATTCATATAACTGAGGGCAGAGGTAGAGGGTAACCAAAGTAGAAGAAAATAAGCAATAACACTATAGCCGACAATAAATTCAACACATGAATAATCTAGGAAAAATAAGATGAATAGAGTCTACATTTCACACTCATAGGAAGACTTAGGGATCCAAGAAGAGTAATTTGTTATGAAAACTCTGCGTTCCACACAAAATTCTACATATACCACCAATGAAGAACCACTTTCCTGATAATGCACTTAACTAAGTAGTTTATATACAAACTGGGCAATCAGCAAACGAGCATTACCAATCTCATCTTCACATGCAGGTGAGTGTTCTTGTACCTGTGCTTCCACTTGCCATTTGCCCAGTCAGAAATTTGAGTAATCTCCAATTCTTGCTGTACTTTCAAGAATTTATAATATTTAATATAAATAACAGTTATTATATTATTATACTTAAAATAATTTTTATTGTATACTTCTTATAGTAAATAGGATAATTCATGTAAAATTCTCACTAGACGGTAGGTTGTGTTTTGCTTATCATTAAACCTCTAGAACCGAGAATCTGAGAAACAGGTGAACAAATCCAAGAATTAAGAGCTAATGAATAAGTAGTTTGGATTGTGTCGAATAAGTGCTTATTTATTGATAGTTTGGGGGTATATGTTTTACCAAAGTGTGAACAAATATGTCCTAAACTGTATTATAACAATTTTAAATGCTGAAAGTATAATTCATTAGCCTTTCACGTGACTGAAGTCAACTTGATCTTTGTAGACATCATAAATGTCATAGTCTGTTTTCATTCAGTACACAGGAAATATGCATTCATTACATATGGAGACAATGGACCTTCGCAGTGGTTTTAAGGTTATGAAGAATGTTACTTCTGTTTATGGATGTGGGTTGGTAAGTTATCCAGGAATTTAAACAATAAGCAGATGGTTTGTTTCCAAATTGATAGCAGTCATCTGGCTCTAAAGAAGAGTGTATTTTTATAAATATATGTTCTGTCATGTTCTATTCAGTGCGACATGATGAAATAACATAATATGCTATGTTCTGCTTTTCCTTAAGAAACTTAAGAAAATATTAGGAAAGCATGGGTTTTCCCCCTCACAATGCTATCTTCTTGAAGTCAAAACAAAGGATAACAAACAAATAAAAACACAAATGCTGAAATTTAGAGTGAGATTTCCATTCTGCTTCAAAACAACAGAGTCGAGTCAATCTTTCAGCTGAGTTTTCTTAACCATTAAATGGTGATACTACACAATGGTGATACAACACAAGAAATGGGGTCATATTTACATAACGCATTCTAAGGCAGTGTTACCCTGATAATAAAACCAGGCAAAGATATTACAAGAAAACTACAGACCACTACATCCCAAAAATATAAATATGCTTAACAAAATTTGAAAAGATTGAATCCAACAATATGCAAAAGGAATAATAAATCAAGTGGGATTTATTCCAGGATGCAAGGTTAATTTAACATTCAAACATCAAGCAATGTAATTCACCATACTAACCTGAAAAAGACAACCACATGATCAACTCTATAGATACAGGAAAAACATTGGACATAATCAAACATCTGCTACTGATAATAGAAACTTTCATAAAAACTAGGGAACAAAAGGAACTCTCTCAACTGGAAAAAAGGTCATCTAAAAAAAAACTATAGCTCACATATTTAAGGGTGAAAAGATTGAATACATTTGTCCTAAGATTAGGAACAAGGCAAGACGTCAGCTCAATTTCTATTCAATATTGTCATGTAAGTCTTAGCCAGTGCAATAATGCAAGCAAAAGAAATAAAAGGCATCCAGATTATAAAGTAAAAAGCAAATTTCTCTCTTTTTTTTCAGATGACATTCTAAAAATGGCTAAAGTGAATAAACAACAACTTTCTCATTCTAGAAAAGGCAAAAAACTTTAAAGACGGTAAAAAGATCAACGGTTGCTAAGAATTGTTCTACAGGGGATTTTTAGGGCAGTGAAACTATTCTATATATAACAATGTAATGATGGATACATCATATTATACATTAATATTGGTAATATATTAAAGTGTATAATGCAAATACCCTAATGTACAGGTTTTAGATTTAGTTAATAACAATGTATTAATATAGGGTTCATCCAGTGTAACAACTATGCCACACTCATGCAAGATGTTAGTAACAGGGAAAAGGAGAAGAGAAAAATATAAAAACTACCTGTACTTCCTGCTCAATGTTTCTATACAACTAAAAATACTCTGAAAATTAAGTCTAATTTTTAAAAGTATATATGTACAACCTAAAAAGACCAAAGAAAATGGAAGGTCATATACCAAAGTTAAAAAATACAATAAAAACTCTAACAAAACATATAAATTAGAAATAGCACCTTTTATACAACCAAGTTAATTCAATAAATACTAAAAAATGGGTAAATTAGATGACAATATGAAAATAACCCATTTAAAACATCTAACAGCTATTTATTCCATACTAGAATACCCACAGTTATAACAATGATTGTAATACCCAGATACATAGTCCAATTATTCTATAGGCCATGAAAAATAACAGTAAAGAAGGAAAGAGCAAAAAAAGAAAGAGGAACTGTGAATATGGAAGGCCTTCCTTTCCCATGATGTCAGGATTTCAGTCATATGATTTCCAAAATATCAATAGAATATTATTTTCAAAGAGTTGTATCCCAGTTGCCAACCTGTTCACCCAAGTCCTCCCCCCAAAAATAGAAATAATAATTGTATGTCTTTCACCACCATCACGATCATCATCATCATCATCATCACCATCAACATCATCATCACGGGATTTACTGACAAGCATGAAAACAAAAGGCCAATGAACCAAAGATGGCAGAGTAGAAAGATCTAAATAGCCCGAGTTCTTGACATACAGAATCCTGGAACTGCTACTCTTCAGACTCCTTGAAATTTAACTCTCTTGTAAGTTGGTATCCAGCTACTTGCATTCAAAGAAATCTAGCCCAGTGAAGAACCTGCTTCAGAATTTGTTAAAATACGATCTTTGCCTTGGAGCAAACTCCATATTTATCACTTCTTAAATATTCAGGGTCCTAGATGTCTGGAGAATTATGAAAATAGTTTCTCAAATATTTATATTTTATTAACTTGAGGCTCAGTTTTTCCAAAGAAAAAATGTAAACAATTTTATACTACTTATAACAAAAAGAGTAAAGAGCATGTATAACAAAAAATAAATTGTGCTGATAGTACAAACTCTGCCGTTTCTTTCAACTACAGCCATACCACTAATAAGTTGTTTTTGGTTTTTTTTTTTCTTTTTAGGGAAAGTAGAAGCTATTAATTCAAAAACAGAAAGTAAGAAGATGCAAAAAAGCCCCAGGTATTAACAATGTTAAACTGTAATACTAAGACAAACAAACTTAAAGCAGCTTAATTTCCAAATAGGAAACAGCATGTTTCTCAGAACCAACTTGAAGCTGATATACCATATAGTATTACAGGAGATCAGTATACGATTTACTTATCTTCAATTGCTGGTGGATCCTTAAGTTGAACTGAGTTTTTATAATTATGAACACGCTGTTCTAAACATTCTTGACCGTTTCTCCTGGTACACATAGGTAAAAATTTCTCTAGTACGTACTTAATGAATTAATGAGTTGTAAAATGTGTGTCTATTAAGCTGTACTTAAAAGTACAAAATTTTTTCCAAAGTGATTGTACTAATGAGCACTCCACAAGCAACAGACAGCAATTCTCATTATTTCCTAGTAGTATTTTTCTCAGGGTTAACAAAAGAAAGTTTATCAAGTATCATGAAATATCTAAAGAAATTTCCAAAGTAAACTTACTCATTTCTTCAATAAATGGTTACTGTTTACCTACTTAATGGTACCATGTGATAGTAACTCAGTAATCAATTTTCTTAGCCTTCTCTTGGTAGCAAAAAAACAAAACAACAACAAAAAAATCACAGATTCTTGTTCTGCCAAAGTGGTCTTATTGTAAGTAACAAAACCTACAAGAAAGGAAAAGAGTATTCAGAGAGTTTGAAACAGCTGGAGCAAAGATCTAGTCAGCAGAGCAGAAGGTCTGAAGTAAGTGTGTATACACACATACGCCACGTGTGCAATCATGCATGCTAACATGTATGCACACCCACAATGAAGACCAAGAAAAAAGGTGTCGTCAAAGTGTAGAGGGGCTGTGGTCTTGTTTTCCAGCTCTAATATTCTGAACAGGTAATTATAAAAGGTTAGAAGCCAAGAGTTTTACTACACTATACAACTATATCTATAGCAATCTTTGTTATCTATGTAACCAACCCATTCAAAGAATAACTGAGACTAGACACAATAAAGCCAAAGGGAGACTCTAGATCCAGCATGATCAAACAGAGCACTTATTTGCCTACATAGATTTAAGAGATGTTGAAAGTCCCTCTCACCTCCAAAACAGATCTTCATTTCCTCTCACAGTGCCTGAAACCACATTTGCATTACTGTATTCTGTTCGACATTCAGGATTTTTCATTCATTAATAAATATTTGCATTAAGTTGCAAATATCTCTGGACACAGGAAACTTATTAAAAAATAGCTGACAAAGATAGATACCTGAAGAAAAACAGAAATAGGAACAGAGATGCTGAAAAAGAAGATAGGAGAGTAACAAACAAAAAATGTCTACTTCACCATTTTACCATCTGGTCCTAACACAGAAGGAAAAAACATTACTGTTGTCTTTCACTGAAAATTTCATCTCCTGAAGGCCAATATCCTAAATTGGCATAAAGTTTCCTTTGGGTTTATTTTTTTATTGTTATAACTTTCCAGTATGCTTTACCAAATTATACTCATTTCTAACTCTATCAGTGTATCATACTCATTTGATTCCATACATAACTTAAAATGGGAGAAAGAACTGGGGACCAAAACAGAGAAGCTCATAAAAAGAAAAAGTGACGCTTCAGATACTGAAATGCCATGCCACAAAACCTGGAGGCCATGAGTCTTGATTAGTCCCCAGAAAAGCCTGCTTATGGAGACTGTGTGGCTGGCACCCCCGGAGCAAGTAACTTGGAATGAATGGAGCCCTTAGTATTTTGTATTAATTGAAGTAAGACATTTAAGAATCTGGCACTTCAACTAGTTCATTCACACTAATTGAACACAATGCTAAACATTATCCTCAGACACCAAACTAAAATATTTAACAACCTATAAACAGTGCCCCAATATTGAATTCTTTGTCTTATTTAAGTCAAAAGGAACCAGATTACCTTGTTATGGCTTTAACAAAGTAAACAGGAGTTGGAAAAAATCCAAAATTGCTCAATCAATGTTACTTTCTACCAGGCTCAAGCTGTTAATAAATATATCGTAAATGAACTTAGCCTTTTTTATCTACACTTGTATGTGTGTTCTTAATAAGAATGTAATAGATCCCAATTCTTAATCATTCCCCCTAATTCCACAATTTCTCACCATTTCCTGTACTAGTTTGCCTCTCCTGTTGACTTTTATTTCCATCATAAATTACTCTAATAAGAAGTCAGAATGCAAACATAAATTTTATAAACACATACTGTATATATGCCTACTTACTAATTAAAACCAGCCTTCTTTAAATGTAATGCTTCCTTTCCAGTACTTTCAAATAGGTACAGACTATCCTGCATGGGACATTATTTTATAAGCAATTTTTAACACCAAAAATGGAAAACATGTCTTTTTAAAAACATCAGATTCATAACAGTGCAGGCACTGAGGCTCTTTCTCCCACAAGTGTGTGTGTGTGTGTGTGTGCGTGTAGTGTAGTACATGGAAAAAAATATATATATATATAGCATGCTGCATGCAAAACAAAAAAGCCATAGCACTTCTAAATCTATATACTGTTAGCAAGGACTAAATTTCCTTCTTAAAAAAAAAAACAAAAAAAAAGCTGAAGAATAC
Organism: Herpailurus yagouaroundi; assembly: GCF_014898765.1. NCBI lineage: Eukaryota > Metazoa > Chordata > Mammalia > Carnivora > Felidae > Herpailurus > Herpailurus yagouaroundi. The sequence continues at coordinate 15,927,794 of NW_024412411.1, read as the reverse complement.
AGTATACTAAATTTTTTCTTAGAAAGTTAAATAATGTAATTGTCTTAATTATGGTCATTTAAATTATCATTTTTAATGAAAGTATAATTAATTATCAACACTGTTAAGTAAAATATTTAAAAATACTTATTGGGGCGCCTGGGTGGCGCAGTCGGTTAAGCGTCCGACTTCAGCCAGGTCACGATCTCACGGTCTGTGAGTTCGAGCCCCGCCCGCGTTGGGCTCTGAGCTGATGGCTCAGAGCCTGGAGCCTGTTTCCGATTCTGTATCTCCCTCTCTCTCTTCCCCTCCCCCGTTCATGCTCTGTCTCTCTCTGTCCCAAAAATAAATAAACGTTGAAAAAAAAATACTTATTAAAGTGAAATTAAGATAAAAATTTTTGATGCTGCCATAAATGTAAAAATTTGCATTTATATACATAAGCACAGTAGTCCAGACTTCAAAAGAGATAGTCACGAAAATTAAGTTTCAAGAGCCTAGTGATAAAGATATGAATTATACTTACTTTTCAAAGCAATCAAAAAAAAATTTTTTTTAATTTTTTTTAACGTTTTATTTATTTTTGAGACAGAGAGAGACAGAGCATGAACGGGGGAGGGGCAGAGAGAGAGGGAGACACAGAATCGGAAGCAGGCTCCAGGCTCTGAGCCACCAGCCCAGAGCCCGACGCGGGGCTCGAACTCACGGACCGAGAGATCGTGACCTGAGCTGAAGTCGGACGCTTAACCGACTGCGCCACCCAGGCGCCCCAAAGCAATCAAAAATTTCTATTGACGCTGTGAATTAAAATTTTCTGTATTTCTATAATACTTTAAAATTTACAAATCAATTTCATATATTCTAATGTAAATGATAATTTCTAACTGAAATAAAATTAAAATATTAATAAATAAACAAAATATTAATAAAATTAATTAATAAATAAAATGGTTACCTTTCATCTGGAACTTTTGCATCATGACTCCTGCATAAGGTGACTGACTTAACATTCCCATGGGATCTCCCAAGATTATGGGTAATTAATGTCATGCTAGCTACAATTCACCCCTTTGTCTTCCACTCAAGAAATATTTTAGGATCCAATTCAGGGAAATTATGTTATTACAGAGATAATTAGGATATTTTCGATAGCACAAGTAAAAATATCCTGGAGCATGCCTCACAGCAGATTGCACTACAATACTGTTTCTTCATACCATCTTGAAAACAACCACTACAAGAGACAGGGTAGGTAAGAAGATCACCAAGAGAGAAAGTATAGGTTCCACATGCTTACTACAAATTTTGCTTTGGTAAAAGAGTAAAATACATTAGTATAAATTTTAGAGGCTAACTAAAATAAACTATCTGTAAAGTTTAATCAAATCAATTTTATATGACATTTAAATTTTCTGGAGCTCTTATAATCTCTTATAATAGCCTGAGAACTGGCCCCAAGGCTTCCAATACTGTTACCCATCTTCCCTACAGTCTCTTCTTCCCAAATCAGCTAGAGTAACTGTTTGAAAAGGCAAATCATACCATATCACTCTTTTGTTTAAAAATCTTCAAAGATTTTCTATTAAACATAAAATCTAAACTTACCATACCCAACAAAGTCCTAAAAATGAACTGTCCTTTGCCTATTTGCCCAGTCCCATTTCATACCATTCTGTACAGCCATAAAGTCACCTTGGCTACAAATCAAATGTACCAAGTTTGTTCCCATCTAGGGACCTATTTACTTACTGTTCACTCTCCCAGAATACTCTTTCAAAAGACGGTCTCAAGATCTAGCTCATTAGAATACAAATATGACAAAACAAAATCTCAGCTCTGAAAGAGCTTGCCAGGGTAATAACAGAGAAAAGAAGCAGAAGAGGAAAGGAAGGAAGGAAGGAAGGAAGGAAGGAAGGAAGGAAGGAAGGAAG